>NC_090935.1:149111324-149466324 GCF_040938575.1 Ambystoma mexicanum | reverse complement strand
TCTTCCGCACACGGCCACAAGATGGCACTGTTGTATAATTTATATTTGTTGAATGTGCGATTCAAAGCTGTTGGATCAGAACGACTGCTGTAATTGAAGATTTGAATACATCATTGTTGGGATAAGGCTGTCTGGACTTTGCTGGTGACCAATAAGCTGCTTATGCTTCTCTGTAAGTGAGAGAAATGGTCGTCTGCCTGCATCGCATAAGTAGACATGCAGTGTCACAATGAACAAAGACCCCAGTGCAGATTCCAAGGCCTTACTATGCATCATCCACGCTTGGCTTGACCCATCTGACCCGCCATTTCTACATCTGCTGTAATATCACACCATCGTCTTTAGCTATTTTCAGATTTTGCTCCCATCTCTATGTGCCGTCCGACTTTTCCCCCACCTCTTCCATCTGGGCCCCTATTCTCTGTATCTCTGCTTCTGACAGAGCGCCAGGCACGGAAGGGTGAGTGCAAGCATGTGACGCTCAGGGCTTGTCCCATTTCTCTTCTTCCTTTTCTTTCTAAATTTATGGAATGAGCTGCCTTTTCTCGGCTATCGCCTGAACTGTATTCCAACGCACTAAAGTCTGGGTTTCCTCCTGCCCGTTCAACAGGAAGCGCTCTGCTGCGCGCCACTTATTTCCTCCATTCCTCTCGCCACTCTGAACGCACCGCTTCTGATTCTCATTGCTTTGGGTTTTTTCGATACGGTGGTGAATGAAGGCAGGGAAATTATTATCAATCTACCCAATTACGAGCAAGAGGAACTGGGCCGAGGAGATCCCCTGCACCAAAAACGGAAGGATCCAGCCACATGACAAAAGTTTTACTGTTGTTATTCAAAATCAATAACAGGGATTAAGACATGAATAATGCAGCATTCTCCAATACTCTCATCAATCTTGTCTTGCAGTTTTGATGCTGTGTGACATCACAAAAATGCAGATGCACCCTAAGAAACCTAACCTGGATGAGGATTGGGTAGTAAGGTAGACTATATACACATTATAAAGGGGGTTAGTGCATCAATTGGATAAAACATCTGTTGGCTCCTCCTGAGACCACATCCTAAATGTTCCAACTAAAGACATTTGAGGTTAGTGTGCTTTGATGGGTGCTGCAAAAATGTTTGAGCTTAACGTGAAAGATGAATGGGGATTGGGCAAAGGGCGTCTTCTCGGCCCTGGAATTACCAGGCCAGATGCAACTATTCATGGGGCTGAGCACGGCCCCAGAGGTGCTGCATGTTCGCAACAAGTTACCTACCATCTCCGATCTCTGCAGCCTTGAGACAGAACATTTGTCTTTGACCATGGTATTACATTTGAATCATCCTGCCTTCGGTTGGCTGGGAACAGCCACTTTAGTGTTGCTCGAAGGAATAGGCTCTGTCTTGCAGGTTCAGATCACTTGTGGAGGGACCAGAGACTTGATTTCTCCTGCTTGCAATTATGAGCATGTTAAGCTTATTACACATGCAAGTGTCCTAGCTCTTCTCTTAACTTGAAACCTTCCCTCTCTCAGTGTCCTTGGCAAGGTTGTGCACAGTGGCTGTCCTGGGAGCCAGATCTGCACATCGCAGCAAAGTCAGCATGTCACGTCTCCCCCTGTCCTCTCTATCCCTTCCAATGTCTTCCCATCCAATTCTACATGGCTGTGGCTTCCATCTTTGTTTTCATGGCCATCTACATTAGTTAGTTGCATTTAAGCATCATCCGGCAGTTCATATATATTCTTATGCACTTGCTGTCTCTGCATAGCAAGAGTGTGTCTGTCCTCTATCTAAGTGAGTCATAAGCATGTTCTTCGTGTCTACCAGCAATTTAATCTAAGTGTCTGCATAACTTCATGCAGGGATGCCTATGTGCCTCATGTCTATGTGTCAGTCGTGACATCATCAGCTTTTTTTCGAGGTTACAGTCAGTCAACTTGCTCCATGAATTACATCTGGATCTCTTCAACAACATCGTCAGGATAGGGTCTGAATGGCTATCTGAGTGAATAGCATTGCTCACACCTGCGATGCATCGATGATGGGGAGGAGGGCCCCAGGAACGAAGTACACCTTTCGTTTCTCTGCCGCCGAGATGAGAGTGGGATAGGTGCAACGGGAGGTCCCTCTCTTTCGACGCTTGGTACGACTGGATGAGTTTTGCCTGGGTTTTTCCTGGTTTTCTTCTTATGTTTCCACTTGCCAATACTCTGCCTCCTTTCACCTGATTGGTGCTCCTGCATTTTTGATGGAAATATCTGACAATGCTGTGCCTACCTTGGCACATCCGGGCATTCCCTAGAAAAAGTGGGAGTAAAAGGGCGCACAATGATTTAGCCGCCCAACTCCAGAATTCTATATCTGGAAAGTGTGGGGGAAGGGATTTGTGGAGGCAAACAACCAGATGCTACCAGACAGCTACATGTTTAGATCCTTGCAACTACCAGAATAATTCTCAGCAGTGGCGCAGCCAGGTGGGTTGGGGGAGGGCAAAGAGGTTGGTTGCTCCCCCTGGCTCCACCCCTGGTGCCCGGTACATCCCCCATTGGGGCCAGCTCTCCCAGGGCTGGCGGGCGAGCATTGTTCCAACATGAATTCGTAAAATGCAAATCCATAAAAAAAATAAACTCGGCACAAGTGTGCTGTGGCGCGACACTGCTGCAGCCCTTGCCTGCCCTGGGTCCGGGCTGGGGATGATTTGTTTGTTTAGAGTTACAGTTACATTTGGTGCTGAAAATAGCACTTTGTGTAAAACTTGTAGACTTCCCCGGGCCCGCCCCTACTATTTGGAGACTGCCGCCTCAGTTGTCCTGACAACATCGCATTTAATTTTCTCTGCCATGTCTTTAAATCTTTCTATGGTCTTGCTCCCAACTATCTCTCTGCTCTGATATCTTTCTATACTCAGTCTCGTTCTCTTCGCTCTTCTTCCCAGTTTCTATCGGCGGCACCACATACTCCTTGTGTTCAATCCTGTTTTCGTACTTTCAGGCTTTTAGCCCCTCTCCATTGGAACACTCTACCTCACTCTCTTCATTCTATCTCTGTCTATTCTTTATTTCATAGGTCACTGAAGTCTCACTTGCTGCAACATCCTTGATTGATTGTTTTTCTAAATTTGTGTTTATTCATTTTATTGTACTGTTTCTCGTTATCTGTACAGCACCTTGGTTTAAGGTACTTTATAAAACACAAATAAATAAAAATACAAATACAAACATCAAGGCAGCAACACGCTGGGCCTGGGGATGGGTGGGGCCTGTTGCTCAATGATGCATTTCCTTCATCTCCTCCTAAACATGGTGGATGGACTGGACACAGGGAGGCAGTTCAGGGGGCACATTTCAGAGAGCCAACCCACGGCACTGTGAGAAACCTGAAGGTGTCTCCCTGACCAGTCCCTGGGGATCTGTCATCCAGGTGGCCAGGACATGGCAATCGCTATTGGATCCAGTTCCTGGAGGTGGACCAATGATGGAGGATCCCCCGCATGGGGGATCCTTGGAGAGTGGAATTGTGACACCGACTTGTGAGATGCCGTATCCCCCTTCTTATACCTTTTCCCCATCCTACCCCATAGTATATTCAAACTCTCTATCCTCGTTTTCCGACACACTTTCTTTCGCACACCACGAAAGACAACAGACAAACACCAAAGCCATCTACCTGACATGTCCCAACGCCAGGGTCAGGCAAAGTCAGGCAATCGACCAGAATCACACACACCTGATGGCTCTTTCCCTTCCCCACAGGGATAAAAGGTGGATCACAACACGAGCAAGGCAGACCGCACGATGAGAGAGCTAATTGCTGAACAGCAAAGGGAAAACAGAGTGCCATTGCAATAGCTGGACTTCGTATCACAGGTATTCGTAATAGCCACAAGGAAACATCATTTTGTGACAGTACACAGTAACGGGCAACATGTAAGTAGTGCTGCAGGAAGGCAAAAAACAAGACAGTGGGCCTCATTACACGGTAGGAGGTAACCATGCCGCTATTAGTGGCATGGCTACTCCCTTACTGCATACCGGGTCCGGGTAGGCGGTATGGGGACTTACCAGGTCATTCTGACCCTGGAGGACCTGGTAAGTCCCCATGCCAAATACCATTCCCCATTCCCATTCGAGCCCCCATAGGAATCAATGGGAATGGGGAAGGAGCTAATAACGGTACCGCAATTTGCGGTACCGTTATTAGCTCTGAAGTCCCTTAGCGGGTCCCGTGCTTAACACCTGCTCAGACCAGGCGTTAAGGACGGGACCCGCTGAGGGACCTCGTAGTAGGGTGCTAAGGGATTACCGGCACTGGTGCCCTTAAAGGTGCCAGTAATCCCTTAGCGCCTACCGTGTAATGAGGCCCAGTGAAATGAATGTACAAGCAAAAGGGGACTTGTAATCGAATCAAAGATCAAAGAGGGGAGAGCCTACAAGAAAGCTGCAGGCTGTAAAGGACATCATAGAACAGAGGCCCTGCAGGGCAGAAGCCCAGTTCTTGCAAGTGCCTGCAAGCAAAGCTGCATGCTGAAAAGGACATCAGGGAAGAGATGACCTGCAAGGCTGCTGGCTGTAAAATACATCATAGAACATAGGAGAGTTTGAGTCAAGAGCAGCAAGCAAATCTTCACAGTGTTCAGGAGAGCAGTTTCTGTGCCTATGGATGCCCAGAATCCATATTAATGGTTGTGGAGGCAACCGGCAAGTTCAGTGCGATGGAGCAGTTGGGGAAGACCACATTTTCCAAGAGTTTGCCCAGGAAGGGAGTGGTACAGATGGAGCGGTAGTTAACTGGGCAGGAAGGGTCCACAAAGGGCTTTTCTTGGAGAGGGTGCACAAGGGAGTGCTCGAGGGAAAGAGCCAGTGGCAAAGGAGTGGTTGCAGAGATGGGAAAGAGCAAGGGCGAGAGAGGAGATGTTGTCCTTGATAGTTCTGGAAGACCAGGGGAGCACCAGTTTGAATGAGACCTCCTTTGAGGCAAAAAACCTTGGCGTCCTCTTCGACTCCTCTCTCTCCTTCTCTCCACACATCATGGACCTGCCAATAAGGCCCACTTCCAGCTGCACCTCCTCATAGGTATCCTTCCTTTTCTCACCTTCCCCCAGAAGCTCACTGTCTCTAGAGCTCTGGTTCTTTCCAGGCTGGACTGTTACAACAGCCTCTTTCTCTTTCTTCCTAACTCTACCCTTTGCACTCTTCAACTAATCCAGAACAGGACTCTGAGACATATCCTTGGCCTCAAGCCCACGGATCACATCTCTCCAACTCTGAAATCTCTCCACTGACTCCCGGTGGCTGCGAAGATCAAGTTCAAGTTCTTCTGCATTATCCACAAGGCTTTCTGGGGCCATGATCCTCTCGATATCCAATGCTCTCTACCTAAATACTTTCCTTCTAGAGCCGTCCGCTCAGCTACCTCAAACTCTCTACGGGTCAGAGGATTCTCCAAATAGAGAGTTGGGGTAGATCTCTATTCTCTGCAGGGGCCTCCCTATGCCTCTTAGACTTGAACCCGATCACCTGAAGTTCTGGAAGTAGCACAAGACCTTCCTTTTCTCTTCTTCCTTCTCTCTTCCTCTCCCCAGCTAATTTACCTGTCTGCTTGTCCTGACTGGTGGCATGGTTTACCTCAGAGTCTCATGGCGTACCACACCACCCCCGTGACCAGTCACCCTGCACTTCCATCTGGCCTACCCAGCACTTCCAGTCTGGGACTGCACAGATGTGGTCCTCTGCCATGCTCTCACTTACTCAGAGCCATGCTGCCCTTACTGCACTTCCATTCTTATCTGGTCCTTGCACTTCTCCCCTCACCCTCTCTCCCACACTTCTTGTTGCACTTGCACAATCTGAATGTCACAAGTCCTAGTAAGATGGTTTGTCTTGTCATTACCCTGTCTCCCCTCCCTTGTCTTGTGGCACCTAGAAACACTAGTGTATTGGCACCTTATAAATACCAAATCATACCATAGAACGGACAACTTTAGAGGCCTGACCAGGTGCTATGGGTAAGATGGAGGAGAGTGTGGGGGTGTGGGTGTGTGGGGGTCTGAGGGGCCAAGGGAGGCAATAGAGCAGGTGGGGGTCCTGGAGTGAGAGTGGTGGAGAGTACAGACAGGATGACTTGAATTTTACATGTGAAATGGAAGGATATGTCAATGCAGAAGGCCTGGGAAGGAAGGAGAGAGGTAGAGACTGCATTTGGGTTGCTGAGTTCCTTGCAGGTTTTGAAAAGTTCAGCTGCATTGTTAGTGGATCTAGAGATACGGGCTTGTATGTGGGCCCTCTTTGTGGAGTGGATAGAGAAGCAATATTGCCTTTTGGAGTAGGCGACAGGCCAGTTTCTCAGCGCATGAACCCGTGGTCTGCCACTTCCATTCAGCAAATCTGCACTTTTGTTTCAGCAATGCTAGATTGAAGTCATTCCAGCCATTATGCTTAGAGGCAGGCTTCAGGTGGATCCTCATGACAGGGGCAAGGATATCAAGGGTCTTAGTGATGGAGAGGTGAACGTTAGAAAGAACAGAGTCATAGGAAGAGTCAAGGGCAGGGGTGGGAGAGGGGATGAAAGTGGAAGCAAAAGCAGCGACTGACACTTGCTTCATCAGTTGAATGATGGAGAAGGAGGCTGGCAGTGTGGGAGGCGGCTCAGATAGAGGGCCGAGGGGCCTCCGGTGGGAGGAGAGGAGAGAGTGGATAGACCAGGAGAGGGGTGTTGTGAGTGGGTTAGAGATATGGATGTCTGAAGAGATGAAGGAATCCACAGTGTGCCCGGCTGAGTGGGTCGGACTCGAAGGAAGAATGGAAAGGGAGAGGGAATCACAGAGGTCGCAGAACAAAGAAGCGGCAGGTTCAGGAGAGTCAAGATGGATGCTGAAATCTCAAAGAAAATAAGTTTGGAGGTAGAGGTCAAGAGAGAAGATGCGAGATCAGCCTATTGAGATAGGAAGAGGGAGATAGGGTCAGTAGATGGTAGCAAGGATGAGTGAGAGAGTGGGAGAGACACCAAGTCTACAGGCAAGGTTTTCGAAAGAGGAGGGGGGTTGAGTGGGTATGGAATGAGAGCCAATGGAAGACGGACCATTGGGGCAGAAGTGGGGTTAGGACCTTGGAACAGAAGATTTAGGAGGATCATAAAGAGAGGAGTAACCGGAAAAAATGAGGACAGACGCTAGGAGTATGAAAAGGACAGTGCAGGAAGAATGGAAGAGAGTTAAGAATACAGAGTGACAGTTTTAGAAGTAGAGTTAAAGGAAAAGTAAGAGGATGGGAGAGAGAAAGAGAGAGAGAGAGAGAGAGAGAGAGAAAGAGAGAGAGAGAGAGAGAGAGAGAGACAGAGAGAGAGAGAGAGAGAGAGAGAGTTTTCAGAGTAGGGTCGGGGGTAATTTGGGGATCCCAAAAATGATTGGCAAGGGTAAATAGGCACCGAGGATGATGTGAAAGTGAGGTAAAAAAGAGATCAATAGTAATGCTGTGTAGCAGCAAATAGATCAGGATCATGGGAACTGTGAAGAGGGGAGGGGGCAGCTTGATCTGGAATATTGCAAGTGCTGCTCCAATGAATGTGAAGATCGACGAGTAGAAGGCAAAGAGTAGGTCAGTAGGTCAGCCAGGGCTGCAGAGGCTTATGAGAAGAAACAAAAGGATGGGTGGAGACAAGTTGAAAAATGTACTCCAGAAAGAGATATTTTGTGTTGATCGACTGGATAGCCAATCTCCTTGAGGAATGAACACAGAGTGGGACCTCAGTTGCTATCTGTCAAGTTAAAACCATGGACATGTTCCCATTCATTACCACTAGTCCACAGATTTCATCTAGAGAATCAGAACACAATAACTAGTCATTGGGCGTACACAATGAGGGATTGAGTCTCAAGACATGGGTAATCAATCCGTATTAAGTCTAACACGTGCAACCTGGGACATACAGTATGAGACCATCACACTAAGAGCAAAGCAGTCAATAAACCCTGTACAGGCATACTGCAGAGTTAGCTCTAGTAATTCTGTATTGCAAGACACACCATTGACCGCAGTGCTCTATGTGCACAGATGTACTTACCACACATGCTTGAACCTACTGTTTTTTGCAATCATTGATTGAGCCAATAGAGAACCTTCATATTTAGAATTAATTCCATTCCACCCACTTCTCCCCAGCTAAGTTAAGTTCTTGCTGACCTTTTAACAAGAACATGTGTTAGGGAGTTTTACAAAGGTTTTACCTCTGTTAGTACTTAGGAAAAACCCTCCTTGGGTGAACAGGGTTAGACTATTTAGGTTTGACCCTAACTACCCAAAGGTTTGATAGCAATGGCTGAGCAGCCAGGCTTAGTCTAGGGAGGGAGTAGGGATGTAGTGATGTACGAAGAAACCAGAGCATACACTTAGTCCAAGAAAACACATACACACTTACAAGTCATTTAAACATTGCGATTTATTATATACACTAGGGCACACTGTTGCAACATTCAAGTCAGATGAGTTCTATCACACAGTAGAACAAGGGAGGATAGCTCAGAGGCAACGTGGTCGCCTTGGAAGCAAGACAACACAGAGTCCGCACATAGTCCGACCCGGGTCCAGCACATAGAAGCCTCTGGGTATTAAGAGTGTTATAAATAACCAATCATATTATATCAATAGACAGAACACTTGGGAATAATCTTAGGATAGTAAACCACAGTTGTAGTTACACTAGAATAGCTTTTCTTTTTTCGTAACAACTCATTGTAATCCAATCTGAAACATGTATGCAAACTTTTGCAAACACTTATAACTTTTAGTTACTATGTTCCAGCATGTCTTGAATAGTCCAACCCTATCCTATACGAGTCTTACATGGTTCATAAGGGACACTGGGCCACCAGTGACCATGAGGTTGAGCAGAAAAGGTGGAAAGGCAGAGTATAAGGTTCAGAGTGGCAGAGTCCAACATGATCTCTTCTCAGGTTGCAGGTAAGTAGCAGTATGTTTTTTTCAAGTAAAGGAAATTAAGAGGTTTCCTTGAAGGGTGCCCCAAGAACCGATATCCTGAGGCACGGGAGAGTACAATGGGTTGTCCAACCCAATGTATCTCAATGGAGACTTAGAGCAGTGCAAGATAAAGCTATCTGCGCCCACAAGGATCACAGGATCAACATGAAGGCCCCGAGGTAAGTTGTACCGGGAACTGGACAGTACCTTAGAATGAAGAATCAGTCGCTTTTGGACAGTTCCTAAGGTGAGGTGACAGCAGACCCGGTCACAGGTTTCTCGGTCTTGGTGACAGAAGAAAGGGACTTTGGTGGATCTGTTGACAGCTCTCATGCAGATGGATGCCCAACAAAGGATCTTCCCTGTTCTGACTTGTTTGTGCCTTTTTTTCGGGATTGGATGAATGACGGTTGTCACCACGGTAGACTTTTGGGTTCTCCTCTATGGTGAGGGTACTTTTGGGCGATGGATCAGGTAATTGCAGGTTGAGAAGGATGCCCACAAAGTTCCATTAAAACCGCACTATGGGCGACGATGCACAGCAATGCAGCTCAAGTCCCAGGGTATTGGTGATTGCAGGCTGTGGAAGTTGAAGCTCTTCCAGGGATGGGGAAATTGTAGTTGTTCGTTTTAGGACTAGTGAGGCCCAGCAGTCCAAGGCAGGAAGTCATCATCTTCGTGTCTTCCCTGTCGCTTCGAGTTTGGGGTTGGATGGTAGCGGTTAATCAGCAGGCTCTGGAGTTCGTTGGAAGTTGCTGGTGGTGTCTTTCTTCAGGGATAGCCAGCCTCACATTCTAAACTGGTTTCCCTCAGCTACACTGCAGG
The DNA here is from genome assembly GCF_040938575.1 of Ambystoma mexicanum. Classification (NCBI taxonomy): domain Eukaryota; kingdom Metazoa; phylum Chordata; class Amphibia; order Caudata; family Ambystomatidae; genus Ambystoma; species Ambystoma mexicanum. The sequence goes on along the minus strand of NC_090935.1, from coordinate 149,456,539 downwards.
ACAAAGGACAGGGGAGCTTTGGCCATCATTCCCCCACTTCCTGTCCTGCCAGTCACTCAAAGACCCTTTGCATGCATTCCAAGGGAAGCGGGGTGAAGAGAAAGGGACCAGAGAATCCACCCCAATCCTGATATGTAGAAGAAGACATGAGTAAAGACAAGTCATCTTGTTCAGGGCTTAGAAAAGTAAAGCCGCCATTTTGGACAAATTGTGATCCTTGTGTTCCCACCGCAGCTGTGATGACAGCCTGCCCAAAGGTCATGTAAAAGGTAGAGAAAGAAAGGGTTTGCTCTCAAACTGCGCACACACATAGAATAATAAGCAAATGCAAATTAAATGAGTGGTTTTAATCAGAACTGGTGCAGCCTGACACGTGTTTCGAGCTTCCCGCTCTTCTACTGAGGCTGCTTGTGCAAAATTATAAAACATTGATGTACAACGAAAACATTTGTTAAGCATGATTCAATAGCAAAACAAACCCGTCCCCAGACCCAGGGCAAGGAGGCAGTTAGGGTTTGCCAAACCAACACATTGAGTATATGGTTTAAAGTAACAGACAGTTGCACCGAATGCACATATCAAATCAACCCAATTCAAAGAAAGGAAATTAAAAACACAAAAAGTGCGTAATTCGGTGGAAAAAACATATCACATTATAAAACAATGAGAAGAGGGGGGAGAGAGAAAAAAAGACAAAAGAACAACAAAATTATTCAGTAAGAGAAGATGCTCATGGTAATCAGCCAGAAATACATGTATAAGGCCACTGACTGTTAAAATTGTACCTTAATCTTGGCTAGTGTGTATTTTGAATACTAGAGAAAAATGCAAAATTAAAAAATGTTTTATCAAGTGGCAACTTAATGAATCGAATACGATAAAAAGAGGGGTTGCAAATATGTTGCGTCATAGAAAATTGTTTTAATATTATATATATAGTTTTATCCCACTTACCAAAGGTAGAAGTTGAGTAATCTGACAAAGTTAGGCGTGGGCTCCCTATAAAGCAAAAGACGGGATGGCTATTTAAATAGGAATCTAACTGACTAGATTTCCACCTAGCAGTCATTTGAAAATAAAGAAATGACATACCATTATTTTGCAGTTGCACGAATGAATTTTCAGTAAATTATTATCTTGCTGCAGCACGGGCAGGAAACGAAGAATGCAGGTGCGGCAAGAGCCAAAGAAAACAAAGCAACAAGAGGTCAATTAGCTAATTGAGTGGTTTATCTCTGTGGACATCTGAAGCAGCAAGAATTCTCGCTGGAAGGGTCCGTGTACAAATTGTCAACGTTGACTCACCAGTACGTTCACTGCTATGTGGGGAACTGGAGCCAAACGGAGACCCTCTGTGTGCCGAGTATAACTCGGAGATGTGAGGGAAGCAACAGTGAAAACGCCCGTGCACAGGCGAGTCACCACAGAATTAATGGGAAAACAAGAGCGCCATGATGGACTAGTGTAGATATCATGTAAAGAAAATCATTAAGGCTACTCAATATAGACAAGGATATGTTTGAGGTGTGCGTATGCCGGAAATAAATTGCGCATGGTAAATGCACAAATAGAATTGGAATTACAAAAAAAAAAAAAAAAAAAAAAAATGCGAGACAGAAGGACATAGATCCGGAAGACATTAGTTAATTAATTGGAGTATGAAGTCACTTGAGCTGTCCACGGATGGCAGTAGTGTATTGTAAAACACCTGTGCCTGCATCTATAATAAAGAGTGTTGCATGTGCTGAAAAAGATGCTAAATAAAGGAAGTGCGCCTCGACCTGACTGGATATGCAAGGGTTGTGTTAAAACGGTGCGCCCATGCTAGCAAGTGTATTCGTAAAAAAAAAAAAAAGGGGGGGGGCGCTGCACCCGGGTAGATAGCATAATAGTTGAGTAATGACATGTAGATAGCGGCTGATTACCATTGACATCCATACAAATAATCGGTACCTATTGGCATGACATGTGCGAAGACCTTAAAAAACACGTGTACCATAACTTTTAAACAACATGTAATCACAAATAGACAGATAGTTCATGGTCTGTGTTCAGGCCAAACTCTACAGTACGGTATTGACAAATCAATCGAGCTTCCAATTGTCTAAGTTTGAGTATCTGGTTGCCTCCACGTTGTGGAAGTGACACCTTCATCATCCCAGCAAATTTGATCATTGTCTTGTTATCCATTTGATGGGATCTTTGCCAATGCAAAGCTAGGGGATATTTGGAGTCAGATTGAGTAATTGAGTACAGATGTTCCCTGATACGAATTTTCAGCGGGCGTATAGTACTGCCAATATAGAATAGGCCGCAGACACATTTAATACAGTAAATGCAAAATTTCGAATTACAATTAATAAAAGACAAAATCTTATGTGTACCTAAGTGTCCGAAGTCGATGGAGGTAGTCTCCAGTGCATGTGAACACGTGGAGCAACCCCCACACTTGTAAAAACCAGGGCGTTGGGGCTGGTGTAACCAAGTATGTTGCTTGGGTGGGATTGACATGAATGAAGGAGAAAGTATGTTCTTGAGGTTGTTTGCCTTAGTATAGATAAAACTTGGTGAGTTGTCCACCCAAGGAGTAATATCACGATCAAGTTGTAGGATGTGCCAATGCCGTTTGATTATATTGTAAAGCAGCGAACTATCCGAATTAAATCTGGTAATAAATTTGAGTTTCTGAGAATGAACAGTCTCGTTCCTTACTTTCGGAGTGAGTAGATCGCATCTCTTCATGGTCCGTACATCATGTTCTGCTTTTGCTACTGAGCGTACGTCATAGCCTCTAGCTATAAACCTTTGGCGTATCAATGAACATTCCTGGTCGAAGTCTTTCGTAAGCAGACAATTCCGTCTTGCCCGAATGAATTCGCCTTTGGGTATATTGGAAACTACAGTTTTCCTATGACAGCTAGTAGCATGCAGAACTGCATTCACGGATGTAGATTTTCTAAAAGTTTTAGTTACAAACTGATTATCTGAGATACTGATAGTAAGGTCTAAGAAATTAACACATATGGGGCTATACGTGTGTGTAAATTGAATGCCCCAATTGTTAGAATTGAGATAAGCAACAAATTCATTTAAAAGCTCAATAGAACCATTCCAAACCAAAAGCACATCATCGATATAACGTTTCCACATGTGAATATGTGGCGTGAAAAGCTGGTTAGAGAAAACGAGTTGTTGTTCATAGTTATGCATGAAAATGTTAGCTCGTGATATTACTCCTTGGGTGGACAACTCACCAAGTTTTATCTATACTAAGGCAAACAACCTCAAGAACATACTTTCTCCTTCATTCATGTCAATCCCACCCAAGCAACATACTTGGTTACACCAGCCCCCACGCCCTGGTTTTTACAAGTGTGGGGGTTGCTCCACGTGTTCACATGCACTGGAGACTACCTCCATCGACTTCGGACACTTAGGTACACATAAGATTTTGTCTTTTATTAATTGTAATTCGAAATTCTACATTTACTGTATTAAATGTGTCTGCGGCCTATTCTATATTGGCAGTACTATACGCCCGCTGAAAATTCGTATCAGGGAACATCTGTACTCAATTACTCAATCTGACTCCAAATATCCCCTAGCTTTGCATTGGCAAAGATCCCATCAAATGGATAACAAGACAATGATCAAATTTGCTGGGATGATGAAGGTGTCACTTCCACAACGTGGAGGCAACCAGATACTCAAACTTAGACAATTGGAAGCTCGATTGATTTGTCAATACCGTACTGTAGAGTTTGGCCTGAACACAGACCATGAACTATCTGTCTATTTGTGATTACATGTTGTTTAAAAGTTATGGTACACGTGTTTTTTAAGGTCTTCGCACATGTCATGCCAATAGGTACCGATTATTTGTATGGATGTCAATGGTAATCAGCCGCTATCTACATGTCATTACTCAACTATTATGCTATCTACCCGGGTGCAGCGCCCCCCCCCTTTTTTTTTTTTTTTACGAATACACTTGCTAGCATGGGCGCAACCGTTTTAACACAACCCTTGCATATCCAGTCAGGTCGAGGCGCACTTCCTTTATTTAGCATCTTTTTCAGCACATGCAACACTCTTTATTATAGATGCAGGCACAGGTGTTTTACAATACACTACTGCCATCCGTGGACAGCTCAAGTGACTTCATACTCCAATTAATTAACTAATGTCTTCCGGATCTATGTCCTTCTGTCTCGCATTTTTTTTTTTTTTTTTTTGTAATTCCAATTCTATTTGTGCATTTACCATGCGCAATTTATTTCCGGCATACGCACACCTCAAACATATCCTTGTCTATATTGAGTAGCCTTAATGATTTTCTTTACATGATATCTACACTAGTCCATCATGGCGCTCTTGTTTTCCCATTAATTCTGTGGTGACTCGCCTGTGCACGGGCGTTTTCACTGTTGCTTCCCTCACATCTCCGAGTTATACTCGGCACACAGAGGGTCTCCGTTTGGCTCCAGTTCCCCACATAGCAGTGAACGTACTGGTGAGTCAACGTTGACAATTTGTACACGGACCCTTCCAGCGAGAATTCTTGCTGCTTCAGATGTCCACAGAGATAAACCACTCAATTAGCTAATTGACCTCTTGTTGCTTTGTTTTCTTTGGCTCTTGCCGCACCTGCATTCTTCTTTTCCTGCCCGTGCTGCAGCAAGATAATAATTTACTGAAAATTCATTCGTGCAACTGCAAAATAATGGTATGTCATTTCTTTATTTTCAAATGACTGCTAGGTGGAAATCTAGTCAGTCAGATTCCTATTTAAATAGCCATCCCGTCTTTTGCTTTATAGGGAGCCCACGCCTAACTTTGTCAGATTACTCAACTTCTACCTTTGGTAAGTGGGATAAAACTATATATATAATATTAAAACAATTTTCTATGACGCAACATATTTGCAACCCGTCTTTTTATCGTATTCGATTCATTAAGTTGCCACTTGATAAAACATTTTTTAATTTTGCATTTTTCTCTAGTATTCAAAATACACACTAGCCAAGATTAAGGTACAATTTTAACAGTCAGTGGCCTTATACATGTATTTCTGGCTGATTACCATGAGCATCTTCTCTTACTGAATAATTTTGTTGTTCTTTTGTCTTTTTTTCTCTCCCCCCCTCTTCTCATTGTTTTATAATGTGATATGTTTTTTCCACCGAATTACGCACTTTTTGTGTTTTTAATTTCCTTTCTTTGAATTGGGTTGATTTGATATGTGCATTCGGTGCAACTGTCTGTTACTTTAAACCATATACTCAATGTGTTGGTTTGGCAAACCCTAACTGCCTCCTTGCCCTAGGTCTGGGGACTGGTTTGTTTTGCTATTGAATCATGCTTAACAAATGTTTTCGTTGTACATCAATGTTTTATAATTTTGCACAAGCAGCCTCAGTAGAAGAGCGGGAAGCTCGAAACACGTGTCAGGCTGCACCAGTTCTGATTAAAACCACTCATTTAATTTGCATTTGCTTATTATTCTATGTGTGTGCGCAGTTTGAGAGCAAACCCTTTCTTTCTCTAATTCCAATTTCTAGTGGGAATTTGGCAGGCTCCTACTCAAGCTCTCAGCCGCAGCCCTATCACAGCCACATAAGTTACCGTTCTATGCGCTGTATCCTGCTGGCCTTTTCTGCCACTTCATGTAAAAGGTACACTGCCGCCAGCCTGAAAAGAGGGACTTGTCACAGTAACCAAAAAGTTACTAGAGAGTTGAGAGATGGGATATATTGGATCTCCTCAGCACTCCACATACAGGGGGGGGGGTGGGTGCTGATCTCGCAATGGAAATCCCCTTGCTTTGGTAACAGTCTGTTAACCCAAGGACGAAAAAGAAACACTAAAATGGAAGCTCTAGTAGCTTTCAGTAATACTGCACAGAAAGTGTTGTGTGCTGCTTTATTAAAATGTTGATGTCCGAAAGGTTGGATGAAAGCAAGAATCCAAAAGAAAATACTGAAAAGTGGTAAAAAGGGTTCCCAGGATCCGGGTAAAAGCATGAGTGAGTGTGAAAAAAGGTTCCCACTCACTCAGGAGAAATAGTCTAAAATTAGGGGTAAGTGCTGCGGGACTCACAGGTGGAGAGAATCTCACACACAAAGGCCAATCTACTCTAACACGCGCCACCCACTCCCCGCCCAGACTGAGGGACAGGATGATACTCCTGGATTAACCTCTTGTTCCAGTCAGTCATACCTTCTGCAGAGGCCATGAGCATTCATATGGTGTGATCCTGATTTATGCTCTATGGTGAAGTAGAACACTTACGGGCTTGTTTGCCACCTGCATAGCTTAGGCACAATTTAGGATTTTCCCCCTTCATCTGCATCAGCCATCTCAGAGGTTGGTGGCCAATCTGAATCCTGAAAGTAGATCCATACAGGTATGGTCTAAACTTCTTCAGAGACCACACAACATTCTTCTTCAATTGTCACCATCCTCTTTTCCCTATCTTTTAGTTTCTTGCTGGTGAAGCAGATGGGGTGCTCACTGCTTTTGTCATCCATCTGACTTAAAACTGCACCAATACCTGTATTGGATGCATCGGTTTTCATAAGGAAAGGTTGAGTATGGTCTGGAGCTCTCAAGACTGGAGTTTGGCACACAGCATCTTTCAGCCCTTAAAAAGCTTTCTGGCACTCCTCATTCCATTTTACCTTCTTGTGCACTTTTGGAGAGGAAATAGTATTCAAGAGTGCTGCCATGGACCCATAGTCAACAACATGAAGTTCCTATAATACCCAGTGAATCCTAAAAAGGATCTTCCTTGAGTTTGAATAGTGGGGGTCTCCCAGTCTGGTAGGGCTTCTACATTACTAGGTAATGGTTTTATTTAATCCTGTGATACCTCATGCCCAAGGTAAAACACAGAGCTCTGATCAACTTGGCACTTGCTTGTTTTGATGGTCAGATTGACTTGCTGAAGAGTCTTCAACACCTGTCCAAGATGAGAAAGATGTTCTTCCGATGTAGGGCTGAACGCTGCAATGTCATCCTAGTATGCCATGCAGACGTTCTCTAATCCACTCAGGACATGATTCACCAATTTTTGGAAGGTGATGGGTGCATTTCTCAGGCTAAAAGGAATTACCTTAAATTGATAAAAGGCCTTCTGCAGTACAAATAATGCTGTCTTCTTCATGTCATGGTGAGTCAGAGTGATTTGCCTATAGCCTGAGGTTATATCCAATGTGCTGAGAAATTTGTCAGCACCTAACATATTGACCAGCTCACCTGTTCTGGGTAATTGATGGCCATCAGTCTTGGTGACTGCATTTAAGGCCCTGTAGTCCACACAGAATCTAAGCCCCTTAGTTCCTGCCTTTGGTACTAGCACCACTGGAATAGACCATGGACTATTGGAGTGTTCAATTACTCCAAGTTCAAGCATCTTGTTGATTCCTCACATTGTCTGACATCCTGAAACCCCTGCTCATTACAGGGGCACTATCACAAGTGTCAATGTCATGCTGGCTCCAACAGGTCAGGCCTGGTGTATTTGAACACAGGGGGGCAGACTGAGTTAACAGAGCTTTGCACTCCTTCCAATGTTGTAGAGTCAGATTAGAAGAGCATTGCACTCCTTCTACTAAGCCATCTGAGGGATGCCCTTTTAGAAGATCAAGGAGGGGTTCACTCTCCTCCTCTTCTTGGTCAGATGCTAGCAGCAGAGCACCTATCTCTGCCCTGGGGACATATGCCTTCATTTGGTTGGTGTGAATGACCCTAGGGACCTCCATGGGGTTGCCTAAGTCCACCAAATAATTCACATCTCCAATCTTGCCGACAACTTTGAATGTTCAAGTCCACTTATCTTGTAAGACTTTGGGCCTTACTGGTACCATTACAAGAACTTGCTGGTCTGGAGTAAACTCCACTATTTAAGCCTTCTGGCCATACCAGTGCTTCACCAGGGATTGTACAGCTTTCAGGTTCTCTTTAGCTTCTGGCATCCTTAGTGCCATCCTTTTCCTGAGGACGAGCACATAGTCAGTGATGATCACTGGCTTGGAAGGTAGAGAAGCCCCCAGGCCTCCTTGATCAGGGCCAAAGGCCCCAGACCTTATGTTCATAGAGAACTTCAAATGGTCTGAGGCCCACTCCTGCTTGAGGTACGTCTATATAAGGAAAGTGAAGACATGGCAGTAGAAGATCCCCCTTTCTGTGAAGGGGCTCTTCTAAAGGTCCCATCATGCTCTTCAAAGTTTGGTTAAACCTCTCTACCCATCCATTGGTTTGGAGATGGTAGGCTGTTGAAAGCTTGTCAGTTACCCCACAGGTCTTCCCCATGTAGTGGAACATAATGTGGGTCCCCCTGTCAGAGATTACCTCCTTGGGAAATCCTACTCTCGTAAAAATACCAAGTAAGGCCGTGGCAACTGCCTGAGCATTGCCAGTTCTCATAGGGATGGTCTCAGGGTATCTAGTGGTATGGTCACTACAACAAGAATGAATCTGTTGCCTGAGGAACTGGGGGTTCTATGGGACCACCAATGTCAATCTCAGCCCTCTCAAAGGGTGTTCCCAAAACAGAGAGAGGCACTAAAAGTGCCACATTCTTGGAACCACGTTTGCCAGACAAGTGAAAAGTGTGGCAACTTCTGCTGCCCCATCTGGGGCTAGTGGAAATACAGTGAGAGCCTTTCCTTGGTCTTCTTGGTACTCAAGTGACCAGAGAGAGGTACTTCATGTGCAAACTGCAAATGTAATGGCGTTGCTAGCTAGGGAACCATCGATCCTCTGTGGTCCCCTGCAATAGACTCTACAGGTTCACTACATAGGAGGACATCCTCCCAAAAGAGCATGTGCTTCCCATGGTCTTGCCCTTCAAGCTGGGACCCAGCCTGCCTGCTCAAGCCTTCAAGAGAGGGACACTCTCTACCCTTACTGAAGTATGCCCCACAGGGACTACCTTCTGCAAACAAAGTCTGCAGATCAGGATAGTCTCTATGATCATGATATTCCTAGCAAGGTTGAATCTCCTTCATCGCTGTGTCACCAGTAGGTGGGTATTCTGGGATTCTTTCAGCTCATCCTGAGCTGGAGGTGGGGTCACTAGGGTGACCGTAAACATGTTGGGCCTAGGGCGCTTGAGACCCTTCTGCACTTTTGAGACACTGAATTTCTTTGTGGTCTCTTGAGAGTGGTCCTTTAAGTTGGCCTCTCTAGCCTTGCATGTTTGAGCCCTTGTCTTTCGACTTGGAGGCTATGCTGTGTCTGAAGCAACGCCTACATTCTTCAGCTCATTGCCCGCAGCACCATACAAGGCACTTGTGCCTGAACACTGATAAGAATCCTGACAGTCATGTCATTACACTGGATGATGCAAGACATTATGGGGAGTATTTGGATAGGGCCTCCTGCAAGCTTAATGGGCCTCCCAGGGGCCGTAGATACTTCCTCTGAGTTGAGTAAGGACTAATCAACCACTGAGATGCTGGCCCCAGTATCTCTAATGGCAGGAGTCTCCTGACCATTAATAAGAACAATGTTGTTGAAATAGCACTTGGTGTTATCTTGGATGAAATTGTAGATACTCTGTTGTTCCCATGAACCAAGGGATACTAAAGTAACTCTAGCCTGAACTCCAATGGGTTCTTGATCCAGAGAGTGAAGGTTGGCACCTGTCATGGGACCTTCTCCCTCTTGGGTGAAGGCTAAGCAGACAGATGGGTCTCCCAAGTGGTTGTCTTTACATTGGTGGCCCCTTTCAGATGGTCATCAGACCCAGAAACCACACATTTGCCAAAGGTTCTTTGGAATGGGGGTTTGTGGTAACCTCCCTCCGGTTTGGCTCCAGAGGTTTCACCAGCCCTATTGAATCTTTTGAGTCAGCCAGGTGCTGTCTCAACTCTGGGGAACAGGCATACAAAATGCTTTACAGCATGAAAAGATGTCTCATGCCATCAAAGGTTCTCACTTTGTGGCCTTCATTCCACCCATCTAGGTTTGTAAAGGATTCACCCACCCAGGTAGCCTACAACACACCATCCTCCTTTCTATTGTCCCTAACTCCTTTCAGATATTGAAAAGGGGTCTTCCCATTCCTGGCTATGAGAGCTTGTTTGAGCAACATTCATCTCCAGAATCACATCACATCCATTCTGGGGGAGCCTAAAAAAAGAACTCAATGGACTTAGTCAACAACACTCACCTCTTGCATCTGACATGCTAACTCAAAAATCTTCAACCAGTCAATGATACCACACTTCACAACATACTGACTGGCCAGTTCTTTTGGCAACTTTGGTTTTATGCTCCTGGAAGCATCCACACTAGAGGGCCCTGAAATGAAGAAGAGTTATCCAGAGACACCCTTCTCATTTATAACTCATGGTTGAATTCCTTTTCTCTGAATTCAAGCTTTCTATGCTCTAGTTGTAGTTTCATTTCCACAATCCGGGGTATTTTTTTTTCCAGTTCCAAAAGTATTGCAGGAGACATGGTAGGTGGGGATTTAGGCATGAAAGGATATGCTGGAGGGGACCTCCAGTGGGTGCTGAGTCTTCCTTCAAATCCAATTCTACCTCCTCTCCAAGATTTGCACTTAAGTCACAATCTACCTCAATATCCTCACTCAAGTCAATATTTGGTCTAGGAGATACAGGGCTACTTTGGGACTTCGGGAAGTCCATCGACATTTGAATTGATTGAGAGTTGTTACCTTTAGAGCTGGGGCCTTTCTTTTAACACAAATCTCTAAGTTGCTCTACTTTGAGTTGAACAAGAGTCTCTTGCTTATAGTGTTCCATGTCACTACTGATTTGTTAGGTTTTTCTTTTACACAGAATTTGTTAACCAGCCATAGAGGATGAACACATGTATCCCAAAGATTCAGTGTATCCAAAACTACCCTATCCCACCACTGTAACACCACTTATGTTAAGGAGGTTTACAAAACTACCAAGTATGGTTACATTACTTAGATTTGGACTGAACTACCCAAAGGTTTGGTAGCAATGGCTGAGCAGCCAGGCTTAGCCTAAGGAGGGAGGATGGCTGTAGTGAGGTAAAAAGAACTCAGAGCGTACACTTAGTCCAAAAAAACACTTAGACACTTGGAGGTCTGTTAGGACTGATTTTGTATACTCTGGCCTGGTCTACAGATGTATAGAAGGCCAAGTTGGCCAACCTATATTGTGACAGGGACAACTCTGGGGAGATGTGGCCAAACCATTTCAGGTAGCAGTGACAGGCGGTCTAGGCTAAGTTCTTCAGAGGTGGTGAGGTGGTTGTAAAGGGTCCACATTGAGATCACACAATGGGAATAACAAAATACACTTAGACAAAATGTATAAAAATACAATTATTATTTATGGCCAAAACACACTATGAAAAATGACTACTAGCACACAGAGCTATCACACAAGAATAATAAACAATAGACACATCTATACAGTCACTTGTAAATAGGGCATAATATTCAACACAAATTCCTGCAAAGGAAAGGTATGGTTATATTAGGCACTTATGGGTCCACAGAGGTTGATCAATAACTAAAATTGTCCAGCCCTAAGTTGTCTGGGGCCTTTTGCCGAATAGTTCAGGCAAAAGGTCCTCAGAAGTTTTGAAGCAGGAAAAAAATGAAGGTATTGTCTCTAGGGTACAGTGAAGGGTTCTTATGGGTAGGATACAAGTTAGAATAATGCCCAAAAGTAGCTCCAACACTCAGTTGTCTTGCACAAGCAAGCAATGACAAAGCCAATTATGTTAGAATTAAGGTTTATTATGAGCCCATTGACTTATAATGGGAGTATAGGGCTAGGAAATAAGCTCTGTAACTTACCCCCCAAACTCCGATTCTTCCCCAAACTTGGCAAGGAAAAGGAATAGGGTCTGAGGTTGCTTTTACCGCTGAAAGTCGCAGTCCTCCATTCACAGGACTTGCAGGTTCGAGCTGATCTCCAGATGGTGTCTTTCACTGTTGCAAGGACTCTTGATTGAAGAATGCAGCAAAGCTCGATGCAGGACCCCTCTCAGGACTGGACTCAGGTCAGATAAGCTATTTCAGATAGTGGTGACTGCAGATTGGTGACACTAAAGGACTCAGCAGGCATGGTTTGACTTTCGCTTGGGTACCCTCAATGCTAGGATGCCGGAATTTCACAGGAGGTAGTCTTGTAGGGCCAGCTGAGTTACAGGGCAAAACTCGGTACAGTGACGCCGGCAGCACGGTAGCCCAAAAACAAAGCTGGCCAGCCACAGGATAGTTCCAGGGCACTTCCAGGGGCTTCTTTTGGCAGGACACCGAGCAGACCTCAGGAATGGATGGTCCCTCCACTCCAAGGGTCGTGTAAGCGATATTCAATCAACACTACAGCTAAGTCAATGCCTAGTCTGGGATGCTGAGGAAAACCCTTATTGATGTATTTTTATGTCCAGTTCAGTACTCTGGATGGCAACCCTTGTATAACACCCCACTCTTAGAATCCCCCTGACCCCACTGAGCCAAGACGTAGGTTTGTTTTGCAAATTAAAAGGTTTATTTGAAAAATTAACAAGATATATATCACACTTTTATAATAAATTAATAATTGATATCACACTTATGAATATAATGTTGATCAACAATGGGTAATCTGGCACTAGCACACTTCTTTACAATCAATGAGGAGTTAGTATGGGATGGATAAGGTAGCAAAAATACTTTTATGGTTTCAAGGAAAAGCAATAAGGAATAAAATGCAGTACAGAAATTACTTGATATGATTTCAGCAAAAGATAAGATAATCACTTTTTCTCTGGCAATTCACTCCCACCCTTTGTGCAATATAAGGAGATGGAAAGGAAGAGCACACAGTTCTCAGGAATGCAATCAAATACAATACGAAATTTAGTTCCCCCCCCAGCAAGCTTAGAGGAAATCAGGTAGAAGTTTGAAACACAGGCCCAAAATGCTTTGAATGTGATGACAATGAAGTGAGAAATGTGCTAGAAATGCTTTTAATTCCCTCTAGAGGTTCAGGGTGGGTGATATCTAGTTTATATTAGTTCAGGCTCACTTTAGCAATGCTCTATGAGTAACTAGCAGGTTAAAACGAATTTTAGCAAAGGAAAGCAAGGAGCTGCTGACTTTTACAGGTGAAGAAATCAGGCCAAATCGCGGTAAAATTTTGCGAGTGTGTGAATCGTGATTACGGAGGAAGTATAAGGAGTAGCAAGTCAGTTCTTGGTTCGTTGGAAAGCCTAGAATCTCAGCTTTAAAATGAAAGCCAAGCCACGTTCCACGTTCAAATGGTTCCGAAGATACAGACAATTTAGTAAAGATAATTTTTCAGATTTAAAGTAAAACTCAGAATGACAGGTGACAGCTTGCAGCTTTAGAATGACAGATGATAGCTCGCAGCTGTAGAATGACAGATGACACGATTTCTAGGGGGCAGTTCTACTTAGGTTAAAATAGTTTGGATTAGATTATTTTAACTAAGATATTGGGTTCTGCACAGTTCTGGCGGATACTCACTCCTAATTTTGAAATGAATGGGCCTCGTCACGGATCTGGTCAACTGGACTGGACCTCGGGCGGTTCTGCTCACAGCGTCTGGGTCAGCGCTGCTCTGGTGGTCTAGCCTCTCTGGATACAGCAGCCTCTGGTTCTGGATACTGCTCTGCTTTCCGGTCCGGATCAAGTGGATTCTGGATGTAACACTGCTTTCTGGGTACTGGCAAAAGTTATTGGCAAAGAATTCAGACAGCTCGCCCGGCTGTTGAATAGTTTGGTTAGGTTTGCTGGATTCTGAAGGCCTGCTGAGAATACTTTTGCTTCCAGTGGGCCTTCTAGGTTCAAAGTTCTGTAGTCTATGGGTCCCTGGTTCTGGTCTCTGTCTGGATGGGATGTCGGCCGTCAAAATGCTCCACAGAAATGGAAAATGAATGTCTCTACCTGTCCTAGCAGTCTCTTTTTATGTGTTTTGGAAGTGGGTGTGTCGGCTCATTCTGCATGCCCACCCCTCTCAACTTATCATTGGCCCAGTTCTCCTCTTTCCCTTGATTGGGGAGCTGGGTTGTGTGTCATCTTTATGGCTTACAGAAAGACACTCCCCTTGTCAATGTGAACACAAATCTATTTCTAATCCAAATACATATTTCCCAGATACACAATTTGTTGAAATTGCATGTACACATTATGTATTCCTTATGGTCCATGCTTGTCCACCTCTGATCTTCCTGGGGGCTTGCATTCAAAAATGACAACATTTTGCGCTTTTTGACTGGTTTTGCAATATTGGATTTTCATCAAAAATAACACAACTGTACACCCTCCTTCTCCACACATTCCAGCTATTTACTAGGTTTCTAGCATAAACCCGGTGTCTGTAATATCAATAAATAGTGGGGTTTGGTCCTAGAACACCGTAGAAATTGGACTCAAATCGTAAGGGCATTTTTCATACTAAGAATCTCAAAGTTGTACATTCCTGTCATTTGGTTACAATAAGTTATCAATGTTTCTATAAAATATATATTTGCTGCAATAGGAATCCACACTCAAGTCTGGCCCGCCCCTTGAAGCTGGGTGGGTCAGGGATCACATGTCTCTGCTCACAGGCAGCTCTTTGTTTACAGCCAACATTCAAAATTAACATACCCCATTCAACTGAAAGGGGCTATTGTCTCTCTCCTCCAGGCTGAAGGGGAAACCCCCTCCCTCTCACTCAGAAGGGCCATGTGATATCCTGCCTCCTGTTGTGAGTCTCTGGGGTGTTAAGAGTTCTCAGCCTCTTGGCCTCTGGGAACAGCAGGTGGCTACGATTTCTAATTAACCAACAGGCTTTGAAGTCCCTGCTAGGCTGGATCCTCTTGCACTCCTGAGATACAGTCCTACTGTCAGAGTTTAGACCGCTAGCGCCGGTTTGTGGACAAAGCTGGTACGGCACCCATTTTTGGGATCTGTCTTGAATTACTGCATTTCAATAGAGTGGTCTTTTGCTTGATAGTATAGGACCCTTGCTTACAGTAGAGTGGTGATGTGGAACCCCCCACAAGAAGGTTGTATCTTTGGAGTGGTCTTGTGCCAACTGCGCAGTTCTCCTGGATTCTGGCGTGAATGTGGGCGGCGACAGCTCATCACCACATCCACCCAGTCTATTGATTTAGTTTGTTCTGGGATAGAATAATGGGCGGCGACAGCTCATCCCCACATCTACCCAGTCTATTGATTCAACATGGGTCAAAACCCTTGACAGTCGCAACTCCTTTGCGGGACTGCTAAAAATCACAAGCAAGGCAGGGCTGCTCCAGGACAGCAGTAGAAGTTGGTTGCCAGGCCTCCTTCAGTAGAGTCTCAGGTTTCTTCACAATTCTCACAGCTGGACAGGTTCCTTGGCTCCTTCAGGTTTCTCTAGGACCTCTGAAGAATGGGTGCAGGGGACCTCTTCTTATCCTAAAAGACAGGTAAGAGCTGCGGCCCTCACTAGCCATTAGCAGGACTGGCCCACACACACATCAGTGGTGGACCAAACAGTACCACTGGCGGGAACATTCATGCAAACCACTCAGACACACTGAAACCAGTTTGTGGATTGGAACCAGACAGTCCCAGCCCACATCCTGCCAGAAAACACACATAGCCCTTGAGTAGCCCGCCAAAAGCTCCTGCTTTCCCGGGGACTGGAAGTCCTTATAAGGATTTTCCTGGCCTCTCAGGCCAGGAAGAAGGCTAAAAAACAAGATGGAAAAAAGGACAAGCGAAATATCTCGTGGCACAGCCATGTTTGACCAGTAGCCACAATTAGTAGCCAAACACAGGAAACGCAGTAGAGCTAAAACGAAAATTCACAAAAAGTAGGAAAAAGTCACTGTTGCCACCAGCTTATCCTTTTAGCACACGTAGAGTAACCAAAAATCTTCTGAGTGTTAGTCTAGGGCAAAACAAACATTTACCCCCATTGTACTGCAGTGTAAGCTGCATTGTACACTGATACAAAGTTACCACAAGTAATCAGGGTACACTTTGTCTTGTAGTAAGTGTTTAGTGTCCTTTCTTTTGTTGATTATATACCACCAGTGATACAACAGTAATCAAAAGCAGTAACACAGTAACAAGACTAAGCAAAACAATTTTTCCCATTACTGACAGCCTGAACGACATGTCAGTTTGCCCATACCATATGAGCAAAAGCCAGTGCAGTGAAGCTTAAGGCGCGCATGGGGGAAGCATAACGCATTAAATGTGCACTTTTTATGTGGGACCAGTAGCACACATCTAGAAATTTACCAAGCAACAGGACTGGGTGACAGTTTAATAATGCACGATAAATGTATAATTAATTGTGAATTACTGCACTAGAAAGCAAACCCAAGAGCAAGGAGGTCGTACTTATTCATTGACACAAACGACCAGCACCATGATTTTGCAATAGTTACATAGGCTACGGCTAATGCATGTGTTTTCTTGACGCATATGGAATGAAATTGGAAACCGAGGCGTTTTGAATGTTAAAAGGGCACTTGTAATTCTAACATGGAACTGTCAACCGGCATCCGTCTCAAGGAGTGTAATGCTTAATACTAGTACATGTAATGAGACTCAGTGGCGGGCACGGGATGAACGGTGCCGGTAAGGCACCGGCACCGTTCATACTGTCCCTCCACATTACGAATTCTGCTCGCGGGTGCCAGACAGCCCGCCAGGTCTTACTTGCTGAGCTGTGCGGCACAAGTGAGCAAAACCCGTAATTGCGCCGGTACCGTTATCAACGGTGCCTCTGCAAGCATGCTCCCCACCCCCATTCAGCCCTATGGGGCAGAATGGGGATCGAGAGCCCAGCATTACCGCCATCCGTGAATGGGCAATTACCGGCCCATTCATCTCGTAATAGGCCGGTTATTGCCCAATCACGGCAGGCGGTGCCGGTAGCGAGCATGGTGGCAGCCATGCCTGCAATACAGGCACGGCTACTGCCATGTGTGTAATGAAGCCCAGTGACTCTTCACGGGACAAGGCGGTCCCGGACTACTTGCTACACATTTTTTGTAAGCTGCAGATGAGAACTTTTTTTTGTCTCTGCACAAATTATAAGGAACACTTAGCAAGAGCTTTTGGGAATTTCTAATTATTACCTATGTTCTAATACAGAAAAACCGGGGATTAACCCATGAGTATTTTTGAGGAGACGTGTTTGAGATTATAGCTGACCTATGCTATGAAGCCATGTGGGTGAGTTGAATATATAAATGTAACCTGTCATAAGGAACTGATGTGAAGCAAATACATGTTTCCACTCTCTGATCACTAACCAAGTTGTGTTTTTATTTATCTCAATTACCTATTGTCTCCTGCCCTTCACCAATCCCCTTCTGTCTGTGACTACCATACACTTATATTTAGTTATTTATTATTTATGCAAGATTGTGATTACTAATGTCCGGCTTTGAGAAAGGCTTAGTGCCGAAACACATGTCAGCCAGATGACATTCTTTGCTGAAGGATGTATTGGATTTAATTTTTTAACACAACTCTGACCAAATCAATAAATATGTACTAAATACTAAACCTAGCATTTTGCTCAGTGCTTATTTGGAAACAGTAATGAACTATATTTCAGGGATAGCGCACATTGTAGTTTGTTTTAGGACTAGTTAGGAACCCCGGTACAAGGAAGGAAGTCATTGTCTTTGGATCTTCCCTGTTGCCTAAAAGTTGAAGTCGGACAGCAGTGGTTATTCAGCAGGCTCTGGCCGTTGCTGCAAGTTGCTGGCGGTGTCTTTCTTTGGGCTTATTCTTCCGAATCTTCTGTCCCAGTGGTTGACTCTGGGTTTCTGCTCCTGCACATCAGAATGTATGCAGGAACACTGGCTGAGCCCACCAATCATGTGCCATGCACCATTCACACTTGGGCATGGCTGTCCAATGGGGACAATAGCAAAACAAAAGAGGTGATGGCTGGAAGGTTTAGAATGAATCTTAACCTCTGGCATTTCTTTGGGCAACCCTCCAGACCATTGTTCTTCGCCTGCAAAGCCATTACAAAAGCGGAAAGACCATATGCAAATCAGAGTTGGTCACACACCACAAGGGGCAGTGCAGCCCGAACTACTTGGCCACATCCCTTCTGCACGAGACCACACAATCTCTTGGCCATGGCCATTGAAATGCACACACCCCTACTGGTGCTTCTGGAACTGTCTGTGAACATCAATACTGTTGATTTTCACATTCTGTTGTCTCATCAGTTCGGAGCTCGCTGGAGTTGGGCATGTGGTGTCCCCCAGGGTACATCACTATCCCCTATTCAAGTTAATATTTATATGAGTCCCCTTTTGCATCGTATTGCCTCATGTGGCCTGCTATTCATATGCTAACGAGACTCAGATGTATCTGGCTGTTGATTGAGGGCCAGGTTGGCATACTGTCAGATTCCCCAAAGGAAGTCAGGGGTAGAAGGCATAGCAATTGGCTACAACTTAACATCAGGTGAGATTATTTATTTTGGTTGACCTGATGCTTTAAAACTACTCCCACCCCAGGCCAGCCTCCTAAACGTCTTTCCCGATAACATTAAGGTCATATGCAAGATCAAGAACCTAGGTGTCATCTTAGATGCAAGAATGTCTTTGATCAGCCACATTCAGGCGTCTGTTGAAGGTTTTTCCTGACTCTATTGGTTGTCCTAAACAATCGCCAAGTGCCATTTCGACTACTGCAAATGAATGCTGATTGTAAGCGCATGCCAGAGTGTTAATGGCATCAATAACCCCAGCCACTGGCTGTACATCTGGTAATTGCTGGTTATTGTGCCTCTTCACTCATTAATGGCCCTCACCTCGCTCCGGCCTAATAACATCAATGGTAAAACTCTCGCCTGGGTCATTTCAGCTAACCAGTGGTTGGCCACCTGCAGTTCTCCAGATGTTTTACCCAATGACTGACATGACCTCTCATCTTTTACTATGTTGGCTAGGGGTGATTGGAGTTTGTATTACAAAACAACTGAGGAGCCAAAAGTTTAAGACCTTGCTATAAGTGGTTGTCCAGTGTGTTGCGTGCCTGGGGCCCACATCACACAGGACGTCACTGTAAGTACGTTTCCTAAACATGTGAAAGTTTGGTGGCTATGTAAGTGTGCAAGTACAGCACCAACTGAGCAACAGATTATACCATTTTCCACATTCACAGTGTAAAAGCTTTTCATTGAAGCTACTCTGTGACTGCAGCTCAACTTAAAATTTAAGATTATTGCTGTGGCTCATGCCCTTGTCAATTTTAATATTAGTCCTATAAAATTGTTTTTTTATTTAAAAAAAGCTCTTTTCAGGAGAACTCAATATTCAGTTCCACTTTCTTGCATTTGCAGAGTGCCTTTACCGCCCGCTCATTCACCTACGACGACCCATGAGGTAAGTGATTTGGCCCCCTACTTTTCTTTTTAGATCCAGCTAAGCTCTTTTCAGGAGACAACTCAATATTCAGTTCCACTTTCTTGCATTTGCAGAGTACATTTACCGCTCGCTGCTGCACCTACAACGATCCATGATGTAAGTGATTTGGCCCACTAGTTCTTTTTTGTAGATCCAGTGTCTCACTCAGTCACTTTGTCTTCTAGTAACCTGTTACTGAGAACTCTTGTCTCTCACACATACATGGGCACATATGAAGATTTAATCTTTTAAAGATTGCTAACCCAGAAGCTTGCATCCACATGGAGCAATTCCTCTAATGGTAAAAATTCAAAATATGAATTTCCTATATGATTATACATAAGAAGTTCATCTTAGACCACTGCAATTCATTTGTGTAGTCCTAAAGTGGGCAACTCTCCAGAAGTCTTTGGCCCTTCAGTATTCCCCTTTGATCTTTGGTGTCCTGATAAAGGCTTGGTAACGAAAGAAACAGAACATGATTAAAAGCCGAAACTCAAGTTCTTAGGTTGAGGCAACAAAGTGTATTCATGAACTTTGTTTTGAAAATGCACTGTATATCGACAGTAAAATCTCAATTCTATATATAGGTTCAAATGAAGTAATAGCCTGTAGCACCTATAGACCTTAAGACATACGGTGGAAAGTTCCACCGATGAATGGTCATACCTATGTGGCTGTAGATGTCTGAGGTCCTATACCATTTTAAGAATTTAGTTTGACTTTCGTTTTCTAATTTGAACATTATGTCAGCTTTTGGGTATGCTTTCTCATAGTTGTTATATTTATGATTGCATTTCTTTGCACTGGCATACTTCTTCATTTTTCTAAATATAGATTGTGTTTCCTTGCTTCATGCTTCATGAATGCTTGTTTATCATCAGTGTTCCCAAGAGGGACTTCCCTTCTATATCACAGCAGACTCTACACACCTGTTTATTATTGTGGTTTTCAATATATGTCACTTTACCACCTACTTGCCTTTCATGTTAACAGTGGTAACATGATATCTCTGACAATGGACCAAGTATTTGAGATGATGGATTAGAAATGTAACTTTGTAAAGGGTAGCCATGTCCTCTAATGAAATTGGAACTTTAGACATCGTTAAATGCAACTTTATAAAATCCATTCCAGGCCAACAAACACAACCACAGTTTTTTAGTTGCTTTCCTTAATGAGGTTTCCAAACGACTGCTGGCCTCGCTAAAGCCCAGTGAGCAAGGCTTCACGTCGCTGATGAGTCCCAACAAGACCGAAACACGTGTCTGGGGTTGCTGATGGTACTCTTGTTCAGAGGAGAATTGCCTAGCATTTCACTGCTAGACTGCCCCTGAGGGTGGCACCAGGCGGAACACAAAGGGAAATGTTTCTTCTGTGAAGCTAAAACGTGGTTGCTGTTCCTTCTGGGATTTGTTTGTGGGCAAAAGTGAGATTGCTATATTTTGCTCTCGAAATTTGACTCCTCATCGAAAACGAAAATCCAATAATTCTGCTAAAATTTCTGACAGTTAATCTGGGATGTGATTGTGAATAGACAATCTGAGTGTCTGAATCTTTCAGGCCACCTGATTGACTGGCAAGACCAATAGAGCACACAGAATATTCCAGTCTCAAAAGGTGGATGTTTTTTGTGAATCCACCATTCAGATTCGCAGTAAGGAAAATAATGTTTCACCTCTCCTGTATTCTCATAGGAGCTGTTGGCTACCACACGTACTACTTTACTTTTCTTTACTTTACTTTAATCAATTTATATCGCGCTACCATGAGCCCTGAGGTGTGAGGGCGAATACAAGACGAACAAGAACAGTAAACAGAAAAGGTCAAGGATCAAATTCAAACTGCGCAAAACAGTGAAAACATTTCAATAGCCTTCTTTAGTTAGCTTACCTTCCAGTTCAATATTATACAAATATGGTAAGATTGGCAGGCACCGCTTGAGAGCAAGGTTCAAGTCCAATGGGCTCAGCTGTTCTTGAGTAACAGTGTAAACACCTTTCTTCATAGCCAATCATGGAGGTGTTGACTTCACTTAGAACCATGACGGCTGAACCAATGGCAGAGGCGTCAGGCGGAGGCTTGAGGGACAAGGACCGCCCTCAATTGCCCTGGGCCCAACCTGTCACATTAAATGCAGGGGAGGGGATGCGAGTGGCGTGGGAAGCAGATGCTGCTATGGTTCAGTTAAGTGCAACACTGAGCACTGCTATGATAAATGAGCAAGCCCTGGGAGCCCCTCCCCCACACTTGTTTGTATGATATAAAGAAGTCAGTGCACATCTTCTGAAGAGAAATAGCTCAGTGTGACACTGTAGGGCAATCCTGAGTTACTGAGTGTGTTGTCCGGCTGCTGCTGATAACTAAGGTCTGAAATGATCAATTAATCCTGCAATTAATTATGTAATGCATTCATTCATTCAGCGCTAACTGTACTGCATACAGTTTGTGTGTTCACCATTGCACAACCTACGTCACATTTTCACCCTTTACATGCAGTGAACAAAATTGAAATGAATGTTGTTGAGTTGAATCTGGTCTGAAGATAGCTCAGCGTGTTAAGCACTGATTTCAGAGATCTGTGTTCATATACCAGATCAGAGTTCCAAATCCTGGCAAGGCAGAGTTGGCCATGTAGCCTCTCTTGGAGATGGAAACGGCTAGTTATAATAATCAACAGAGCATCAGTATTGTTCAGGTCTAGAGTCAGATGCTTCCAAATCATGTATGCAAACACCTCATAGCCACTGCAATGAAGATCATCGTGCGCAGCCGCATAACAGACAGTGGAGCCAATGAGTCAAGCCCCATATCCGGCTTACCTGCCAGATGACACTGTGATCCTGGACAGATCATCTTATCTCAGTGTTTAGCACGGCGCCGTCTTTGGAAGGATTTGCCTTCTCACAGTCGCTTGCTCTTTCTTTCCATGGTTGCCATTCAACTGGAAAGGAGAGAGTCGTCCAAATGTCACAGGGCACATGCCTGTTTTAATATATACAAACATGGTTTGCTGTTTTCTATCGTTTCAAAAGTTCTTCTTCACATCATCAATAACAGTCTGCAATTCTGTGTCAAACAATTACTCTAACAGATGAACTCAACACAAATGTTCTTTTAAATCTTTTAAATCTGTAAAAATATAGTAGACAGCCCAGATATGACATTTTAGGTTGACATCACGTAGCATTCTGATACTTGTAGTGTTTCCTTTTATGATGAAGTAAAAAGCTACAATCATTCTTATTTTGCCTTGAACGTTTCAAAACACAGATTGTTCAACAAATATTGTCATGTTAGTTTATCATATGATGTATGTACTTTCCAAGCCCGGTCTGAAAAACAGAGCAGCATTTGTAGACCATGAAAGAGAAATGTTCACAAATAATTGCACCTTTCTGTTTGACAACACTTGAGAAACAATATGGTCAAGTGTCAAAATTGCAGACTGGACCAAAGTGTGTGATCTTCAGCAACTCATTCAGTCTCATAATTCATGGCATAAATTTGTTTTCAAAAATTGATTAGCAGAGTTTGCTCATTACAATTTTTTTTTATTAGCAAACTGGCCCATTTTATTATATTGTTAATGTCACCAGAAGTTATTTGTACCCAAGACATGAAATGAGCAACAATACAGCAGTTTTGGGTACCACTGAAATAAGACATTAGTTAGAGGAGTCAGGCCTTGCAAATTCTTTAAAATTCAGTTAGACCTGCAGGTCGGGAAACTTAGATTCCCTGTTCAAGCTAAGAGAAATGCACTCAACCAATATCAATGGATGACAACAAATTTAAAATGCGATTTGTGTACAATGGCGCATGTCAGTACAAACCTGCTTTGTTTGGCACACTGCTGCCACCCAGAGGCCAGCCATGCACAGTGAAACATTTGTTTGACTTTTACTGCAAAGTAAATGCTACATAAAAGTTTAAAACATCTCTTGCAAATGCCACTCGGATTTCACAAAATGTACTCGACTATGCGAGTGGGTGAAAAGACTTTGGCCCTCATTACGACCCTGGCGGAAAGTAACTGACCCGACCGCCATAGCGTAAATAGCGTTTCCGCCATTGCACGATGGAGTAAAGTGCGGCCAATTATGACCCATCGGGCACGAGCATTACGCCATGGCGGAAGTGCAAAGTCCGCGAAGGCGGAAATGTCCCCAAAACGCCCCTCTCCGCCGTCGTACGGCGCCCTTGGTGCAATTCCGCCACCCATCATAGCGGTCACCGTAATGAGCGCCAATCGCAAAATACGGTGACCGTAAATATACGGAAACGGAAGTAAAAACATGGGGCCGGAACGGGAAACAGCACGCCGTACACCTATAAAATCAGAATCCCAACACAACCATTAAAAATCCGACCCTGAGACACATCCCAACCCGACAGCCACCCTAGTTATAACAAACAAAATGGGAAAAGTAGCAAAAAAAGCGTGCGACCGCAAGCGGCAGGTCCACTTCTCCCATGAGGAACTCACCGTGCTCACAGAGACCCTCCAGGAGAATGCTGCCGTCGTCTTCTCGACGCAAATGACCAGGACGGCACTTGCGAACAAGAAGGCCATATGGGCCCTGGTGGCACAGCGGGTAAGTGCGGTGGGGACCGCACCCCGCAACCCACAGCAATGCAGAAAGCGATGGGACGACTTGCGGATACGCGTACGGAGCATACTATCAGCCAACCGTAACATTGCCACAGCTACCGGGGGAGTATCGGAATCACCCATCAAGTTGACCCCCTGGGAAGAAATCTGTGCCTCCACCATTGGAATGGAGAGTATAGAGGGAGTCGGAGGGATGGAGAAAGGAGTGCAGACATCCGAAGAATCAGGTAGGTGGGCCAAATAAAACAATGCTAAATCCACAATGTCCAATCATGTGAAGTACCATGTGGCCACATAGTGCAACAGAAACACATGTCCAGGAGAACGGCCACATACATTGGCCTGATAGCGCACTTTAAAAGTCACATTAAATACATAAATAATTAAAAATCCTAAAAACACCCTCTACACGTGTAGCATGCACACCCTAACTGCAGGCTGCAAAACAACTGCATCCTCAATCCACACAGAAATGAAACCACCTCCATGGGCCTGATCCCAATCACCCTCAGGTACCACCCCAAAGCATGTGATACATTGCCATTCCAATTTCCACAGACCCATAAATAACGCTCGCCCTCCTTTACTCCACCACAAGGTCCGAGTCAAACGACGAGCTGCAGGACACCCCTACCAGCACACCTGCAAAGAGGGCCAAGACCAACGGCCAAAGACCCTCCACCTCAGCTGCACGGATCAAGACACGGCAGCAGCCCAAATCAAGTGGCAGCACACAGGAGGGGACTTCAACAGGCACCCCAGCAGCCAGCAGGCCCACAACAGCAGCACCACAGGTCCCCCCAATGGATGCCACAGAAGGCACTGCTTCTGATGGCAGCAGCACCATAGGTGACACTGCATTAATGCCAGCATGCTCCGACACAGACAACGGTGCTGTCGATGTAGGACCCATCCATGACCTGTCTCAATCCCCCTGTTTGTTTCATCCCCTACACCATGAGGATACCACGCAGGGGCACCCACAAGACGACGACTGGCCATCCCCCACAAGCCCTGTGGCAAGGCAACATGAGTTGATCAGCCCCTCTGTGACACCACCGCAAATGGCCATGGCCCAGCAGAGGCAACAGTCCCTCGACCAGGTGATCGTGCAACAGCAGCAACTGGCCACGCTCCTCAAGGAGCATGCTGATGAATGTGGGGCTTCTAAGGCTGACATAGAAACATCAACTGAGACACTTAGGGCACAAATGGAGCGAAGTACAGAGACACTTAGGGCACAAATGGAGCGAAGTACAGAGACACTAAGGGTACAAATGGAGAGAAGCACCGAGAGCCTGAGGGGGGAACTGCATGCGACGTCCAAAGACGTATGTGGTGAACTTGCCGCTGTGCGCCGTGTGCTCACTGAGCTCTCACAAACTCTTAGGGACATGCATGGACGTGAGCAGGCAGAGACATCATCCGTTGCAAGTTCCGTCCAGGGCAGCCCCCAACGTAGATCTGGGAGGAACCTGCGCTCCACAGGCAGGGGTGCCCCTGATACCCGGAGAGGGGGCTTGCAATAGCGTCTGCCCACTGACAATGAGCATCTTTGGACACTGGTGTTCGGGGGGGAGGTAGGAGGGTGGAGGGAGGGTGTTGGGCTTACTTGGGTGGCGGGTCGATGGGGTGTGTAACATGACTTCACATATGCTATGAACATTACATAATCATCCAATGAGAGGTGTGGACATTGTTCCTTGTGTATGAGTCCTTTATAGGCGTACAGTCCACACTGTGCATGTTCCCGACACACACAGTGCCACAAGTGCCGTGTCCATGCATCAGCCAACAGGCGTGAGTGCTAGAAGCATGAATCTATGATACTCTGACGAATTTCACGGGCCTCCTGTGCCTCGCGGACTCCCTGAGGTGCTGCCACATCCCCAGCCTCCTCATGACCATCTTCAGGTGCTTGCAGTTCTGCGTCAGGGGGCATGGGCACATTTCTACGTACGCACATGTTGTGTAGCATGACACATGCCATGACTATCTTTGCAACCTTCTCATGGCGGTACAGGAGTGCCCCGCCAGACCGGAAACGAGCCTTCAGTAGGCCGAATGCCTGTTCTATGACTACACAGGTACGTGAGTGGGCATGGTTGTAGTCCTCCTCATGCTGGTCCTGTGGGTTCCGGAGTGGTGTAAGGAGCCATCTCTTCAGTGGATACCCGGCATCACCTGTATGTGGACAAGATAGGATGTTTGTGGGATGACATTGCTACGTATGCATCACCCCCCCCCTTCCTGCCAGGTCATTGCCGCATCACATACCCCACATTCTACGTGTCGCTCCATGTAGCGTGGTATTGTAGAGTTCCTCAAGACCATAGAATCATGGGTTGATCCAGGAAATCGGGCACAACAATGTGTAAAGATCCTGTTGGAGTCACACACCATTTGTACATTAAGAGAATGATATTGTTTCCGGTTGCGGTACTGGACCTCCATGGCATGTGGGACAACCAATTCTACATGGGTGCAGTCGATGGCACCAATGCAACCCGGTATGCCGGCAAGTGCATGGAATCCCACTTTTGTGTTTGTAATCTCCAGCTCCGAACGTGGTAATGAGATGTAGTCGTCTGCGTGCTTCAGGAGGGCATCGAGCACTTGCAATAGTGTCCGTGAGAACAGTGGCTGTGAAATGCCATGCAACTGTCCGACTGTGTGCTGGTAGGTGCCTGTGGCCAGGAAGTGGAGTACAGACACCACCTTCAGTAGGGGTGGGATGGCGGTTGGGCTATCTATCATGCTGACAAGGTCAGCGTGTGTCATGTCCACAATGGAGATTATGGTGTCCCGGTCCAAACGGTAGAGGGTGTGGATCTGCTCAGCAGTGAGGTTGAACGGATGAGCTCAGAGGCGTGGGACTGCGGGCTGCCTGCGTGGTGGTTGTGGCTGTGCTGGTGGGCCTTGCTGGCCCTGCCTTGCCCTCCTCCTCCTCCTGCGTCTCCTCTGTGCGGCCGGTTGTTGTAGTAGTTGGTGTTCGTCTTCTTCTTGCAGTTGGAGTACTTGCAGTGCTATCAGGTCCCCCAGGGCCAACATCGCTAGTCCTGCCGGTAGCATTTTGGAGTGGGTGTGGTTGTGGGAGGGGGTTGGGTGTGCAATTTATGAGTTTTCAGGCTGTATAGCCTCCACCTGTGGTGATTCATTCCACCTGTGCCAGCTGCAATCCCCTTTGGGCGAGCACTGTACCGAGGTTCACCGACGGGCGGGGCGTCCCATTTGTGAGTGAAGCCAGTTGCCATTTTCACACACTGCCGCACTACATGGATGATTTTGTGATTTCAAGCGGTCACAGATGCCTTTTCGACGTGATGTTGCAAATGAGGAATTCGAAGGACAGCGCTTTCGGTTTTCAGCTAGCGGCGAGGAGACGCCCACAGGTCTGACTGCAAATATAACGTTCTATTGTTTAATGTCCTTGGGACAGGGGCCATGGCGAGAATGCAATGATTGTTATGAATAGTATGGGATGCGCAATAGCGTAGTGGACGAATAGGCAGGACGTTCCCAAATACATGTTACTTCACAACACTATTATTCCGGCCTGGGGCACAGTGGATTTTGCACACTGCATTACGCACAGACTCAATGGAGATTTCAAATGTAATGTGAGTAAATAATCATGCGTTTTTATACCGGGATGAGGGAATGATGTATGGATGCATGGACAGATGATTTAATTGAGAGTTTGCCATGTACATGGCTTATTGGAATCTATCCCCTTCCCCTGCGCTATGTGATGCAGAGCTGCCATAGTGGGACCATCGTCTATCTGCCCTTGTTGAACCCTCCCTGTATCGACGCGCCTTCCAACAGTTGTGTCTATGCACGTTACTAATCCCATCTAATGGATTCTGTTTTAACAGACGCATGCACACGAACACTCGTTTGTAATAGTGTTTTCACCTCGATTTATATTGTTATGATTGGCAAGTGATTCATGGGTGGAAATAAACCTTTTGAGTGGGCTAGCATGCATATGGCTGTAGATTTAGTGTAATCATTGAAGTGAGTAATACTAATGAAGTTCTGATGGCCATACTATTCTTTTTCATTTCATTTGGGTGACAGGTATCTCCTCCCCTTTTGCCGCTGCCATCTGTATGCCACTCCTGCAGATGGCTTTTACTCCCGACACCTGCTGCTTCGAGTTAATCAGTGGAGCACCATTACGATCTTATGGGACGATCGCCAATGGGCCACATGCCCTTACGCAGTACTAGTGGCTAGGAGCAACATATCTACCTTTCAGCTGGACTAGTGCCTACCTAATGGGACAGGCCTGCGGTTCTAGGCGCTTCCATGTTGCCTTTTTGAACGTGAATGTAGCCCCTGTGTACCATGAAGGAACAGGGTGTCACACAAGGAGTAGCTGGTCATTTATTGCGGATGCAGCCCACAGTAATGTAGATATTTCGGGGTTTATGACCTAATAGCTGTATGGGCTTGGTGAATTTGATGTGCATTAACATTTTAGTCTGATGTTAACCGTGTAGCGTTATTCTTTGGAAGTAATGTAGCATATTCCTATTTGTGGAGCGATGTATTGTGAGTAGATCTGCATTGGGTTCCGGCTTCTGAGTATAGTTGCGTGGTACTGTACTGGCCGCGTTTGCCTACGAAGCCCAGTAAGGTCAGGGATAGGGGCTGCCATCATGACTGTTTTAATGATGTCATGCTTAGGGGCGGGGGATTAGCTTTTGTGTAACTGATGCCGGTCAGCCAGGTGGATTGGTGGAATGATGTGATTATCAGGAAATGGCTGGTCACAGGTGCCTGTGTTTGCGTGCGTTTCTTGGAGGGAGACTGAGGTCATGTCCATTGGAATAGCTTCTGTATTCGTGCCATCTGTGCCCTGCAGCTCCCATTGGCCCCTCTTGAGATGAGCCTGGCTGCTCAGTCACTCTGCCAACTTGTGTGGTACATGCTTATGCTGATGGTTGGTTTGTTTACTGGCATGTGTACAGGGCTGGTGCAATCTCCCTCAGGATACTGCTTTGAATGTTGCCTTGCACTGGTGTCAGGCGATGGGGGCCTGTTGTTGTTTTGTCTCATCTTTCAGTTCATTTTGCTGTACTTGAACCTTCGCATGCCTGTGCTGCATCAGTACGGCAATGGTGACATGCCAAATATGGATGGCCACTCACAAGGCACTTGGAGCCCCTACATTCATTTGTTCGTTGGCATGCGTGGGTGACTTGTGCATTTCACTGGTTGCATTGTGTGACTTCATTGCACCTACGAGGAGTTGTGCAATGTGGCCAGGGTGTGGTGTACAGGCACTCAGTAGGGCCATTTACGGTTGGTTCACGATGCCGTATTTCTCGCCATGGCGGAATGGTACTTTCCGCCATGCTTGATGGCGTTATGTAAATGTCCGCTAGGGTCAGAATTCGCGTACCGTTGCGCCATGGTGGTAATTGCGGTTTTGCATGGCGCGCGTGCGCGTACTTGGTGCAGTTAGCGTTGGCGTTCACTACGGTGTCGCTAATGGCATCGTACTTTACGGTGACGGGTCATAGTCGCAACGAGCGGTATTCGATGGCGGTATTGCATTTCCGCCATCGTTTTTCGATTTCCGCCAGGGTCGTAATGAGGGCCTTTGAGCGCCACAGCTGAGTGACTGCAAAATGTAAAAGGTCAGCTGCATGAATGGACACCAATAAATAGGGATCATGAAAAAGGCTCTGAAAACAGTGTGGTCAGCTGTCGCGCAGGTGGTAATATATAATGCAATCATAAAGCAAAGCGAGCTCTGGAGGCTAACTACAGTGTTTGGTATTTTAATAGATCTGTAGATCTGCAGATTAGATGGAACTATTGAGCACTACTTTGTGTAGGCATCAAGTTCGCTTTGTGTATTCATTATGTAAGAGGAAAGAAAGAGATGATACAGTATCAATACTGTAATTATGCATTATGTAACAACCTACAATTTAGGAAAGGAATTGCATGGATGTGTTTTAAAAAAAATATAAAGTTGACACATACTGGTGTTTGCCAGACAGGATATAGAAAGGCTAATAAAAGTAGCATCCCGATTATTTTGTGTTTGCAATTTTTTGAAAAAGAAAAAGAAATTCTTGCCTAACACTCCCACACATGCCTTTAGCACTTAAGAGTGGAGGGGATGATTACTGCTGTACTTTCTCTAAATTAGGACTTGAAGTGAACAGAGAAAAGAGGGGGGAGAGAGCACAGAAGGCAAGAGAGGAATGCAAGGCGAGTTGTGCTTTCATTGAAGTGGGCAACTTAAATAGCTATCTTTGCTACACGTGTCCATTTGATTAGCAAACTGACAGAATTGCACAGCAAATTGCTATGCGACACTGCTTATTTTATGCCTTGTAATTGATTACCTAACACAATTGCTGTCCATGATATTTCCAAATTGTCATTCTCTAAAAGTAGTTTAGTTCTCAGGGCACACACACATGGTTTAAAAGCATATAGTGGTGCTTCATGTTTAAGCAATAATACCCAAGTTGATGGGTTGGATCGGGTGGTACCAGCCGGTGGCCCAAGTAACAGGCCTGATTGAAGCAAGGGCCTTAATGATGGGTCCCATCACCGTTACTTGATCCCGCCCACTGGTGAGGGTGTTATTGCTATTAGCATCTTGGGTTTTTAATTCGTGGTGCTGGTAGACATAATTTTCCTTGAATAACGTGATGCACTCTTGCGACGTCCTATTCATTCAAACAAATACTTACCTAAGATGGCTGCCATAGAAATGGAAGGTGGGGTTCAATGTGGAGTCCCTCTTCCATTTCCATGGTAGCCTGGGATGCAGAGGAAGGAAGGAAGATGGTAAGTGGAGTTGGAATGTGGGGAGGGAAGAGAGCAGAGACTTGAAGGCAGAGGAAGGTGAGAGGATGAAGGCGGGTGGGTGCGAGCAGCCTCTACCTTGCTCGCAAAGCGTGTTTGGATCATGGGATTCAGCAACGATCCAAGCAACCTGATTGGCTGGCTTCTCCACCCCGGGTGCTAAGTGATAATATTGACCTTTTGTATATTGCACATTACAATTTGTTTCTAGGCACACTTATGGCAACACCACTTTAAAAACCATACTGTAACGCTCACCTGGTTCCCTCGGAGGCGCTGGTCTTGACTGGGCGGTGAGAACGTCTTCAACGTTAGGCGTAGGATTCGTTTGGCTCCCGGATTTGACCCCTTCCTCACCGAAAGCTTGACCTGCAGTGTGAGGTGTCTGCAAGTGGAAAATCAAGGTATTAGTGGCTGGAAGGCTGGGAGAAGTTCTTAGCCCCTCTCTCCCTCTCTTCCCGTGGTACTCGGGTGATTGTTGTGCTCACCTTAAGTAAGTGAATGCTGAGCTCTCCATCCTGCGTCTTGTGCAGGGGCGCTGGATCCAGTTACTTCACTGGATGTGAGTTCCGCCTCTTGATTGCAGAGGGTAGTTGAGAGCGAAGCCGCCGTTTGCTGCACGAGCGTGACTTGTAAATATTAAAGTTCTCTTTAGATTGCTCTCTTCAAATGTCTTTTCCCCTAATGTCTATGTCTTTTACTTTTCAGATGCTGTCGATGCCAAAGAAGATGCTCTCCCCGATTCGTGGCAGAGAGCGTAACAAGAAGATGATGACTTCGAAGGCACGTAAGTAGGAAGGCTGTTTTGGGGCCGTAGAATGCACCTTAATGTCCCCTTTTGTCTCTACAGGTGCCGGAATGCAGTGCGAGCAAGGTTGGAGCAAGCGCAACACAGGTAAGCAGTTTTGTAACCAAGCGTTACTAACCAATGTTCTTTGTCTTTGCAGGCCCGATGCCGGACGAGAAATGCAGAAAAAACGTCTTGGATGCTGCCGATGGATCGGGTGAGTCGAAGCGCTAACTTTGCCTTTGTCTAACCTGTGCCTTTTGTTTTGCAGGAGCCGCTGAAGATTGAAGATTGGTTCCTAGCAGGTAATTCTCGTAATTACAGGGTCCGGAGCTGAAGATTCGCTGGAGCTGACACAGTGAGCGTCCTGCTGCAGATGCAGAATAACGCGAAGCATGTGGTACCAATCGGGTGTGGTTTAAATAGCCCATAGGAGTGCTTAGGTGTCTTCTTCCACAGCAGCCTCGCCCAGGTAAAAGAGTTCCTGCTTCCAGAAGGGTTCCAGCAGCAATGATCCAGGGAGTGGTGCCTGCCCCACCCAGAAGGAAAAGTAGTCCCTGCCAGAAGAGAGTAAAGCCTCATCTTGCTGGTAAGTAAGCAGCATGGTCTGTTCCAGGTAGGTTCACCCAAGCACCTTTACACTTGATATGAGCCCGGCGCTTCCTGTGCCGGGACGGATCCTTACTATGAGCCTGGCACCACCGGTGCCAGGACAAGGTCCAAAAGGTCCCTATTGGGACTTGCTGGTGCCGATAAGACATGTTATGAGCCTGCTCCCAAGGATGTTGGGTAGGTCCTGACTCCTTGAAAGCAGTGGTCATGACAGCACCCCCCCTCAAGGCCCCTCCCAAATTCGTCTTCTCCGGGGGTTTTGGTTTATCAGGAAAAGTTCGATGAAACTTCTTAACCAGACGGGGTGCATGAACATGTTCCGACGGTTCCCAAGATCATTCCTGGGGGCCATAACCTTTCCAGTCAATCAGATAGTATAATTTAGATTTGGAAATCTTGGAGTCTAATATGTCTTGTATTTCAAATTCTAGTTCTCCGTCCACAAGAATAGGGTCTGGAGATTTTGTCAAACGGGTTCCAGGTTGCATGGGTTTCAGTAGTGAGACGTGGAAAACTGGATGTATCTTCATATGGGCAGGTAGGCCCAATTTAACCGCCACTGGATTGATTATGGCAGTGATTGGGTAAGGCCCCAGGTATCGTGGATTGAAAGTACGCGGTCCTTTTAGGGGTAAATGTTTGGTGGATAGCCAGACCTGATCTCCCACAAGATATTGAGGAGCTTCCTTTCGATGTAGATCCGCACACTTCTTGTATTGCTCCTTGGCCTGCTTGAGGTGAGATGTGGCCTCTTTAAAGGCTTGAGTGATTGTCGAATGCAGATGATCTACAGCGGGTGTTCCAAGAGTCTGAGGTGGGTCAAGATTTGAGGTGCGAGTGTGGATTCCATATGAAAGAAAAAACTGAGTTTTTCCAGTTCCGGCGTGGACTGAATTATTATAAGCGTACTCCGCAATCCAGAGAATGTCTTTCCAAGTGCCCTCTGATTGTTGTAACATGCAGCGTAGATACTGTTCCAAGGTTTGGTTGGTCCTCTCGGTCTGCCCGTCGGTCTGGGGATGGTGGCTGGTCGAAAGCCTTATGTCAATTTGGGCTAGGCGACAACAACTCCGCCAGAAGTGGGAAATAAATTGACTCCCTCTATCTGAGATTAAAACTGAAGGAAAGCCGTGCAACCGAACAATGTTTTCGAGGAATTCTCGGGCCAAAATTGGAGCTGTAGGTAACCCTTTCAATGGGATGAAATGAGCCATTTTCGAGAATAGGTGCACAATCACTAAGATTGTATTAAATCCGGAGCATGGTGGTAAATCCGTGATGAAGTCCATGGAGAGAGTATGCCATGGTTGTGGAGGAATGCCTAATGGATGTAGGAGGCCTGCTGGTTTCTCCTTCTGGTTATTGCTTTGAGCGCACACACCACAGGAATTAATGAAATCCTTAATGTCCTTTCTCCAAGACGGCCACCAAAAATGTCTTTTTATCTTTTCCAACGTTTTGGTAATGCCGGGATGTCCTTCCATTAAGGAGTCATGGTAACAAGAGATCACCTGTCTTTGTAAATCGGTACATGGTAGATATAATCTTCCTCGAAAGTATAGTAGGTTCTTATCCATTGTGAAATCATTTCCCTTGCGTTGCCAGTCCTGCACTTCTGCTGGAGTCAGCAGATTTTTAACTTTAGCTTCAATGTCTTCAATGGATTGTGCACCTATCAAACCCAGGATTCTCTGTTCCGGAATTATGGGTACGGGTTCAGGATTGGTCGTGAGTTCATCTACTCCAATTCGGGAGAGAGCATCTGCTTTTCCATTCTTGTTGCCTGGTCGGTAAGTTATCACAAAGTCGAATTCGGCGAAAAACAATGCCCAGCGAAGCTGTCTAGAGGATTGAGCTTTGGCTGATTTAAGGTACTGTAAATTACGATGATCCGTGATGACGGTGACTGTGTGTCGGGCCCCCAAGAGATAATGCCGCCAAGCTTTAAAGGCGGACTTGATAGCCAAAAGTTCCTTATCTGTAATGGTATAGTTAATTTCAGGAGCTGAAAATTTACGGGACCAAAATGCCACTGGGTGTAACTGATTTGTTTCCGGGTCTCTTTGCGAAAGTACTGCTCCCATTGCGAGACTGGAAGCATCAGTCTCTACTATATAGGAAAGTTCCGGGCGAGGATGTTTTAGAACTGGAGCCGAGGTGAATTTTGTTTTTAGTTCCTGAAAAGCTTGTTCAGCCTCTGTAGACCATTCGAAACGTTTATTCTTTCTGAGGAGAGCTGTAATGGGTTGGACTACTCGAGAAAACTCTGGGATAAATCTTCGATAAAAGTTGGCGAAGCCCAACATGCTTTGAACTCCTTTCACTGATGTTGGTGAGGGCCACTTAACGATAGCGTCCACTTTTCTTGAGTCCATGTGGACTCCATTAGGTGACAAAATAAATCCCAAAAATTCGACCTCCGTGACGTGAAAAACGCATTTTTCCAATTTTGCAAAGAGCCTGTGTTTTCGGAGCCGCTCCAATACTGCGGTGACATGTTTTCGATGTTCCGCCTCAGAGGACGAGTAGACCAGAATGTCATCAATATAGACAACTACACATACGTCAATGAGCTCTCTGAGGACGTCATTCATAAAATACTGAAAGGCTGCCGGAGCGTTGCAAAGCCCAAAGGGCATTACTTGATACTCGAACAGTCCATATTTAGTACGAAATGCCGTCTTCCATTCATCGCCCTCTTTTATTCGTACTAAATGGTAGGCTCCTCTGAGGTCCAGCTTTGTGTAGATACAGGCACTTTTAACCTGGTCAAGAAGTTCAGGGATCAATGGTAACGGATATCTGTTCTTAATCGTAATCTGGTTCAGGGCACGGTAATCTATGCATGTTCTTAGGTCTCCTTCTTTTTTTGGCACGAAGAACAAAGCTGAAGAGGCTGGGGACTTCGAGGGACGGATAAATCCATTAGTCAAGTACTGGTCCAAATACTGCCTTAGGTGAAGATTTTCAGGTTCTGTGAGGGCATAAATTCGACTGCATGGAGGAGTGGATCCTGGAACCAAGTCTATTTGGCAGTCGTATGATCTGTGAGGAGGCAGCGAATTAGCTTGATCTTTCCGAAAGACATCCTGAAATTCCCGGTATTCAGGAGGCAGGTGAGGACTCTCAGAAGTAGTTGCAGCTAGCTTCGTGCGGGGCTGCGGATAACAGGTAGGTGCGCATTCTGGAAGCCGGATTGTCTTTGCTCGCCAATCAATTTGAGGATTGTGTTTCTCCAGCCAAGGGATTCCCAGGATAACTTGAAACTGTGGAGCCTTGATCACGTCAAACACGATCTTCTCTTGATGTCCATCTTGGCTTACCAACGCCACTTCCATGGTGGTGTGAGTAACTGGTCCGGAAGCTATTTCCGTACCATCCACGGTGGTGATAACGTCTTTCACCGACTTAGGACAAAGAGATAGATTCATCCTGGCGGCCAATTCACAGTCCACGTAATTGCCGATTGCGCCACTATCTATGTATGCTTTAATGGCATGCATACGATTGGGTTGTTCCGGACTCACGAGGACCATGGGCATGGTAAAATGCGAGGTCAAAGAACTGGTTTTAACGCTCGGCAAGCGGACCTCTACACTTGTCGGGCGAGGTCGTTTTCCGACTCTGAACTTTTGGCACCCTTATCGGAAGCTCCTACTGTCTTCTTCTTTGGTTTCACTGGGCAATCTTGGAGGAAGTGCCCTGAGTTCCCGCAATAGAGGCACAATTGCAGTTGTCTTCTCCTTTCTCTTTCCTTTTGGGTTAGAGGTCCTTTCACCACCCCAATCTGCATGGGTTCCACAGTATCATTTCCTTTAACGGAGCTCTGTGGTCTTGAAAAAACTCGATTCTCAAACCTGGAACGATCGGCTTTTCGATTTTGTATTCTATGATCCAGTTGCACCACCAGATCAATGTATTCGGAACAGTCTTGTGGAGGATTCACTACCTGGGCCAGAACGTCTTTAAGTTCTCCACGAAGGCCTCTATAGAAAAGGGTGATTCTCTTATCCTCAGGCCACCCGGTTTCAACCACTAGTCTGTTGAATGATGCAATGTAGGCCAGAAGATCTTGATTGCCCTGTCGTAGTGAAAGAAGTTCATTGTCCAGGGCCTGTCCCTGAGAATGTCTTGCGAACAATCTTTCCATACTAGCTTGGAAGTCCTGGAAATTATACAGAAATGGGTTATCTTGAGTCACTAAAGGAATAGACCAATCTGCGGCACTGCCGCTAAGATATGAAAGCACGAAGGCCACCTTAGCCTGGTCCGTTGGAAAAGCGGCAGGTCTACACAGAAAGTGCAAACGACACTGATTGATGAAAACCGCAAATCTTTTCGGATCACCTGAAAAGCGTTCGGGCGGAGCCAAAGGTACATTTCCTGGTAGATTAATTTGCACCGGATTAGAGGAAGCTGTTGGGGCATGGCTACCACCAGGGGTAGGCAGAGGAGTCTGTCCCGCTTGGGCTTGTAACAATTGTCTAGCCAAGTCGTCTGTTCGCTCCTTAGAAACCACTAGCTCTCTCCTTAGGGCATTTGTTTCCTGGCGAGCTGCGTGTACTTCTGCTCTCAACTCCCCGAGCAACTGGGCCAATTGGTCTGTGTCCGAAGTCTCCATTGCGCCTGGGCGGGAAATGTATGGTGAGGCTTCGCGTTCTGTAACGCTCACCTGGTTCCCTCGGAGGCGCTGGTCTTGACTGGGCGGTGAGAACGTCTTCAACGTTAGGCGTAGGATTCGTTTGGCTCCCGGATTTGACCCCTTCCTCACCGAAAGCTTGACCTGCAGTGTGAGGTGTCTGCAAGTGGAAAATCAAGGTATTAGTGGCTGGAAGGCTGGGAGAAGTTCTTAGCCCCTCTCTCCCTCTCTTCCCGTGGTACTCGGGTGATTGTTGTGCTCACCTTAAGTAAGTGAATGCTGAGCTCTCCATCCTGCGTCTTGTGCAGGGGCGCTGGATCCAGTTACTTCACTGGATGTGAGTTCCGCCTCTTGATTGCAGAGGGTAGTTGAGAGCGAAGCCGCCGTTTGCTGCACGAGCGTGACTTGTAAGTATTAAAGTTCTCTTTAGATTGCTCTCTTCAAATGTCTTTTCCCCTAATGTCTATGTCTTTTACTTTTCAGATGCTGTCGATGCCAAAGAAGATGCTCTCCCCGATTCGTTGCAGAGAGCGTAACAAGAAGATGATGAATTCGAAGGCACGTAAGTAGGAAGGCTGTTTTGGGGCCGTAGAATGCACCTTAATGTCCCCTTTTGTCTCTACAGGTGCCGGAATGCAGTGCGAGCAAGGTTGGAGCAAGCGCAACACAGGTAAGCAGTTTTGTAACCAAGCGTTACTAACCAATGTTCTTTGTCTTTGCAGGCCCGATGCCGGACGAGAAATGCAGAAAAAACGTCTTGGATGCTGCCGATGGATCGGGTGAGTCGAAGCGCTAACTTTGCCTTTGTCTAACCTGTGCCTTTTGTTTTGCAGGAGCCGCTGAAGATTGAAGATTGGTTCCTAGCAGGTAATTTTCGTAATTACAGGGTCCGGAGCTGAAGATTCGCTGGAGCTGACACGGTGAGCGTCCTGCTGCAGATGCAGAATAACGCGAAGCATGTGGTACCAATCGGGTGTGGTTTAAATAGCCCATAGGAGTGCTTAGGTGTCTTCTTCCACAGCAGCCTCGCCCAGGTAAAAGAGTTCCTGCTTCCAGAAGGGTTCCAGCAGCAATGATCCAGGGAGTGGTGCCTGCCCCACCCAGAAGGAAAAGTAGTCCCTGCCAGAAGAGAGTAAAGCCTCATCTTGCTGGTAAGTAAGCAGCATGGTCTGCTCCAGGTAGGTTCACCCAAGCACCTTTACACTTGATATGAGCCCGGCGCTTCCTGTGCCGGGACGGATCCTTACTATGAGCCTGGCACCACCGGTGCCAGGACAAGGTCCAAAAGGTCCCTATTGGGACTTGCTGGTGCCGATAAGACATGTTATGAGCCTGCTCCCAAGGATGTTGGGTAGGTCCTGACTCCTTGAAAGCAGTGGTCATGACACATACCCTCTTCTATTAGAAGTCTATGTTTGGGTGTGTGCACCTTCATAGTAACTTCAAGTCTGTATCCTCTATGGTTGTACATGCTTACCTTCAGTACATTTAGTTCAACCGCAGTTTGGTCGAATATTGATGCTTGCAAAAAATGAGTTTGTTTAATGAGGTACCTCCATACTTCCCTTCTTCCCATCCAAACCTCACCTGCCCCCACTCTGTAGGCCCACTGGACATGCAAACATACAAATTCCTATATATATCTACGTGATCAAGCGCTTGGGGGAGCGCGAAATGCGTCGTTCAGGACACTGCCCTGGCGTTTTGTTTTACTGTATGTTTTGCCTACTACTTTTTTTTACCATTTATTAAAACTCGTTTTTGCTCATTGGATTCGAGTTTGTCACTTTTTCACTGGGACCCGCAGACCTCATGCTTGGAGTGCGTTTTTTTTCCTCCATGTCTCCATGTATATATATATATATTCAATGAAAAAACTTTATTAAAGGGACGTTATGGTTCCAAGTAAAACCGAAAACCCCCTGAAATTCGCCAGTTATGGTAAGCTAAGCAACCATAACTCGCGCCACCACCGTGCACTGCTAAGAATAAGACCCATGACATCAAAGATGACATAACAAATATGATTGATGACATCACTGATATATATATATATATATATATATATATATATATATATATATTGTATGACCTTGTAGAGGAACAGGCAGACGCTATTGCACCAGTTCCCGCCCTCCATCATACTGGAACAGTCGGAGAAGAGCAATAAATGGGACCCCCTGCATCGTGCCTATACCGCATTGAGTGTATAAGAGATGTTATGTACTCAAACCCCCACACAGAATGTACCCTCGTACTGAAAGTGTGGAAGTCGCAAGGAAGAAGACTACACAAAGGACGTCGCCTGCCTAGATGTCAGAATGCATCAATGAATATCATGGATGGCCGTTAAAGTGAAATCTGACAAGCACAAAGTGCTTTCATAAAGAAGATATATGAACCTATGCTGAAATACTATGAAAATACTAAGTAACAATGTAACTGAAGCACTAAGAGTAACATGCACCGAAAGCTAAAGTAATCATGGATCTAAAGAAGATGAAGTAACTTACTGACCAATAACTGTAAATACGCAGTAATGCACGGTAGAAAGAAAACGTAGAAGCTTGCTATGAAGAATAAAATACGTGGCAAGGACGGCCATATTAGGAAAGTGGGAGCTGCGTCACGTTGAACTTCACCAAGCTATCTCAGAAATAGGCCGAGGCTATAAGAATCGGGAGATGCTGGAAAGCAGCTCAGTGCCCAGAGCCAACGATGCGTCAAGGTTGGCCCAGAACGAAGATGTTATTTCAAGAGATAAGCGCAGAGCATGAAGGGAGTACATGGATAAGCTCTGAATGTGGGACATTCTTCATAGATGAAGGAAAACTAAAACATCTGTGAGAGCCAAACTGCAGGTCAATTAAAAGCATACAAAGTTAATATGATATAGACCCCGTTATATTTTGGGTTTTGGAGTCTACAAAGGTGTCTCTGCCCCGAAATATGTTAAGATGGCCCTGGCTTAAAAGGGTCAGACAGAAACTCACAGGGAACAGAAGCCAGGCCAGGAGAGAAATAATCCACCTGAGATCAGTCTGCACCAGGGCTCTGTCTGGAGTTTGGTTTACTCCATTTGATAAAACTAAAAAAATCAACTGACCACTTTCGGTGCCTTTAACGTATGCAAATGGCGCATTGGAACAGGAGTAGAAATCTTGATGGTACGTATTTCCCTTTCTGATTGCAGGATGTTGGATGCTCATGCTACAGCAGAAAAGTCTGCAGGGAACTTGCACATCCATAATAAGAGGTGTTTCCCACCTGGAGATTTCAATCATAAATGAACGCACTGGAGGAGTCTACAAAAAGACCATGTTGCTACAACAAACACAATTAAAGCCCTGTCATATCTGTGATATTCCCAGCTCTGACCCAAGCAGGAGTCTTTGGCTGACCATCTGTTGGACGCGATTTAACACCTTTAATTGCAGATTTTAAAATGGTGTGTTTTATTGTGCACAGTACCAATATGCTTGCATGTGTCAATCCATGACTACAAGCAGGTGAATAGCACACAGACTCTACTGGGTTGTGCGTATGAATGAAGTACAGCCATTCATGGGGTAGTTTGCAGAGATCTCAAGTTGTGCCATTTCAGGTGTGAAATAATAAACCAGTTCTCGCTTTAAGGTATTCATATTGCATTCTGACAGATATAGCCCCATATGGACCTGCATTTGGTATTTGTGTCACATGTCATGACCGAAATGGCATGTGATACAGATACCAGGACCAATAGAACAAGATTTGAGAGCTCTGTTTTGGAGCAGGAGTTCTTTCTACATTCAGCAGGCATATTCATTTTCATATTCAGTAGTTTCTTTATATGATAGGTTATTTATAACGCACTTGGCACCCAAAGGTTTCTAAGCACGAGACCGGGGATCGAACCTGTGGTGCTCCATGTCATCTTGCTTCCAAGGCGAGCACGTTTCCCTTGAGCTATCCTCCCAAGATTGTATTTATTTAACTCTTCCGTGCCTTAAGAGAAAACAGCAATATGCTTCAATGCTGACAGGGCAAACTCTGTTTTAACCTTTACGCAGGAGATCTAATGAACACTGATTATTTGTGTAATACTAGCAGGCATTAGTTGCAATGTAAAGAAGCTACTGGGAGTCACTTTGCTGCGTTGACTTTTACTCCTTTGCCTTTTCTAAGACAACTAATAGAATTATAGAGAGATTATGATCATTATTTGGGTATTTCTTGCACACAGACATAACCTCGGGATGCAA
This sequence comes from Ambystoma mexicanum, assembly GCF_040938575.1. Lineage (NCBI taxonomy): Eukaryota > Metazoa > Chordata > Amphibia > Caudata > Ambystomatidae > Ambystoma > Ambystoma mexicanum. The sequence continues at coordinate 149,415,419 of NC_090935.1, read as the reverse complement.
AGAGGTGCTTTACAAGTCAGGGTGGAAGTACGCAGTGAGCGAGGCAGAGATAGAAGAGAGATGGGCTCTAACAACATTGGGGGGGGGGTGCGCTGACAATTACGCAGCAAGGGACCTACAAGCATCCATGGGCGGAAACAGGAGGAGGATATAGCTCAGTCTCAGGGTAGGTTGAGAGCGGGCGGTGTGTGTACTTAGGTGTTAGGGAGAAGCCATTTCCTGAAGAGGGGCGCTTAAGCACCATCCTGAAATGTAAGAGCGAGGGTGTGAATCTGGTGGTGACAAGGAGGAGGTTCCCGAGCCTGGGGGCATAGACAGAGAAGGCCTACCCTCTGGTTCTTTTCTTGGTGCACATGTGCTTACTTCTACTATCCACCAGAAGGGCAGGCCTTCTCTGTCTATGTCCCCAGACTCTGGAACCTCCTACTTATCAACACCAGACACGCTGGGTTTTCAGCGAGATTATAGAGACTTCAGTGCAATGTCCTTGTAGATGATGCAGCAGGATTTGAAGGTGATAGGGGCTTTCAGCAGGTGCCTGTGCTGTTTAAGAGGGTCAGGACGACATGGTGGAATTTCCAGAGTCGTTAGGGTAGTCGTGCAGCAGCATGTAGGACGCACCTCGTGGGTTGCAGGGTCATCGCTGGAAGGCCTTCCAGACGGGCTTGGCTACCAGGACCAAGGCATCACATTTTCTTATCATGACATACAACAAGAAGCACTATGCCCTTGTCAATAACTACACGCAGGCACCTTTATCACACATTTTCGTTTGAAATGTGTCTTAAAAATACAGTTGTAAAATTTTGGATTGAATTGCGCCTTTTTATCCAGTTAACATTATTCAATGGATTAGAATGGATCAAGCGTTCCCATTGACCGTGAGAGAACCCTAATAACACGATATGTCACTGGGGTCGCTGGGTCCCCTGCCACTGGCCTGCATGTCTAGACATTTGTACCACGCGGTGGGATAATAATATCAACTGTTATCTCGGCACTCAGATGCCTGCATATTTGCAGCGCTATATAAAACTAGATATTATTATAATGTGCAGGCTGGCCCCATCAAGAGCTCCTGGCTACACCAGTGACCTATGAACTCTTATTGCTCCTAGGATATCGAATCTGCCCTGGAAGTGCTTCGAGTGCGCATGAAACAGCTAAGTCAGTTTTACACGAGCGCATGGTTGCTGCGACTTCAATGGCGATATGAGAGCTGACTTTGATTGATCGCAGCAGTAATACACAATGTTTTTGCAAGCCAATTAGGGGGCAGGATACGAGGTCATTGCGTCCACATCCTTTGGTCATGTGCCTGCTCACGCCTACTGATGCAAGTCAGCTGCTGTTGTGTTCTATCCGCGGCACCGCGAGGCCCGGGGATAGAACGTTCGAGGCCACGGAGGAGGGCCTCGGCTGCGCAGCTCCGGCAGGAGCTATTGAGACACGCACACACGGATCAGCTTGCAATGCCCGGAACTGCCCCCCTCTCACGGGGGCAGGGCTTTTATTAAGACACCCTGCGTCAACGCGTTGCGGGACGCAGAGCGGATACAACATTCCTCCTTTATTTTAACTTAAACTCAACTTTAACAAAAACAGATGCCGCATGCATTTTCAAATGTTATACATCAACTGGGGGGGTCTCCCCTCATTAGCGTTCTCCAGGGGGGGAATCACCACACATAGTCTCTGAGCCGAGCTGGCGGCCTGGTGGCACTTCTGAAACCATATCCCCACCCCTGGCACTGGGACCCACAGTCTCAACTGGTGTCTCACCTTCCGTGTTTCGGCTCACCCATCTCTAGTTCATTCCACAGATCCCACGTTCGGTCATCTGCTTCTTCTCCGCCTTGCGGGTGCTCTGGTTCTTCATTGTTTAACAGGTGGCCAGCGTCTTCTTGGGGGTTTCTTGGCACGGCCTTAAACCATGACGCATTTCATGTCACCTGTCGGTGTCCTCTTTGTACAGTTATCATCTTTCCTTGTTTCTCGCTGACAGTCCATGGGACGGCTTCATAGCGAGAGTCCAATTTGGATTCCGTCAGGTTCCTTAGCATGACCACTTGGTCCCCAACCCAGTGGTTGGATTGTTTCGCCCTTCTCTTTGCACTCATGTGCGCATTGGCTCCTTTCCTCTTCTCTTCTGTGCGTTTGTCGTCGATCGTGTCCGGGCTTCTACTGGGGTGGTGCGGTATTGATGACCTTATGACTGTGCCAAACATAAAGTCTGCCGGGGGTACGCCGGTCGTGCTGTGGGGGGGTGACCCTGTAGTTACGCAAGAAACGATACAGGTCGACTTGCCACGGGCTACCATTTGCTCTTGATAGCCTCAGAACCTTGTTGAGGGTCCTCATGAAACGTTCAACGTCCCCATTTGCCTGTGGCCATCCTGGCATGACGTGATGGTAACGTATATTCAGGTCCTGCAGGTATTGTTTGAACTCCTCCCCTTGGAAGGGTGAGCCAGTGTCACTCTTTATTCTTGTCGGCAGTCAATGTGTTGCAAACATCTTCTCCATTGCAGGGATGACCACTTCCGCTGATGTTGAGTTTACCACCTCCACTTCAGGGTATCGTGAGTGGTCATCAATGGCCACCAAGAGGTAGAGGCCTTCTCGCAGTTTGCAGAAATCGATGCTTATCGCATCCCACCTGCCGCGTCCTCGCACCGCTGACTGGATGGGCTCCGGGTCTGGGGGAGCACCGGTGATCTGGCATGGTAGACAGGTGTTAATCAGCTCCTCAACTTTCTCGTCTATCTGTGGGAACCACACTCGATGTCTGATGCAAGCTTTTGTCCGTGCCATTCCCTGGTGGCCCTCGTGAGCTAATGCCACTATTCTGTCCTGTAGGCTTGGTGGGATGATGATTCGATTTCCCCTCAGTAGCAGTCCCTGTTCTGTGATCGACAGGTCCTGTCGTATGGTGAACATCCCTGTGAGGAATGCCTTTGCTTCCATAGTCCTGTTGTGGGTGTTCTTTATAAAGGATCTCCATTCCCCTGATATAATGGTGTCCTTAATCAGGTTGCAGCACGGATCCTTGTGCGTCTCTTCTACAATGTTGTCGATACTGACGGCCTTAGGTCTCATGGTGTGCACCACCTGACAGATATGTTCCTCCGTCTCCTCTGCTACCTGTACATCCTGCGGAGTCGCCGCCCGAGGGTGCCTAGACAGAAAGTCTGCTGGGTTCCCACTTCCCGGCTGATAGGCCAGTTCAAAGTTGTATTACTGGAAGTGCAGGAGCCATTTTGCAATTCGGGCCGGCGGGTGGGAGGATGTGCCCATGAAGATGGGGAGTAGAGGTTTGCGGTCCATATATGTTGTAAACCTTCTGCCATACAGGTAGAGATGGAAGTGGCGACACCCCCATAATACGGCTATCGCCTCCTTCTCCATGTGCGAATACCGTTGTTCTGTCATCGTGAGAGCCCTGGACGCGTATGCAATGGGTCTTTGCTCACCTTCCTTCGTCACCTGTGTGAGGATGGCTCCCAACCCTACCGGGCTGGCATCCACATACAGCTCCGTTGGGAGCGTGGTGTCATAGTACGCCATTTTAGTGTCTGTTGATAGTGACTCTTTGATGTTCTCAAAAGCTTCCTGGCACACTTGCCCCCATTCCCACTTTGCGTTGACCTTGGTAAGTTCCCGAAGAGGTTCTGACAGTGTGGCCGAGTTCCGAATGAACCTCCCACAGTACATGGCCATCCCCAGAAAACTGCGCACCTCAGTCGGCGTGGTGGGTGGGCTTGCAGCTTGAATGTCTGCGACCTTCTGGGGGTCGGGTGAGATGCCGGTGCTGCTGAACGTGTAGCCAAAAAAGGATATTTCGGTCTTGAGGAATTCACATTTTTCCTTGTGAATGGTTAGGCCCGCTCCTTCCAGTCTGCCAAGGAGCATGTGCAACTCCCTCAAGTGCTCCTCTCTGTCATTGGCGTGAATCAGAATATCGTCACTCACATTCAGGACACCTGGTATGCCTCTGATGACCTCTTGGATCGTCTGCTGAAAAACCTCGGCAGCTCACGAGATCCCGAAACTCAGGCGCTTGTACCTCCGCAAACCAATGTGGGTTGAAAAAGTTGTTATGTATCGGGATTCCTTTTGTAATTTCAGCTGATGGTACCCTGCTTTTAGATCGACCTAGTAGAATATCTTTGACCCTGTTAGGTCGGCCACAATTTCGTCAAGTGTCGGTGTAATGTGGCGCTCCCGCTTGATGACGGCATTAGGTAGACGCATGTCTATACAGATTCGGACCTTGCCAGGCTGTTTCAGTTTCTTTGTGACAACCATCAGGGAAACCCATGGTGTGGGTCCTGTTACTTCTTCTATTATTCCTGCTTTCTCCAGCGCTCTGAGTTCTTGTTCCACTTGTTCCCTCATGTGGAATGGTGTCCTCCTATGTCCTACGGCTTTTGGCTGGACTGACTCGTCAATGTGGAGTCTGATCGACTTGCCCTTCAAACATCCTATGCCTCTCTGCAGGTTGGGGTATCTTGCTAGGAGCCTCTCAACTTCCTGTGAGTCCTTTATTTCGCAGATGAAGGTTACTAGGCCCAAGTCTTCAGCCGCATCACCACTCACGAGACATTCGATTCCCGCGTCTACCATATAGATCTTGGACGGTAGCACAGTCTCACCATGGCTGAGGGTCGTGTGGAATCTGCTAACCACCGGTAATGGATTCTTAAACCCATATGCGAATAACAGAGTGTCCGTGTCCTTTAGGTTAGGTTTTGGCTGTAGCATCTGAAAAATGCTCATGGGCATGATGTTCACGAATGCCCCCGTGTCTATATTCATCCAAATTTGCTGGTTTTGGATCGCGACCTGTTACTTGCGCCTCCTAAATCCTTTCCTAGGCGTGGCATGTCTGTGATTAAGGACTGACACCAGATATACTTTTCTCCCCTTTTTCCACTGTTCCTTGCCAGGCTCCTGGTGGGCTCTGGTCATGTCATCCCCTTCTTCCTCAGTCGAGGAGTTTGCTGTCTCCACTCGTCAGGCACTGACCTGCTTCTTCTTCTTGCCCCCACTCTTGTCTTGGGCATTCTGTGGTGCGGGTTGTTGGGCAGTCGACGACCGGCACACTTTGGCATAGTGGTCTTTCCACCACATGCGCCACATGTTGTTCCTTGTGCCGGGCAGTTCCTTCGCCCATGTCGCGGTCCACCACACCACCCGCACTCCATGGGCCCTGGGATTCGTGGCTGCCATCTGGCATTCGTGTAGTTTGCGCCAGACTCATCCCTTGTCAATTGTTGATTGGTGACTTGGGCTACCATGGCCGTTGTGAGGGCGGGCTGCAGTTTTTGGAGCGTAGTGCCCATGTGGGCTTCTCTGGCGTGTGCCAGCTCTTTCTGGCGACCCAGTTCAAGGATGCGTGTTAGCGAGATTCCTCTTTCACTCAGTACCATCCTCCTCAGTTTCTCTGATTGGATGCCGTTGATAAATTGTCTCTGAATTTCTGTCTCGACATCCGTGAACTCACAGGATATCTCCAGTTTCCTGAGTCGGGTGTGGTCAGCATCTAAAGTCTCCTCCTCTGCTTGAATAGTGGTGCAGAATATAAATGTTTCATAATCAGAATTGAGTTGTGGGAGGAAATGGGCCCTCAGAGCGTCCCTCGCTTGCTGTTAAACGTCCGGGCCATCGTCGATGGTTAGTGAGTTGAAAATACGCAGCACCTCATCCCCCACATTTAGCAACAAGTGAGATCTCATTTTCCTGGCGGTAGTGATGTCCTTACATTCCATCGCCATTTCAAACTTTTGGATCCATAGTTGCCACCGAGGGCCAACCGATGATGGATCAGTAAATGGGTCAGATGGCTGTATCATGACAGAGGAGCCACCTTGTGAGCGGGCTTGCGGCATTGACATAGATAAATTTGCAGCAAGTCTAGATGGCGTGCCAGGCCTGGGAGTGGATGTGCCGGTCGCCATGGCAGGGCTAACAACTTTCCCCTGACAAAAGTTCTCAGTCTCACCTCAGTGCGTGGCTGTAGGGGTCTGTAGTCTCCTTTTGTTGGAGCTGAAACGTGTTGAGCATGGTTGGGTCTGCTTCCTTCTCCTAAATGACTGACCATGCTTGTCTGCTGCAAATCCTCTGTGCCAGATGCGTGTGGGGCCTTCCAGCGTCGTGGTGCGTGTGCCCTCTGACTCCCAGGTGTCAGGAGTCCCTGGTGGCAGTTCCTTCAGGTTGAGAGGACTGGGTGTGACACCTCTGTTTGTGGAAGACGAGCCTGTGATGAAAGAGGAAAAATAAATGTTTTTTTTTTTTTTTGGGGCGGGGGGTTTTGTGTGTCTTCCCCACCGGGTTTCCAAAAATTCCTGAACCGCTACTGCGGCAATCAGCTGGTCGAGCGTAAAGCCCGTGTCTCGGGTCTCTCGTCCCTCGTCACCAGTGTTGTGTTCTATCCACGGCACCGCGAGACCCGGGGATAGAACGTTCGAGGCCGCAGAGGAGGGCCTCGGCTGCGCAGCTCCGGCAGGAGCTAATGAGACATGCACACACGGATCAGCTTGCAATGGCCGAAACCGCCTCCCTCTCGCGGGGGCGGGGATTTTATTAAGACACCCTGCGTCACCGCGTTGCGGGACGCAGGGCGGATACAACAGCTGCCATTTTTTTATTTATTAAACTACCAGTTAAGGACCTATCATAGTTACCACAACAAATAAACACATACAATTCATTTAAAATGGCCGTGGCCATGCAATGGACCCTCCCCTTAAAATGGTTGTCTCGTGTTGTGTTTCTTCACGTCCTGCGGCTTGCAGTCCTGCATTACCATAGAGAAACCAAAGGCTGCAACCAGGATATCAGACATGAAAGAACTTTGGAGCTCTGTGTTAAAAATGGCGAGAATCAGAAAACTTTACTCTGTGGCAAAAAGATAATGAAATTCGAAATGTAAACGCAGTTGCACAGGTAGTTGTCATACAAAAGTGTAAAAGCCAAGAAAAGCAGATGTGGAGTTAGGAACGTGAATATTCTTAACAAAATTATTAAGTTGTCCTACTGAAATATAAGGCCTATTGTGAGCTGTTATGCATTTTAGTATCTTTCACCTAATTATCACTGTCAACCTTGACACCACCATATCGTGTACATGTTTGAATTTAATTTGCGCACCAGGGGCCAGATTACAGAAACATTGCATTGGGGCAAGTGCAAAGTTGCATGGTATTAACTTTGCCCCAGTGCACAAAACATTGGGGCCATATTAAAAAACCTTTGCACCATGACAAGTGCAACTTTGTATGGTATAAGCAGTAGGGAAAACATTGCCCTAGTGCAAAAGACATGCACTTCCAAAACATTTTTGCCCAAGTGCAAAGTTTGCCCTAGTGCTAATATGATTCCTTTAATGTTTTTGGCACTACATACTTTTGTGACTAGTAGAGATGCTGTCAGACAATATGAACGTTAAACAAAATGCTGATATTTTTCCCAAAGTCATGGCGACCCAAAAAACCCAGAAACTGCCACAATGAGATAGGCTCACGCTAAACATTACCCAGAACAATGTTATCAAATATTCACGCTTGTTTCTTTGCACCAATGGAGACGGACCCCAAACCACTAGATGACTTGCATGATTCCATGTTCTTTCGGAAGGTATGGTGGTAGCTTTTCGCAGACTCGTGGTTGAAGTTCCATTGTGAAATATGGCCATAATGATGAAGAAACCAGGCCTTGCCGGGTAATATTGGCTCGGGCCAGAGTCAATACGCCCGAGCAAAGTAAGGGCCTGGGTTCCTTGTCATTATGGCCATTAACACCTGTATAGTTTCCAATGCAAGTGCTAACGGTGATTAATTATGAAAAAAGAAAAGAAACGTACCTTCCCGGATCAGAGCCGCACTGTGTGGTAGTTTGCAAGTCCGTTTTCTTTGTTGATGACCATCACATCATAAAAAAGGAAACAGAGTTGCGAGACTACGTGCATCGCTGCGCTGAACCGCAATGGACATTTGTTTTTTTTAATGTCACTTTGCTTTAGCACTCCTGAATAGTTACTTGTGGGTGCTAACGGCAATATGGGGAAGGTGGGAGGGAGCAAGAGAGGCAAAGGGAGAGGGCCGTGAACTGGAGGGATGGGAAAGCCCCCATCATAAAGCAAGAGGTCTGGCTCAGGGGAAATCCCCAAGCCCAAGAAACTGAGAGATCCAGGAATGTGACAAAACCACTGTTTATTTCGAGCTCTCATAACAGGGATAAACTGTATGTAACCTGTATGTAACTTGTATGTAACCTGTATGTAACAAATGATTGTACCTGCCTCATGACAACCTGTATGTAACCCAACATTTATGCAAGTCATGTGGTATGACTGTAACATCTAGACCACAGCAAAACAACCTATAACCATATCCTTAAATTAAGCACCCAAATGTCTCAGGGCTTGCCTGCGCTTTACAAATTAACAAATAAATAAATAAACATGGCCATCTCAGGATTTCCAATGCTCTCTCAACTGGTTACAGGCTTGTCACGGAGTTTTATTCCACTATGATGTCACAAACAAAAGATTTATTTCTAAAACGTCAGATGCGATGGTATTGGGGGAATAGCATGGATAGATATGTATTCTATATGGGATGGATGATCTAATTGGTCCGGCAATATTGGGTAGCTCCACCTGGGACCACCTACAAGACGTTGCAAGTGAAACTATGTAATGCTAGTGTCTTGTGAGTGGCTACTGCAGCAAAGTGTGAGTGAGCATTAAAGGTGGGTAGGGATTGGCCAATGTGTGCTTTCTTAGCCTTGATGTCTTGGAAAGTTACCAGGACATGAGCACAATAGGGGGTGGTGAGAGAAGGGCCTCAGGGTGCTGCCTTGTCCCAATAAGGTTACCACTCTCTGACTCCCCTGGCCGCAAGCAAGTGCATTCTAGCTTTCAACTTCATGCTGTATTGTATCCTTTTGTCCCAGTGAAATGGATTCTCTGAATAGGCCTTCTCTGCCGCTGCAAGTCATGTGTACTTTGTGAGGACTTTTTGCTGGTTTTACTATGTATGTTATTTCCTCCCTTATTTATTTATTTATTTGAATTTATAAAGCGCACACACAGCCCTAAGGCATTGTGGTGCTGTTTCAGTACAATCACTTAGATACAGACAGCTTAAAAACAGATTCTTAAAACAGGAATGCAGAGGATCATAGACAATGTTGTGGACGAGTTCCATGGTTACAGGGGAACAGCATTAGAAACATTGAGGTACAGTCTAGTCTGAACGCTGTGAGTTTTCCTTTCTTAGGCTGAGGTGTAGGGCGTTCCAAGCTTTTGGGGCTAATACTTCGAAGCTGGGACCGCCACCTTTGGCTCTGTTGAATGCCGGGACTGAGAGTAGGTGGGAGTATTGGTCTGGTTTTGGTCTATGGGCGGGCACCTGATGTATCCGTTCAGCTAGGTAGGCGGGGGCAGACTGGGAGAGGCATGTGTGTGTGATAGCGAGGTCCTTGAACATTATGCACTTTTTGATCGGTAGCCAGTGGGCATCTTTTCTGGCCTGAGAGACGTGCTCTCTCCTAGGGATAGTTAGAGCCGCTCTTAGTGCGTTGTTTTGCTTATTTTGCAATTTGTTGATGTTATTGGCAGATGTGCCTAGGAGAAGGCTGTTGCAATAGTCCAACTTTGCGCCAATGGTGGCTCTTGCAATGTTGAGGCAGTTTTTTGGCGACAGGTGGGGTTTCACTGCGTTGACGATTTTAGTTGTGAGTGCAGCAGATGATGAAATGGAGCTGACTTGTCTTTCCATTGATAAGGTGGAGTCCAGATATACACTCAAGGTTTTTACTGTAGCAGAGACTGTAATGACAGTGTTATCAATGCTGAAGGAGCTGTATTTATTGTCTAATTTTTTCAGGGACTCTTTGGGGCCTATCAGAAGAATTTCCATTTTTTCCCCGTTTAGACATAGGCCATTGGCTGCCATCCAGGCCTGGATGCGAGCAAATGTCTGCTGGATGGAGTTGAGGTCTTCTCATAGTCACCTGATAGCGGGATAATTTGTGTATCGTCAGCATAGTTGGTAAAGGCTATGCTGAACTCTTCTCGGTCACTGAACAGGGGTAGAGTGAAGAGATTATAGAGAGTGGGGGATGTGCAGGATCCTTGTGGGACCCCACACTCAATAGGGGATGGAATGGTTGATGCCTGAGCAGAATAGACCCTCATGGCTCAGCCCTCCAGGAAGGAGATAATGCAGGTGGTTGCTTCCTGGGAAAAATGTGCAGAATCCGAGAGGTGTTTGCGCAGGATCTTGTGGTCCACCAGGTCAAAGGTGGCAGAGAGATCAAGGAGTAGGAGGAGTGAGGACTTGCCCTTGTCTATGGATTCAAGTAGCTGATTCTTAAGATCAAGTAAGGCTGACTCTGTGCCATGACGGGGACGGAAACCAGATTGTCTTTTACCAAGGATGTTGTGTGTTTGCAAGTATGACTGAATCTGCAGATACTCTGCCTTGTCCAGAATGTTCAGCAAAAACGGGACGGTGGTGATTGGGCGGTAGTTATTGGGAGAGTCAGGGTCAAGGGTAGGTTTTTTTAGCAGTGGCCGAACCCAGGCTTCCTTAAGGGAGGGTGGGACGGTACTCAAGGCAAAGGAGGCATTAATAAACGTAGTGACAAGCGGCCAGAGCTGCTGCACAGTCTTTAACTAGACTAGCTGGGCAGATGTCACATTTGCAGAGCGATGGTTTAATATGCTTCATGATCTGCAGGACTTCAGGTATTGTTACTTCCATAAAGGCAAAGGGTTTGGGTGTGTTAGTGCCATATGGCCACCTGAGGCTGGCACAGTGGCAGAAGGCTTTGATTTAGGTGTTACAGCGTTAGGCAGGTTGTCGAATTGTGTCTTGATTTTTTTCTGGAGTGTTTTAATTTTGTCTAACATGGCATGTTGAATGTTGTTACACCATGTTTCATTTTTCTCTGTGGGTTGAGTGGAGGTGGGGGGTATAGTCAGCTCATTATAATTGGTGAATAACTCTTTGGATTGGAAGTTAGTTTTTCCAATTCTAGTGTTGTAGGCAGACACTTTGGCTGTAGAGATAGCCTTTTTGTGTTGTTTCGCAACTGCACGGTATGTATCTCGTGTGGACACGGAAGGGCTTGTTTGCCACGCAATAGTGCTTCCCGTTTGGAGGTAAGTATTTCTAGGAGTTCTTGAGTAACCCATGAGTTAGCATGTAGTATGTGCTTGCCTCTCTTTTTTTTCCAGAGGGGCTACAGCGGCTACTACCTCCTTGAGTGTGGCATTGTAGAGCTCTACTAGTTCTGTAGGGTTGTTGGATGTAGGATGCGCTAGAGCAGAGGTTTCAAGGAGAGAGAGAACTCTGTCCTTGGTGAGCAGTTTTTTTAGAGCTTGCCATAGTGGCTGGCACAAGTTGGCTGAGTTTAGCTCTAGTTTAAGAGGGTATAGTGAAATGCAGTAGATGGTGGTAGGTCCAGGGGCGTGGAGTGTTGGAGCTGATGTCAACATCACAATTGTGATCTGCTATCCAGTCCAAGATGCGACCTTTCATGTGGGTTGGGTTGTTGACTAGTTGGGTAAAGCCTCGTTACAGGAGGGCTTTGGCGAGAGATTTACTTTTCTTGTCTTTAGGGATTTTGAAGCCCAGATTTAGGTCTCCTAGGAGAATGGCTCTTGTGTTAGTTTTAAGGTTGTCACCTAGCAGGTGTGTGATGTTGGTTTGGAAGTCCAGAGGAGGGCCTGGAGGGCGGTAGACTACATGTAATGCTATGGTGTCGTTTGGCGAGAAAGATATTTTTACTGATAAAGCATCAAAGTTGTCTGCCTTAGCAGTTTTTATTTGTCTGGAGTTGAGGGTTTCGTTGAGAATTAGGGCGAAACCTCCTCCTTTTCTGGAAGTTCTATCTTGGCAGAAGATTATGTAGCCTGGTGGTAAGGTTTGGCATATGGCTGGTCCGGAGGCTTCATGTAGCCAGGTCTCTGTAATGGCTAATGCAGCTAAATTCAGGTCTGTGATAAAGTCATGGATCTCTGTGGCATGGGCTGCCAAGGACCGTGCATTGATGAGTGCACATTGGATTTGAGTAGTGGGGTTGTTCCCTGGTTTAGTTTTCATGGCGATGTTATTATTGGTGGTGGTCCTCTGGGTTTTTGGCGTGGGGGTGGGAGCAGATGAAGGTGAGTAGTGAGGTTGCTTTCTTAGGTACTTTTTGGCAGTAGCTGAGATGTGGGTAGAACAGGTACCTAGCCTTAGATTTCTAAGATAGAGGGGTATGGGGTATGTAAGGGCTTGTACTTCCGGAAGTGTCTTGGGCATTGTGGTGGTGTGGCTAGGTGCCGGGATGGGGTTGATGTGGCAGTCGTTGCACGTGGGTTAGGTGAGCCTGTGGAGGGTGCAGGGAGAAAGGGTGTGGGTGGTATATCAGGGGAGCATGGCAGTATGGATGACATGTTATAGGAAGGTGCTACTGAAAAGATGCAGGAGCAGTTCTAGTCAATTCAGTGAGTAAATGTTGGCATGATGAGTGGCTGTGCCAGTCAGTTACAGTGGCCTAGTATTGTCAAGAGAATTGAAGTACAACAGGTAAGTACAAGAAGACTGGGGTCCTCTGGGGGCTTGTTCAGGCTGCTTCCTCCTCTGTATCAGGCGTATGCTGATGAGAACCTGACATTTCTGCAACATTTGCTTCTATGTTTATTCAGACAGTTATGTCTCTTTCCTGGATTTGCTTACTTTCAGTATTTTTCCAATTATGGCTCAAACTTGCACTCTCATGACAACCTTGGTACTGTGCACGTGCTGTCTGATCTGTGGCTCTTTCCCCTGGCTCAGCAAGACTGAATCTTTCTCCCCACAGATGGCTCCCATTCATCAACCATGGCTGCGTCTTCCATCTTGCTCTCCATGGCCACTCAGTTTGGTTGCGTTCTGCATCAGGCAAGCTCTTCTATGTATTCTCTCTGTGATTGGCATTTCTGCATAAGAGAGATAGGGTGTATGTGAGCTCTACCTTGGTGATTGTAAGCATGTTCTTCGTGGCTAAGAGTAGTTTGGCCTCAGTGTCTGTGTAGCTTCATGCAGGGAAGCATGCGCTTCATGTCTGACGCATCTATGTGTATGGTCTGTTTGGCTGTTGCAGCGAGTGGCGTATGTCCCCTTGGTGGTATACTGGGGGTTGGGGCTAGACGCCAACTACAGGTGCGTTGCCGTAGGAGAGCTCAGAAAATGGCTTATACCAGAGAATCCAGCCCATGTTCCGAGCTTTATGATTGGCCAGCGCCCACTCCCAGGGTGCTCATTAGTGCTAACTCGTCCATTTCAGTCTTTCCCGGCTACTGAACTTACCTCTTCAATCAATTTCTAGCAGATTGACTATTCTTCTGCCCTTGTACTTTTTATGTATTGTTTTTAAATGTCTTCATGGTCTGGACCATCCTTTTCTTACTTCCCTTCCCCTTCTTCATTCTCTAATCAAACACTTTCAGCTGAATCTTAGTGCCTTCTGGTAGTTCCCTGTCCCCATGTGTCTCGGTTTCGTGGTTTCTCTCTTAGCTCCAAGGCAACGAAACCAACTTCTGCTTTCTATCAGGTATCTGCTTTCCCCCCCTCTTTTTCACTTACAATTAATATACCATGTTTTTTTCTGTGAATTCTTACTTCGCTGAATGTGTACCCTTTCCAGTGCTTTGTCAGAAGTGTTATATACATTAAGAAAAAAAAAATTCATCACAATGTGCCGTAGTGTTTTGTTAATACCACAATCTTTTATTTTCCGCACCCAGCATTTCTGGAATCTATTTTATAGAGTATTTTTTGTATCGCAGTGAAAAAAAAGAACGTATTGGCTACATGGCAAGCTTAGTCCACTAGATGGCGGTAGATAAACACGCAAAGGGAGAGTCTCCACACAGAGTTTCCATTAGCAGATAACACGTGAACGTCAACGGTTCGGTTCATCGGCGATGGACTAGGAAGTCTGTCTGGCCTCCGTGCCCTGGCAGGAGCGGTGGAAGGCACGATGGCTAACTTTACAAAACTGTCTATCAGGACACTTAAGAGGCGATGGCGTTTATGATGCAGTGTGTGGCGCACACGGTTCCATATGCATTAGTCGCAACCATCTTCCTAGTCCCACACACATGCAGGCACTCTAATTTGCATATGGTTTGAAATCATGAGAAGACGCTCCACAGAAAAAAATTACAAAAAACAGTACAAGGAGTGTCCGCAACCTTTGATACTCTAGTTATTGAGATGACAATAATAGACGTTTTAGGTGTACAGTAAGAGAGTAAGGGCCCGATTCATGGCATTTTTTGCCCGGTTCAAAGTGACTTTGCACTGCCACCACAAACCCTGATTCAAGGAATTGTGCAAAGTGTATTTTTGCAGTGTATTAATAGGCATGTATTTCGGAGTGTCTGAGAAGATGGATATGAGTGACTGAATGCACAGGTTGAACAGTGGCGGGGCCGGGATGAGCCCTGAGGGACTCCACAAGTGACTGGGATAAGGTCCAGACAGCCACTGCCAACTTGGATTAGATCAGTAATGCAGGGCCAGAAGCATCCAAGACTCGGCTGAAGTAACCCCACTACCCCCAGCTCCCTATAGAGGAGTGTATCGAGCACGATAAGGAGGGTAAAGGCACCTTTATTTGTGTTCTACAGTACATCCCAAACTGTGTGCAGGGCTGTGTCTCTCCCATGATCTGGACCAAACTCTAACTGAAGAAGGTGCTTTTGTATCTGCTGGATTACAAATGTCTCCAAGAGCCTGGCAGGCCAAGGCAGGCCAATGATTGAGCGATAGTTCTGCAAAGAAGTGGGATCAAGGGATGGTTATCCCCAGGATCATACAATGCTTAAGTGGTGAAGCCGGGATTTGGAGCCATGTGGTGATTTAAGCACTTGTTCAAATATCTTCCCAGTAGTAGTTAATGTAAGTATTTGATAAGGTTTGGCTTTCCAGAGATTAACAAATAGTTGTGTAGAAGCGCCTTACAAATGACACAAATCACTTTAGAAACTAACATGACATCATATAGTGTGTTATAATTTGTTAAGGTTTGCGTTTCAAGAGATTAAAACATAGTTTTATTGCAGTGCCTTAAAACGTACGCAAATCACATAAGAAACTATCATGACATCATATAATTTGCTATAGAAACATGTAGTAGTTTGTCATTTATAAAGCACCATTATTTATTAGTATGGCCTCAGTGCGCTTGTGCGGGGAACGCCCTCAGGGGACCGGCACATTGTCAGAAGGGTTATAAAGCGTGTGTGCATTTGGGTGGGTTGGGCGAGTCCCAGTAGGCTACCCCTGCTGGTCAGGCATGTGGATGCGGGCTGAGAGGTGGTCAAGAGAGTGCGCAAATGCAGAGACTCATTATGTGTCCAGCTAGACTGAGATGTTGTCGTGGGACTTAGCTGCATTCTAATGGCAGAGATGTTGTGCGTGTCAAGAAAAAGATTGTGACCATAGCTTCATTTTCTCCAGCCTGAATGGAAGATTACAGTTGCACAAAGCAAATGAAGGCAAGCTAAATTAAATGTCCTCTGTGTTTGTGTTTAAAACTGTATTTGCAGTAACAGAATATGAAACAAAAAGGACACCTACTTTGGTCATTATTTCACACCCCATACTGCGTTATGCTCCACTCCTATTCATTTTCACCCACCAGCTGCAATGCTAAGTGGCAAAAGTCCTTCCCAAGGCTGCCATCACTTCTCTGTTTGGGCCATCCACCTCTAATCTCTTTTATGCAACGCTTTGACACAAAGCAGAACTTGACCTCACTTTCAGCTACACAAGAAAGTGTCAAAACTGAGGCCTGTGTACACACCATCCTGCAGAGGAAGAACATAGACAGGACTTTTCCCCCTCCCGGGCAGGCTCTGTGTGAGACACGGAACACAGCCCCTGAAGTATGGACAGTTCCGCAAACTACACAATGCCTGGCCACTCTAGTGGAAGGGTTTAGTTCAGAAAATGCAGCCATTCTTAACAAGTGTGCTTTTTAAATGGAAAGTCACTGAGGAGAATGCCTCTGCCATGTGGAAGGTGCCGTTTAGAGCGGGCCCAATTATTTTCGTTCCCACCCTCTCAGATACTAGTTTATGTAATCTGTCCTCAAATAGACCCCACCCTCTAAACTATTCTATGCACTCCACCTACTGTTCGAGGTTCTCCTGCCACCGTGAATACTCTTGCAAGATGCTGTGCTTCCCCTTGCTCTCCTTGGAGCTGGGCTGCACTTAATCGAATACTGTAAAGTGCATCTTTGCCTAAAAGTGCAGCCAAGGCAAGTCCATGAATAGAACAACAAGCATCTCTCTCCTAATTATACATGATAAACACCTGACTGGAAATAAGGCATTTGTCTAGTCATAGATATGTTGCAAGCAGAGGCGACAAACATCCACAATGGGTGAAGGGCGCCAACCTGCCAGTACCCTCTCCTTTTATGGAGGAGTTGAGCCAGCATAGTGCAAAGACTGAGCACTCCCCCAGCGGCTTTCTGTAGCCAAGGAGTGCTGAGGGACCACTCCTTGGCTATCTTAAACTGTCAAAGGAAAAGCAGGTGTCAGACAGTTTTCGTTGCCAAGCGTGCTTGTCCAGTGGACCATGCAAGGCTGGGGTGTTTTGACCATGCCTACTGGGGAGCTGCACCTGTGAACAGGCCAGGGGGCTCTTCCGTGCCTACGCACACATTTGGATTCTCTTGGGCATCTTCAAAATGGAAGCACACCTGCTTCTGCTCCGATGTGCTGGGGCTGAAGGTAAAACATATCTGTATTATGTATTGTGCGTGTAAGAATAAATGAGTGAATATGTGATGTATGAGTGGGTGTTGGGAGCGCCTATGAAGGAGCAAGTGTATGGTGTATTGGTGCGTGAGTGAATGTTGTGTGAATGACACAGTGAATGTTGATTGGATGTGTCTAGTGTGCACTTGTGTGTTTGTGCCGGGCCTAGCCTTTGTTTTGAGAGGGCAGGGGATATGACGGCAAAGCCAAAGATGCCAGTTAAAAAATGATGCTCTGAAAGCATCATTGTACACCAGGAATCTTTGATAAAGCAAGGATGGTAACTTTTATTGTGTGGCTAGCCTGGCATTTGAGTGCAGCCAGTTAAACCATTTCCGACTGAGGCATGACATGTTTTACTGGATGTCTTTTATATAGCAAGCATGATAAGTGTTATTACATGGCTCGACTGGCATTTGGGTGCAACTGGCCTAGCACTTTCATACTGTTGCATGACAGATTTTAACTGGGCATCTTTGATAAAGCCAGCATTTTAAGTGTTATTATGTAGCTAGACTGGCATTTTGATGTAGCCAGTCTAGCCATATCTTACTGTGGCATGATCATTTTTACTCTGCATGTTTGATAAAGCAAGCATAACAAGTGTTATTACATGACTAGACTGGGATTTTGGTGCAGTTAGTCTAGCCATTTTCTACAGTGACATGGGATTTTTTACCGGGCATCTTTGGTAGACCAAGCATGATGTATTATTATGTGGCCCGATTGGGATTTTTGTGCAGCCGGTTTGAGCTGTTTCATATTGTGGCATGGCATTTTTAATGGCTGAGCCAACCTGGAGTTTTTTTCTTATGTGGGGATAATGCCATATATTGGCAGAACCAGCGTGAGCATGTTTTCTCATAACGTCATTATTGGCATTATGCACAAGGCAATCATGAGTTCTTCTTATATGGGCCTATTGGCCTATATTGTGCAGCCAGAATTAAATGTATGGGCACAGCCAGTGTGAACATGTTTCTATACTGGTATATATTTTTTGGGTAAAGGCATTGAATAATGCCCCTATGCACTCTTGGTGACTTGCATCTATTGGATTTCTTTCATGAGGTACCCTAAAAAAATAATTGCAAACTGCCTGTCTTTTTAAATAATCTTTTCCTTAATACTTAAAATGCTCTATTTTACCCCATTAATCAAAGCATTTTCTTGTGGAGAGAATCTTAGTTTGTATGCTCCGGTATACGCGTGGGAAATATGTACGCCTCTCCAATTAAACAATTCACCAGCCACCACTGGTTCCGGGCTTCAATGCCAAGATTTTAGCACAGCCAATATCAACATTTCATATGATGAAGTTATGTATTTGAAACCAAGTCCAATATATTCAGAATAGTACATTTAGTGTATATTGCCTGTAAGTGCCTTCAAATAAAGTGCAAACATGTAAGCACTATACATCATCGCATCTCCATCTGTAGCCCAAAGTTATCATATATCTTATATATATAGTGCAATTACATCAGAGCATAAGAGAAAGCTGATATTGAACCCAATCAACATACAATAAACCAGAGGAAAGCTAACTTGTATCGAAGCACTTATATATTCAGAAGAATTATTGATGGCATCCTTCTGACATTATCTCGTAACCCTATACCTCAGAAATAAATAACAGTAAACTGGAACCATTTTCAGAGGGGGGGTTCTGTCCAGTGTCGCTACCTCCTCAAAATGATAGAGGTTGTGAACAAGGCAGGTGCTGGTGAATCATCAAAGTGAGCGTACCTCTTTAAGAGGAAGTGGCCATGAGTGATATGCATTTCCCGCCCATCCACTTCCTGTACGGGGGTTTACCTCAGCGACTTCGTTGCACACTGATTTTACCTCACCGTAATGGCAGTGCAGCCACCTAAGTTAGGAAAGGGGATTGGAGGTGGCGGTAAAGAAAGGAACTATGGTGGGAAGAGGGGTGAGGAGGAGTGGGGCAAAGAACTGCGGAAAAGGGGGTCGGCTGCCCTGCCGGGAGCAGAACATCATTCCAGTCATGCTCGGCCTTAGGGGTGGGCGAGCCGGGCAACCACCCGGGGCGTCACGCCCCACAGGGTGCTATTATCCCCCGCCGCGCCAGCTCGGGGGAGTCTTTCAAGGGCTCCCCCGAGCTGGTGTAGCAGGAGAAAGCACAGCAGGCGGGCTGTTGCTATTAAATGCGCCCGAAGCGGCGGCCGCATTCAATGACAATAGGGTGCTCAGCACCCCATTGTCACCAAATTCAACCCTCCGCCGCGGGCACCTTCAACAACAAAAGTCACCATTAGCCCCCCACCACGCCAACCCGGGGGAGTCTTTCAAGGGCTCCCCCGAGCTGGCATAGTGGCAGAAGGCGTGGCAGGCGCCTCACTGTTACCAAATGAGCCTACGGCGGTGGAGCGCATTCAACAACAACAGGGCGCTATTGCACCCTATTAATATCATTAACACTTTGCTGGAGTGAGGAGGTTTTTAAAAAAAAGTGTCACTTTCTGACTCCGCCGCCAGGGGCGCACAGCGGAAGGGGGGGAGGGAGACGCCAATTCGCCCAGGGCGCTGCTTCCCCTAAGCTGGCCCTGATTCCAGTATGTGAGGCATGGCAGGAGGGTGGGCAAAGGCCGTGATATGGGGCGAAGGAGAACCCCCAATTAGAAGAGAATTCCCTAAAGATGGTCTGGGGGGTTAAGGATTGGGATCCCGTGTGAGCTATGGAAAGGGGGACGGAGCATGCGCAGTAAAGAAAAATACGGCATGACCCACACGGGTCTTGCTGCACGTTAAAGCAACTCGGCAAAGACAGGAAACGTTTCCCCAAAACACATTTGTTTTTAAAAATTCGAATTTGTGCATTTTATCGCACATTTCTTTTTAAATATGGAAAATGTGCGACATAACAGCACGTAGTCGTTTATACAAAGCACCTTCTCAATTGCAAATGGCCTGTCAATGTTGGGAAGTGACTCGCCACAAATGCTGCTGGGCCAACTCTGGGAATTACAGGCAAAGAGCCAGGTTTTAATAATGCAATGTACAATTATGGGTTCATGTGAAATGTGACAACTTCTCACAGTGCCCAGGGTCCTTAGTCCTATTCACCTTGAACAGTGTGCACACTCCCACCAGATGTCTGTTTGCCCAGTTGTAGTCCAGGAACCTATTCGTATATTAACAACAATTTAATGCATATGAAATGTTGACCCACAACAAAGATGATGCCCACTTCTAGTAATGTGCCATGTGAAATGCCAGGTATCATGAACATTGTACAATGATACACAATGCAATAGGGAATACTCTGTCATGGAGAACTAGCACATTCTGTGTACTATGGATGCAGAGTAGTACTGTGCAATGTAACAGCACTCCTCAGAACGCACTGCCGTGTACACATGCTCCAGCTTAGAATATGAATCCCAAGACATAGCCACACACTGTGGCCCCACGATTGTGCTCAGTGCAGAACAGTAGATATAGGAGTTCTGCTGAAAGGGAAGGTGCCATCTCAGAACTTGTAAACAAAGTAACAACATGCCACCCTTGTTACCTGAAAGCACCCGTAAGAAAACCGAAGATGTTAAAATGGCAAAAGAAATAATCTTTTGAAAAACTGCGCTATTAGATGCGTTATTACTCTTTTGCCTGTAAAGCAAGACGCATTCTCTATAATCCATGCTGCTCTCCTGATAATACCCAAACCCACTCAGCCCTCTGCTTTAAAGGCCAGAGTCACTCTAGAGTTCCTTGTGTTAATAGAAGAAAGAATGTTGTATACTAATGTGCACATTGTCACACACTCTCTAGACAACTGCCTTAAAACATTCAGAAAATGTAGTTAGTAACACTTTTCATCATGCATTGAAATGGAAATGTCGTTCTTTTTATAATCTTGAAGAATACATTTTCAGCTCATTAAACTTTATATTTTACCACTCTCTTCTACTGGCGTCTCTTTCTTCTTTTGGTTTCACAGGCTCTGTTCTTTCCTGTTTTCAATCTTATCTATCTCAAAGAACCTTTTCTGTTTTTTGGGCTGGCAAGTCATCTAAATCCTTCTTGCTTGCCATGGGCCCTTTTCTGTTCTCTCTTTACGCTTCCCCTCTTGCTGCTGTTATTTCCTCCTTTGGTTTATCCCACCACTTTTATGCTGACGACACTCAACTTTTTCTCTCCTTTTCTTCTTTCTCTTCTGAAATTCACCACACTCTTTCTGTCTGTCTTCTGGCTACCAAATCTTGGATGTCTTCTCACTATCTTACACTCAATGCTGGGAAACTGAAGATCTCTTTTTCCCTGCTAATACCCTTTCCCCTATGCCCCCGTCCTTTATCTCTTTCCCCCCATCCCAGCTTCCAATCTCATGCACGGCCCGAAATCTTGGGCTTCACCTTGACTCAAGTCTTTCTTTCGCTTATCACATTTCCCAACTCTTTGATTGTTCCTCTGCCCTTTTTGGGCTTCTTATTTCCCGCCTTGACCCTCTCAAATCTGTATATAACTCTTTGATTCGTCTTCTCTGACTCCTTACTATGGATTGTATCTCCTCCTCTCTCACCACACTTGGCTGGTTATCCTTTCACACTCATCTTAAATTGAATTTTCTCTGCCTTGTCTTTCAATGCCTCTATGGTCTTGCTCCCGACTATCTCTCTGCTCTGATATCTTTCTGTACTCCTTCTCATTCTCTTTGTTCTTCTTTTCAGTTTCTATTGGCGGCACCTCGCCCCCCTTGTGCTCAATCTCATTTTCGTACTTTCATGCTTTTAGCCCTCTTCACTGGAATGCTCTCCCTCATTCTCTTCATCCTATCTCTGTATGTTCTTTATTTCGTAGGTCACAGAAGTCTCACCTTCTGAAACATCCTTGATTGATTGTTTTACTGTTTTTTTTGCATATTCCTTTTATTGTACTGTCCCTTGCTTTCTGTACAGGGCCTTGGCTTAATGTGCTTTATAAAATACAAATCAATGCAAATACAAATATTTTCTTCAACTCAGCATAAATATGGAAAAGTATTTCATAAACAGTTTTTGTAAATTCACATATGAACAGTGAATCATTTCTTTATGAAAGAATACTACAAAAGATGATTTGTTTCAGACATATGAGTCTAGCTCAACATTACCAAGAGCATGTCCATGTTGCTTAGATAAAACATGTAACACATTTATCAATGCCTTTAAGGTCACCTACGACTCTTCAAATTTCCTGTGTTCCACATGATATACAAATATATCCCTTATTAGTAACCAGCGAGGGACAATGAGATTGTAACAGGCATCTCATTGGCCCTCACCGGGGCGGTACACGACCGGTGATCCCTCTCCCTATAACATTCCTTTTCTTTCTGTCCCCGGCAGGGGGTTAGGGGTGGCAACCACTTAGCCAATGAGGAGGCTCAGAACGGGGTAATCCCCGCTCTGAGACACAACACGGCCACCTTCCCCAACCGGGGATCGAGTTAAATGTTGTTTGTTTACTTTTTGACATCTATTTCAATGGCCGCCATGGAAAGGGAAAACGGACCTCGTTTTCTCTTCCCCGGTGGCCATTTATTTACATTTTGTTTTTCTGTTCCGAAACACAGGTCTTACAGGCCGGGGTACTACTAGCAATAGGCCCCTCGCAGGGGGGGCATTACCACTTCAGGTAATTCCCCGGGTCATTGTAATTATGACCCCCGCGGCATTACCTGAAGTGGTAATGCCCCACTGCTCGGGGCCTTTTGCTTAATTCACACCTAGGGAAGGGCCACTGGCTAATTGGGTGGCTGGAACAGCATGATATGATAGTTTATTTATATAGCTCCTCAGGGGAGTTGCTAGGTCTGCAAAAGACCTGGGGCTACGCTGATGTCTGAACTGTTGGGACTGGGGGCTAGCTAGACTTTTGGCTGTAGCTCCTGAGATTCTATCCGGGGCTACAACCAAAAGATCAGGGGCTATAGCCCCCTTAGCCCCCCCCTAGCAACGCCCCTGTAGCTCCTATACACAATGTGTTTCAGAGCGCTTCAAGCCAAGCGAAGGAACAAGAGAAAATACAATGACATTCTTGCAGGCCTCGAACAGTAAGGATGTGAAATTAACTATCGTATTCGGCCTGACGACATTTCAGATAGTGCAAGAGCTAAAACATTGACAATTGACAATTGACAATATGCATCCTCCACCTGCTTTTTTTCTTATGTGGGGAGGCAACAGGGAGCCTCTCAGCCCCCGCTTTGCTCGGGCCTACCATGGCTTGGGCTGGCAAGCCATTACCGGCTGCGTCCACCCCACTGCCGGGGCTTGAAAGCCATAGTAACTTATGTATTATCTTCCTTCTCTACTCTCCCCTGTTCTTTTAAAAAAGAAGTCAACTTAGACACTAACTTAATGCGCAGAGAAATCCTTTCTTTTTCTTTCTCAAGATCTTTATTTAGTGAATTCCTAAGCATAGCTATGGGAATGAACTCACTGTACATATTTGGAATTCTTGTAAGTTTGCAGTAATATCACAATAACCTATTCCCCCTCATTAGTTTAGCTCAAAGGGGCTTACCTTCTAATCCATCTAACTCGGAGTAATAGATACTAAAAGGAACTAGCTTTGCACACTATGCAGCGCACCACTTGTCCTCTTTTCAATATCTAGAGTTTGGGCCTCATTAAGACCCCGGCGGAACGGGTGAACGGGCTCCGCAAAAGGAGGCGGACCCGTTAAACCCGTTCCGCCACATTACGAGGTCCCCTCGCGGGACCCGGTAAGGATGCCTGGGGGCGCAAACAACGGGCCCCTCGTAAGCCCCAATGGGGGCTGAAATGGGAATGGGGAAGGTCCGGGCCGGGGTTCCTGGAGGGAGGAATTACCGGGCCCTCCAAACTCGGAATGGCCCGGTAATTCCCCATTCTTGGAACCCAGACCCGGATGTGATTTCGCCGGCAGCCATGCCGCCAATAGCGGCATGGTTACCGCCGAGGTCGTAATGAGGCCCTTTGAGTCTAGCATGTACAGAACCGCTTGGAAATGTCAAACGAACCAATTGACATAATTTAATTGATAGAAGCATCAAATGTTCAAGCATCAATAATTCATTCATTAATCTTTTGTAACACGCTTAATACCAGAGACCAGCCTCTAACACCCGGGACGGGGATTAGAACCTGTGTCCCTCTGTTATCTTTCTTCCAAACGCGCTGTCCCTGAGCTACTTTCCCAGTCATGAGCTCTATTCATAAACTACTCCATATACATTTAAGAAAGTACATTTTGGAGTTCACCTTTCGCAGGTACTTAGAATCAGAATCAATATGAAACATCTGATCATTTTGAAAATACTTGTATTGAATTTCATAGGATTACATCCCTTCAATCATTTCACATCTTAGTTTATATTACGCATGCCAACCTTTGTGGTTCCACTTCTGATTGGGTTCTTTTGTTAGATCCATCATGAAAGATAAGCAACAATTGGCAGTTGCCATTATAGGCCACATGATAGATAAGAACAAGTGCCCCACATGATAGAAAAGCGCTAGTAATTGTGATTCACAGCCAACGCGTGTTTCACCTTTCTTTTTCAAGGCTCAATTAATTCCATTTCTTTCTGCCATTTGTCCAGTCGCAGGCGATCTGGGGGCTGTGGCTGCAGTGGCTAAAATAAGTTTGGGGATCGAGTCTGGCTAGATGGCAGTTGTGAGCACTCATCAGTGCACTTGACACCTGACGTCTGCACTTACCCTTGCACTTGCCACGTGCTGGACGCACTTTTATTTATTGTCTTTATTTATTTTACTGTTATCCTATGTACTGCACTTCCCCCTCGCCTTTCCCCCGCACTTTCCCCCTTCCCCTCCCTGCACTTGCGCGATCTCAATGTCTCCTGGCCTAGTAGGATCGTTGTCTCTGTCTTCCCTCTGTTCCCCCTCCCTTTCCTCGTCGCGCCTTGAAACACTTGTGTGTAGGCGCGTTATAAATGAAATATCATATCATATCATATCATATCATATCATATCATATCATTCTGATGTTCTTCCAGCATGGCGGCAAGGCACTTTTGGGCAGTAGCCACAGCCGTTTTCACGATGAGAGAAGCCCCCTTGACAAGGCAGAGACAGGCGGCAGCAACATTCACCACGATCAGAGGGTAGCAAGCGAGACATGCGGCGACACAGCTCCAGGAATGCCCCTCTTCATGCAGCAGAGCAGCTATAGCTGGAGGGATGGTCATAGGCCTCAGGCTGACGAGCTGCAGAGCCCTCACCTTCAACTTGGGATGGCAACCAATGTACTGGAAAGTCATTGTGTGGAGATGGAAAACCTGCAGAATGTTCCTGGGACACAACCGATGCCTTCCGGCAGCAGACTTCTCATGCAGGGGTCGCGACTGCTCCCACCAGTCCAAAGTTCAAAGCACTGGCAAGGATCATTGCAAGAGAGACAGGGCTTCTCCCGGACATTGCATGACCAATGGCAGTCGTCATCAGTGGCAGTATTCCGAGGTCATGGCTCCAGTCGACACTCTGGGGTGTGGTTTCAGGACTCCCACTTGTATCCCAAATTTGGGTTGGGGACTAGGCCAGACTGGAATCAGAGTTGGTACAAGCCAGTCCCATACCTAATGTTCAGAAAAGCAAACCGGAGCCCACAAAAGTGCATGCCTTGTATGGCATCTCCTGACCTTAGAAAGCAGGAAGAAGGCAAACGAACAAACAAGATGGCAAAAGAGCAGGGCAGAACCTGTATGTCACATCTGTTTTGAGTATATGTTACTGAAAATTGGATTTTGCGGTAATAGAATATAGTACCCGTGCGCACTTCAAGTTTATGTGTGCTACAGAAACGCAATACAGGAATCACGTACAGTAAACCGAGTCCCCCTGCAGTGTGAACCTTATGGGCTGACCAGTGCCCCTTAAAGCCCCTTAAAAAGATAAGTTGAACAAGGGAAGTAAAGCAAGAAGACTTATTTGCCTCAAAAAGTCAGCACAGTGTTCAGCCATAGCCATGAGCTGGCGGTTACATTGATGTAAATGGAACGAAATGCCCAAAAAGAAAACCTTTCCTCACACTCACCCCCGTAGACTAGGGACAGGGGGTATCATCCACCACTGGACAGATGTCTTGTTCCAGTCAGTTTACATCCTGAACAGACCATCATCATTGTTATGTTGGGACCCTGGCCTATGCACATGGGTGAAGTCAAAGACTTGGAGCTTTATAGAAACCTGAGAAATTTAGGATTTATATCCATTGTGTCCATCAGCCACTTACAAGGTTTATGATCTGTCTGAATAGTTAAGTCAGTACCAAAGGATAGTGGCTAAGCTTCCTTAATGCCCACACAACTGCAAAGTACTCATTCTCCACAGTAGCCCACCTCAACTCCCTATACTTACATTTTCTGTTGATAAAGCATACATTGTGGTCTCTGCCTGGAAACACATATATCATGATCCATTGCTCCAGAAACTATTCCCCAAACCACTGATGATGGCCTATAAGAGAGAAAGAAAT
Source organism: Ambystoma mexicanum (assembly GCF_040938575.1). NCBI lineage: Eukaryota > Metazoa > Chordata > Amphibia > Caudata > Ambystomatidae > Ambystoma > Ambystoma mexicanum. The sequence continues at coordinate 149,389,123 of NC_090935.1, read as the reverse complement.
CTCAGGGATAGACTAGTGAAAGCAGAGAAAAATCCCCTGATAGACAAATGACATTTGCAACTCGCAAGAAAGGTACATATCCCTGCTTACAGTGCAGTAACGGTAGTAATGTCACACTAATTATGCAGATGACACCCAAATACTCATCCCCATCACTGGAGACCACAAAGCTGACACCAAAGCACTAAACTATGTCTATCTGGTCATTCAGGCCTGGACGGCCCAACACGATGACGATAAGACAGAGCTACTCCTCCTTGGTTCTCAACCAAGACTTAATAAACTAGATCCTGCTTTCAACTCATTCTTCATCAATGGCAAAACCATTAAGGTATCCAATGGCAATAAAACCCTTGCCACATACCTAGATTCTACACTATCCTTAACAAGACAAACCAACACCAGGATCTCTTCAATGGCCTACACATGTAAACCTATCACTGCCTGTCGACCGTTCCTTACCACTGCCAACTGCACCACCCTAGCTAGAACCTTTATCTTGTCGAAACTCGACTATTGCAACACACTCTATCTAGGGACTAGCCAATGGAACATAAACAAATTACAAGTAACACAAAACAATGCCATCAGAGCAGCACTGAATATTCCCAGAACTCATCAAATATCCGACACTAGACATAGTTTACACTGGCTATCTGTCACCCAAAGATTACTCTCAAATCACTGTCAGTTACGCATAAATGTCTTGCCAATCAGGCACCGAAATACCTGTCTAATCGATTCACACACAACACCTCTGATTACCCACATAGAGCGTCCCAAGCACATCGCCTCCTGTTACCAAGGTTCAAGCTTCAGAAAGCTGGGGGCAGCCGTTTCCGGGTGCTTGCCGCAAGGCTCTGGAACTCTGTACCCAACCTACTCAGAACAGAACCATCGTTCCACTCCTTCAGATGTAAAGCCAAAACGTGGTTATTAGCGCATGACCACTAGTTCCTATACCAGATACCTCATTCTTAACAACCTACCTCTGTTATACATCATGTGGAACACCATTGTAAATATCTACTTTAGTTAATGTATATGTAAAATGTAATGCATATGTATCATTGTGTAAATATTTGTAGCTGTAACCTTAACAAAATGTGTAAATATTTGTAACTGTAACCTTAAGAAATGTACCCAGATGCCCTTGGACCAGGCGCACTATACAAATAAACAAAATACAAATACAAAGGGCAATACCATCCAACACCCACACACTGGAAAAAATATCGCTCTCACCGATTTTGCTACGTGCAATAGCACAGGAGTATTCTATGCTATGAAATGCCCTTGTGGACTTCTGTATGTGGGACAAACCACAGCACAAGAAAGATGGTTGGGGCACACAGACATCCACGTAATCTGGCACAGATCAGGTTTATGATTCTGGAAGTGGTTCAGACATCACCCAGAGGAGGGAACAAAGCTAAAAGGCTTGCACAAAGAGATATGTACTGGATCCACATATTGGACACAGTACACCCCAGAGGAATGAATGAAGAGTTTAATCTACATTGTTTCTTGTGAACATACCATACTCTATCTATACTCTATATATACACGTTGGACACAGATCTTCAAGATATGTGACCCAGTTCCTAATTTGCATTATAGTATGGACTTTTTTACTGTTTTTGTATGACACACAAGTTGAGATATGATTTTATGTAAAGTAGTACCAACTTTGTATGCATTCTGTTTGTATCCATCGATAAATGCTTTTGAATCAGACATGTTGACCACATTTCATGAAATTGTATACTACATATTCAGACTCTTTATTATCACTTATGTTATTGAAAGATCACCACATTGCTAACTACATGAATGAATGTACTTATTGGCAGATAGCCATCTGCAAATGCATTTTGATCCCAAGTTGTGACTGACTTTGGGAGAACATTGCCATTGCCTTTTCCTTGGTTTCCATTTATTTAGATTACACTCCAATAATATATTATACTTTCTTATTTCCTTTATATCGATTTTCTCTATTTCTCACATTGATTACTTTACATTCTTTTATCTATTTCATCATATGTTGGTGCTCAACTTCATTTGTTATTCATTAGTCTCTCTGCTATGTTGTTTACTATATTTTTATCATCCCTCGTATCCTCTTTCTATGCACTCTACTGTTTACCATAACTCCCGATTTCTTCAATGGTGAGTCCTTCTTCATTGTTGTAAACATGTCTCCATGACTACGGTTTACACAATTTGACCGCGTTCACTATTACGGCGGATTGCACGCATTACACTCTTCGAACATTTCCAGAGGTATGAACGCTGCATTCTATTTCCTTACCACCTTGAGGACACTCACATATTTCACATTAACATTACGCCCAAGTATACATGTGCGATCTACTAGCATTGCTTCTTGTATTGTATTTATAGGCCAGACTTTGCTTTGGTATTGAGAAGTGAGACTCACTTGCCCAAACCATTGCGCTTGTCCTCTCGCTCAATAATACTACGTTCTGTGTTACGGCGGTTTGCCCTCACTACACTGTCGGAAGTTAGGCAGAGGTAAGTAAGCCGCTTTTACTATTATGTCACTTTTAGGGCCCATTTATATATACATTGTCACCACAACCGGTATGCATATGTGATCTACTAGCAGCATATTTTGTATTTTATCCAGAGATTACTCTACGCTCTACGATTGAGATACTAATACTACACCCTAGAATCAACCTGACTCTCAATGTAACGCCAGTATCCTGTGACTATCTCATAGTGGACTTCTCCTTAATCTCGATATTGGAATTATTTACCCCACTAAGGTAATTCGAGAGTTACCTTTCTTTTAAGGTTCCCTCACTCTGTTCTCTCACTCTTCTTCCAAATTATTCAAAACACATAAAGTGACTTACCTCTTCCTGTTTTGAACCCTTGGTTCCTATCGAGAAGAGACGCTAGTGACTTTCCTGACATTACCTGTGATTCTCACAGATGAAGTTACAGGTACTTGCCCTCATGCAACACCTTTGATAAATTTAGACACATATGCACAGGTTGTATTTGGCATTTTTGGCTTTACTTCTCTAAGTTCACAGGTTCCACACACATGAACAAGCCCTCAGCAGGGGGTTCTTCATCTGCTAATTGACCACTCATGAGGTTTTGCTCTATACTCCATTTTGGATCTATTCTTCTATTCACCTTTGAACTTCATGAACACTCGGGCCAACAATGCGGTTGGAAATAGGCTCCCAAAGAACTTTTGTTTGAAGAATAGTCTTCTATTATTGACTCTCATTATATATTTGGTAGTTACTTACAGTTTTCCGTGTTTACATTCTACTTTATATATCTATTCCATGTTGGATTGCACCTGAGGAAGGGAACTTGATTTCCCGAAACCTATTGTGCCAGTTTGTTTACGAACATAAAAATAAGATTGTGGACAAAGAATCTATCGTTGATGAGTGTCATTTCTAAACCCTTTACAAATATTCGTCTTCAACCACATATGTGAATATTACAATGAACAATATTTTTATAATAAGTGTTGGCTAGCTTTTTTTTAAAATATGAACTGATTTTCAGCAAAAAGGTGTGCACGGACGGGAGTGTCTGATAATCTTCAGATACCATATGTTGTTCTATTGCTTTTTGAAATTGGTGTCAGAGTTGTGTTGCCTACCCTGCACCCAAGTCATATGTAAATCCTTATACATACCTTTAACATGGATACCTACATGTGCAACTATCCGATCCAGATACGTGGTCTTTGCCTTTGTCTGCTAATTTTGAAAGAAGTACTCCATTACCCGAGTCTGAGGCATAGTAGTCAAGGGCCTTGAGAGCAGGGGCCTGGAAAAAAGAATCCTTTAAGGCCAAAAAGGACTTCTCATACTCCCCCACCCACATTGCTGTTTAGGTTTCTTGGGGTTGATGAGAGAAGTCAAAGGGACAGCTGTGGCACCCTAGTATATCATGACATTCAAGTGATACACAGTGAGGGCCAAAAAGTCCCTAATAATGGTGGGCTCCCAGTCTTGTACATCCTCCTCATTGCTGGGTACAGGCTGAATCTTGGCCCCACCTTCCTCATGCCCAAGGGAGGTCACTGAACCCATACTTATCTGGCACCTGGTTGCCTTATGTTCAGGTGAGACTGTCGACGGGCCTGCAACCCTCTTCTGAGATGTTGATCATTCTCTTCCCAAGTGGAGCTGAAGGCAGCAATATCGTTTAGATATTTCAGGCACCATACCCGCACCTGGCTTCGACGCAATGACCTCTGAAACCGGTGACCCTGAGCATTGTGACCTGATGACACACATACCCCTCCACTCTTACATGTAAAATGTACATAATGTAATTACTGTATATAATTTGTTACCTTTCCACCCTTACATGTAAAGAATGTAAATAATGTAATTACTGTATACAATTTATGTTACCAACAACCTGTAATATGCAACCTGTAACCAAGCTCTAAGCATTCTTGTTATTCTGTGCGCCCAGCTACCCAAGGGTTTTCGGGCATCCTATAAATAAACAAACAAACAAATATGCCATACGGGAGACTTCTATACCATGCAGAACAGGATTTTCTAGTCTCTGAAATGTGTCAGGGGCATTCTTCAACATAACCCTCAGTCAGGCATATTCATTCATCTTCACTGTCCAGTGGAGATGGAACACATTTTGGAGTGGGGCCATATCACCAAAACCATAGGGTCGTGATCAATCCTGATGCTAATGAGCCAGCAGGTGTAGCAACTATTTTAAATGGGGGAAATGCCTTCAGTGTATTATTGAAAACATTTGATCCAGTGGTATATTGGAAGCACATTTTCCAAATATATAATAAATATATGATATGCCTGAGGTTGTGCCTTTTTTTAGAGCAGTTTCACACTACAATGTTCTCTTAAGCGGGGGTGGACTGGGAACCAAAAGAGGCCCTGGAAAGAATTTTCAAAGTGTCCCCATATTACACATTTTCGGCAAGCCCAACCCTTTTCCTGTGTGAACATTTTGAACTACCACACAAAAGAGGCCGATGTTGCAGAGGCCTACTGGGAAATCTCCAGACTAACCCTGTAGGCATGTCCACCCCTATCCAGGGTGCAGAGGCCTACCAGTACATCTCCAGAGTTCCCTATAAACTCCTGGCCCGGGTGCAGAGGCCTACTGGGAAATCTCCAGAGTTCCCTATAAACTCCTGGCCAAGGTGCAGAGGCTTACTGGGAAATCTCCAGAGTTCCCTATAGGCCAGTCCACCCCTACCCAGGGTGCAGAGGCCTACCAGGAAATCTCCAGAGTTCCCTATAAACCAGTCCACTCCTGGCCAGGGTGCATAGGCCTTCTGGGAAATCTCCAGAGTTCCCTATAAACTCCTGGCCAGAGTGCAGAGGCCTACTGGGAAATCTCCAGAGTTCCATATAAACCAGTCCAGCCCTGCTCTTAAGCACTCCTGTGGGTTGCAGTAAAAATAGCTATGGTAAAAAAGAAACGGCAACAGTGACTTAGTGGCCAGGCTTTTTTGCCCATTTTGATCCATCACAAAGCTTGGAGGAGACAGATCATTCACTTCATAAATGCATAAACTTGAAGTACACATAGGAACCCCATGGCACTATTATCTCCATGTAAGTGTATACATTTCACATATTTTTTGCCTGCACAGAAAAACTAGATGCATGCATTTGCAGAGAGAATGCACATTGCATTCTTATTCAGAGGTCTGCTTTCTAAGACTATTCCAAGTGACAGTGCACCATCCTCTCCATATTAACAGAAAGATTTGACTGTAGTAAAGAATGGATGAAGATTGTTTAATTCTTTGAGGTATAAGATAATGGAATAGAGCAGATATATAAGGGCTCCTTTCTGTGCACCAATAAGAGTACATTTCATCAATCACGTGTGTGCCAAATGTCAAATGCACGAAATTGAATGCTAGTTAAACCTGTGTCTATCCATTAAGTGGAGCGGGCCAATGGCATGGTCTCAGTGTTATGCGATGGAGCATCTTCTAACCGCAGAGACTTGGCATGTGATATCAAACCAAAAGCATCCTGGGATGCTTATGCAGCATAGTGGGCGAATCATATGTTACTCTCAGGACAGCTGCGCAGGCACATGAAACCGAAAACTACGACTGTATTTCCATGTAACATAAGATATGTTTCTTAAAGACTTGTACAGCTAAGTCAGCGTCAGCCAAATGACCGGTATGATAGAGGTTGTGAAACGTGTGCATTTTGTACCACATCTGTGTTCTCCCTACTGGCTCAGGGGGATCCGAAGGAGCTCATATGTCATGTTAGGTACATTCTTGGACTTTAGGCTGTACTTTTTAAAAAAGTGCCAGTGATGCACGACTAGAGGTAAAGTAGCTCTTGCGAGAAGGCCCAACGCATTAAATTGTCCATGAAAAGTATATCAGGAATACTGAGAAGTCCTTCCCCTGTCGTTTTCCGAGAGTAACAGCCATTTAAAAAGCAGAGTACTGTCCTATGGAAAGTACAGCGGTCCTGCTGAACTATACCGATCTGCCCTAGAGGAATGGGTGGAACCCCTCTTTTCAATGTAGTGGGGTGGAACGGTGCTTTAGGGCCATACTGACACTCTTGTGATTCGAAAATCTAGGTGGGATCCCCATAAATTGCACATAACAAAGCAGGTGTTCCAGCTCATCTGATTAATCAATATATCCTACATATGGCGACACTGATCAATCCGATCAGCGCGAGTAGCTGTCACCAGGTGGAAAGAAATACAGAGAGTGATGCTTTCCATTCTGGAAAACAAAACATTGCAGCCATGCTAATAAGGGTCAGTACTACCTGATGGGCTATGACAAACATTGCAGCCATGCTAATAAGGGTCAGTACTACCTGATGGGCTATGACAAACATTGCAGCCATGCTAATAAGGGTCTGTACTACCTGATGGGCTATGACAAACATTGCAGCCATGCTAATAAGGGTCAGAACTACCTGATGGGCTATGACAAACATTGCAGCCATGCTAATAAGGGTCAGTACTACCTGATGGGCTATGACACACATTGCAGCCATGCTAATAAGGGTCTGTACTACCTGATGGGCTATGACAAACATTGCAGCCATGCTAATAAGGGTCAGAACTACCTGATGGGCTATGACAAACATTGCAGCCATGCTAATAAGGGTCTGTACTACCTGATGGGCTATGACAAACATTGCAGCCATGCTAATAAGGGTCAGAACTACCTGATGGGCTATGACAAACATTGCAGCCATGCTAATAAGGGTCAGTACTACCTGATGGGCTATGACAAACATTGCAGCCATGCTAATAAGGGTCAGTACTACCTGATGGGCTATGACACGCATTGCAGCCATGCTAATAAGGGTCTGTACTACCTGATGGGCTATGACAAGCATTGCAGCCATGCTAATAAGGGTCAGAACTACCTGATGGGCTATGACAAGCATTGCAGCCATGCTAATAAGGGTCTGTACTACCTGATGGGCTATGACAAGCATTGCAGCCATGCTAATAAGGGTCAGAACTACCTGATGGGCTATGACAAGCATTGCAGCCATGCTAATAAGGGTCTGTACTACCTGATGGGCTATGACAAACATTGCAGCCATGCTAATAAGGGTCAGAACTACCTGATGGGCTATGACAAACATTGCAGCCATGCTAATAAAGGTCAGAACTACCTGATGGGCTATGACAAACATTGCAGCCATGCTAATAAGGGTCTGTACTACCTGATGGGCTATGACAAACATTGCAGCCATGCTAATAAAGGTCAGAACTACCTGATGGGCTATGACAAACATTGCAGCCATGCTAATAAGGGTCTGTACTACCTGATGGGCTATGACAAACATTGCAGCCATGCTAATAAAGGTCAGAACTACCTGATGGGCTATGACAAACATTGCAGCCATGCTAATAAAGGTCAGAACTACCTGATGGGCTATGACAAACATTGCAGCCATGCTAATAAGGGTCAGTACTACCTGATGGGCTATGACAAACATTGCAGCCATGCTAATAAGGTTCAGTACTACCTGATGGGCTATGACAAACATTGCAGCCATGCTAATAAGGGTCAGAACTACCTGATGGGCTATGACAAACATCGCAGCCATGATAATAAGGGTCAGAACTACCCGATGGGCTATGACAAACATCGCAGCCATGCTAATAAGGGTCTGTACTACCCGATGGGCTATGACAAACATCGCAGCCATGCTAATAAGGTTCAGTACTACCCGATGGGCTATGACAAACATTGCAGCCATGCTAATAAGGGTCAGAACTACCCGATGGGCTATGACAAACATTGCAGCCATGATAATAAGGGTCAGAACTACCCGATGGGCTATGACAAACATTGCAGCCATGCTAATAAGGGTCTGTACTACCCGATGGGCTATGACAAACATTGCAGCCATGCTAATAAGGGTCAGAACTACCCGATGGGCTATGACAAACATTGCAGCCATGCTAATAAGGGTCAGTACTACCCGATGGGCTATGACAAACATTGCAGCCATGCTAATAAGGGTCAGAACTACCCGATGGGCTATGACAAACATTGCAGCCATGCTAATAAGGGTCAGTACTACCCGATGGGCTATGACAAACATTGCAGCCATGCTAATAAGGGTCAGAACTACCCGATGGGCTATGACAAACATTGCAGCCATGCTAATAAGGGTCTGTACTACCCGATGGGCTATGACAAACATTGCAGCCATGCTAATAAGGGTCTGTACTACCCGATGGGCTATGACAAACATTGCAGCCATGCTAATAAGGGTCAGAACTACCCGATGGGCTATGACAAACATTGCAGCCATGCAAATAAGGGTCAGAACTACCCGATGGGCTATGACAATCATTGCAGCCATGCTAATAAGGGTCAGTACTACCCGATGGGCTATGACAAACATTGCAGCCATGCTAATAAGGGTCAGAACTACCCGATGGGCTATGACAAACATTGCAGCCATGCTAATAAGGGTCAGTACTACCCGATGGGCTATGACAAACATTGCAGCCATGCTAATAAGGGTCTGTACTACCTGATGGGCTATGACAAACATTGCAGCCATGCTAATAAGGGTCAGAACTACCTGATGGGCTATGACAAACATTGCAGCCATGCTAATAAGGGTCTGTACTACCCGATGGGCTATGACAAACATTGCAGCCATGCTAATAAGGGTCAGTACTACCCGATGGGCTATGACAAACATTGCTTCCATGCTAATAAGGGTCAGAACTACCCGATGGGCTATGACAAACATTGCAGCCATGCTAATAAGGGTCTGTACTACCCGACGGGCTATGACAAACATTGCAGCCATGCTAATAAGGGTCTGTACTACCCGATGGGCTATGACAAACATTGCAGCCATGCTAATAAGGGTCAGAACTACCCGATGGGCTATGACAAACATTGCAGCCATGCTAATAAGGGTCAGAACTACCCGATGGGCTATGACAAACATTGCAGCCATGCTAATAAGGGTCTGTACTACCCGATGGGCTATGACAAACATTGCAGCCATGCTAATAAGGGTCTGTACTACCCGATGGGCTATGACAAGCATTGCAGCCATGCTAATAAAGGTCAGAACTACCCGATGGGCTATGACAAGCATTGCAGCCATGCTAATAAAGGTCAGAACTACCTGATGGGCTATGACAAGCATTGCAGCCATGCTAATAAGGGTCAGAACTACCTGATGGGCTATGACAAGCATTGCAGCCATGCTAATAAGGGTCTGTACTACCTGATGGGCTATGACAAGCATTGCAGCCATGCTAATAAAGGTCAGAACTACCTGATGGGCTATGACAAACATTGCAGCCATGCTAATAAGGGTCAGTACTACCTGATGGGCTATGACAAACATTGCAGCCATGCTAATAAGGGTCAGAACTACCTGATGGGCTATGACAAACATTGCAGCCATGCTAATAAGGGTCAGTACTACCTGATGGGCTATGACAAACATTGCAGCCATGCTAATAAGGGTCTGTACTACCTGATGGGCTATGACAAACATTGCAGCCATGCTAATAAGGGTCAGTACTACCTGATGGGCTATGACAAACATTGCAGCCATGCTAATAAAGGTCAGAACTACCTGATGGGCTATGACAAACATTGCAGCCATGCTAATAAGGGTCTGAACTACCTGATGGGCTATGACAAACATTGCAGCCATGCTAATAAGGGTCAGTACTACCTGATGGGCTATGACAAACATTGCAGCCATGCTAATAAGGGTCTGTACTACCCGATGGGCTATGACAAACATTGCAGCCATGCTAATAATGGTCTGTACTACCCGATGGGCTATGACAAACATTGCAGCCATGCTAATAAGGGTCTGAACTACCCGATGGGCTATGACAAACATTGCAGCCATGCTAATAAGGGTCAGAACTACCCGATGGGCTATGACAAACATTGCAGCCATGCTAATAAGGGTCAGTACTACCCGATGGGCTATGACAAACATTGCAGCCATGCTAATAAGGGTCAGAACTACCCGATGGGCTATGACAAACATTGCAGCCATGCTAATAAGGGTCTGTACTACCTGATGGGCTATGACAAACATTGCAGCCATGCTAATAAGGGTCAGTACTACCCGATGGGCTATGACAAACATTGCAGCCATGCTAATAAGGGTCAGAACTACCTGATGGGCTATGACAAACATTGCAGCCATGCTAATAAGGGTCTGTACTACCTGATGGGCTATGACAAACATTGCAGCCATGCTAATAAGGGTCTGTACTACCTGATGGGCTATGACAAACATTGCAGCCATGCTAATAAGGGTCTGTACTACCTGATGGGCTATGACAAACATTGCAGCCATGCTAATAAGGGTCTGTACTACCCGATGGGCTATGACAAACATTGCAGCCATGCTAATAAGGCTCAGAACTACCCGATGGGCTATGACAAACATTGCAGCCATGCTAATAAGGGTCTGTACTACCCGATGGGCTATGACAAACATTGCAGCCATGCTAATAAGGGTCTGTACTACCCGATGGGCTATGACAAACATTGCAGCCATGCTAATAAGGGTCAGAACTACCCGATGGGCTATGACAAACATTGCAGCCATGCTAATAAGGGTCAGAACTACCCGATGGGCTATGACAAACATTGCAGCCATGCTAATAAGGGTCAGTACTACCCGATGGGCTATGACAAACATTGCAGCCATGCTAATAAGGGTCAGTACTACCCGATGGGCTATGACAAACATTGCAGCCATGCTAATAAGGGTCTGTACTACCCGATGGGCTATGACAAACATTGCAGCCATGCTAATAAGGGTCTGTACTACCCGATGGGCTATGACAAACATTGCAGCCATGCTAATAAGGGTCAGTACTACCTGATGGGCTATGACAAACATTGCAGCCATGCTAATAAGGGTCAGAACTACCCGATGGGCTATGACAAACATTGCAGCCATGCTAATAAGGGTCTGTACTACCCGATGGGCTATGACAAACATTGCAGCCATGCTAATAAGGGTCAGAACTACCCGATGGGCTATGACAAACATTGCAGCCATGCTAATAAGGGTCAGAACTACCCGATGGGCTATGACAAACATTGCAGCCATGCTAATAAGGGTCTGTACTACCTGATGGGCTATGACAAACATTGCAGCCATGCTAATAAGGGTCAGAACTACCTGATGGGCTATGACAAACATTGCAGCCATGCTAATAAGGGTCTGTACTACCTTATGGGCTATGACAAACATTGCAGCCATGCTAATAAGGGTCAGAACTACCTGATGGGCTATGACAAACATTGCAGCCATGCTAATAAGGGTCTGTACTACCCGATGGGCTATGACAAACATTGCAGCCATGCTAATAAGGGTCTGTACTACCCGATGGGCTATGACAAACATTGCAGCCATGCTAATAAGGGTCTGTACTACCCGATGGGCTATGACAAACATTGCAGCCATGCTAATAAGGGTCAGAACTACCCGATGGGCTATGACAAACATTGCAGCCATGCTAATAAGGGTCAGAACTACCTGATGGGCTATGACAAACATTGCAGCCATGCTAATAAGGGTCAGTACTACCTGATGGGCTATGACAAACATTGCAGCCATGCTAATAAGGGTCAGTACTACCTGATGGGCTATGACAAACATTGCAGCCATGCTAATAAAGGTCAGAACTACCTGATGGGCTATGACAAACATTGCAGCCATGCTAATAAGGGTCTGTACTACCTGATGGGCTATGACAAACATTGCAGCCATGCTAATAAGGGTCTGTACTACCTGATGGGCTATGACAAACATTGCAGCCATGCTAATAAGGGTCAGAACTACCTGATGGGCTATGACAAACATTGCAGCCATGCTAATAAGGGTCTGTACTACCTGATGGGCTATGACAAACATTGCAGCCATGCTAATAAGGGTCTGTACTACCCGATGGGCTATGACAAACATTGCAGCCATGCTAATAAGGGTCAGTACTACCCGATGGGCTATGACAAACATTGCAGCCATGCTAATAAGGGTCAGAACTACCCGATGGGCTATGACAAACATTGCAGCCATGCTAATAAGGGTCTGTACTACCTGATGGGCTATGACAAACATTGCAGCCATGCTAATAAGGGTCAGTACTACCTGATGGGCTATGACAAACATTGCAGCCATGCTAATAAGGGTCAGAACTACCCGATGGGCTATGACAAACATTGCAGCCATGCTAATAAGGGTCAGAACTACCCGATGGGCTATGACAAACATTGCAGCCATGCTAATAAGGGTCAGAACTACCCGATGGGCTATGACAAACATTGCAGCCATGCTAATAAGGGTCAGAACTACCTGATGGGCTATGACAAACATTGCAGCCATGCTAATAAGGGTCAGTACTACCTGATGGGCTATGACAAACATTGCAGCCATGCTAATAAGGGTCTGTACTACCTGATGGGCTATGACAAACATTGCAGCCATGCTAATAAGGGTCAGTACTACCTGATGGGCTATGACAAACATTGCAGCCATGCTAATAAGGGTCTGTACTACCTGATGGGCTATGACAAACATTGCAGCCATGCTAATAAGGGTCTGTACTACCCGATGGGCTATGACAAACATTGCAGCCATGCTAATAAGGGTCAGAACTACCCGATGGGCTATGACAAACATTGCAGCCATGCTAATAAGGTTCAGTACTACCCGATGGGCTATGACAAACATTGCAGCCATGCTAATAAGGGTCTGTACTACCTGATGGGCTATGACAAACATTGCAGCCATGCTAATAAGGGTCAGAACTACCTGATGGGCTATGACAAACATTGCAGCCATGCTAATAAGGGTCAGAACTACCCGATGGGCTATGACAAACATTGCAGCCATGCTAATAAAGGTCAGAACTACCCGATGGGCTATGACAAACATTGCAGCCATGCTAATAAGGGTCAGAACTACCCGATGGGCTATGACAAACATTGCAGCCATGCTAATAAGGGTCAGAACTACCCGATGGGCTATGACAAACATTGCAGCCATGCTAATAAGGGTCAGAACTACCCGATGGGCTATGACAAACATTGCAGCCATGCTAATAAGGGTCTGTACTACCCGATGGGCTATGACAAACATTGCAGCCATGCTAATAAGTGTCAGAACTACCTGATGGGCTATGACAAACATTGCAGCCATGCTAATAAGGGTCTGTACTACCTGATGGGCTATGACAAACATTGCAGCCATGCTAATAAGGGTCAGAACTACCTGATGGGCTATGACAAACATTGCAGCCATGCTAATAAGGGTCTGTACTACCCGATGGGCTATGACAAACATTGCAGCCATGCTAATAAGGGTCAGTACTACCTGATGGGCTATGTGGGCTATGACAAACATTGCAGCCATGCTAATAAGGGTCAGAACTACCCGATGGGCTATGACAAACATTGCAGCCATGCTAATAAGGGTCAGTACTACCCGATGGGCTATGACAAACATTGCAGCCATGCTAATAAGGGTCTGTACTACCTGATGGGCTATGACAAACATTGCAGCCATGCTAATAAGGGTCAGAACTACCCGATGGGCTATGACAAACATTGCAGCCATGCTAATAAGGGTCAGTACTACCCGATGGGCTATGACAAACATTGCAGCCATGCTAATAAGGGTCAGAACTACCCGATGGGCTATGACAAACATTGCAGCCATGCTAATAAGGGTCAGTACTACCTGATGGGCTATGACAAACATTGCAGTCATGCTAATAAGGGTCAGTACTACCTGATGGGCTATGACAAACATTGCAGCCATGCTAATAAGGGTCTGTACTACCCGATGGGCTATGACAAACATTGCAGCCAAACATTGCAGCCATGCTAACTATCTGATTAAAAGTATAGCCATTTGGATGAGCCATGTTTTTCACTCTCTTTTAAGAGTGTAGTAGTCCTGAAGAAAAGTACCATATTGTTCAATTCAAACTATACCAGCCCGACAGAGAACTGCGGCTCTGCTGCATTAGAGCTCTAGCAGTTTAGTTGATAAATGGAAGGTTAAGCCAAATCAGCTGCGATTCAAACCCATGACCTGCATTTTGAACAAATATTTGTGCAGCAGACACCTTAACTCACAAAGCCAACTCACCCGGATTGAAACCTTGGACCGACAGGTTATGCCTAGATCTCTACAGCAGGAGCATTAACTGAATGAGATATGCTTTAAACCAGGCTGGTCCCCGCAAAACATGAGCAGTGTTAGTAACATGTTACACCTGCTTAACTTATGACTGGCATTGCTTGAGCCCTATAAGATAATCAAAGGTCTGTCTTCTATGCAAATAAAGAGATTTTTCAGCAGGTTGGTGCCTTTAAAAGGCTGGTAGGTCTGGCCCACTTTGCATTGCATTTCAGTCGTGTGAGATGGAGAGGCCATGAAAGGTGCTGGATTGCAACACCTATGGTGGATGTCACCAATAGCAATTCAAGCCTCTCACACTGCCCGCAAGATTTCATTATACTTGCTCATGGAGAGGGAGAGGGGAGTTCAAACATCGCTTCTATTCTATCCTTTGACTCTGCTCTGAGACAGTCAACAAGTGTCAGTGCGGTGCTGTTAACATTGTAGCAACACCGCTGAGAAGTGTACGTCGTACAATAACAGATTTAGATTGTGATTGCCTATGAGTGACTTTAAGCCGGCGGTGCCCATTGCACACAATCATTACATTTTATTGAGTGAATGCATGTAACAATTTATTAAGTGCACATCACTCTATTTCTCAATAGATAAACTGTATTCAATGAAATATCAAACCGTCCTATTCACGTCTGACCTTTGTTACCTGAATATCTTTAAAAAGCCATAATATTGATTTTAGAATGAGGATTATGAAAGAGTGTTATCTCTGTGGGGAATGGTTAATTTGCACAGTGGCAGCTTTTAAAAGGTAAATTCTTCCACCGCTTTGATTATTTTAAAGTTTAATGAAAATATGTTGTACGCTCCATTCCAAGTTTGTCTGAGCATACGCACACATTTCCATGTGACTGCTTTTTAAGCGGGCACATGTCATATCCTTGGATTTCCCACAACCTTTTCTGAAATAGTTAGAGCAACCTTTTGGGTTGTAGGTTGCCCTGTATTAGAAACTGGTGTGGGGGCGGAGGGCAAAATGGCTCTGGAAAAATCACAGCATACCACCCCATCCATTGGTTTGCATATGGAGCAACATCAAAATGCTTTCCTGAAGTATGTTTCACCTCACTGATATTGCAGTCTGAGCACAAATGTGTACATCTCTCAAAGTGGCATGGAGGCCGGAATCCCAGAGCTCTCAAGTGTCCTTTGACCAAGTGAGAAGGCCATCCAGTCCTGTTTTTTTGCTTGGAATTCTGAGACTTGTCGTTTTCCTGAATTTCAAATCGGAAACAAAAAACTACAAGTCCCACAATCCAAGGGGGGAAAAACAGGAATGAATGGCCTTCTCACTTATGGAAACTTGAGAGCTCAGGAGTCAGAAGTTGCCAATTAAGTGGTGCTATAAGCACAGACTATAAGCTGCAACTATTGTCATGGCAAGTGAAGCTAAGAGTGAGATGGGATGTGATGGGGGACAGATGCTGTAGTTATTGTTTTGATGTTTATCCACCCAATGACCACTCATGGCCATGCTACTCTCTATGACAATTCTCAACCACTATCTCCCAATCCCAATCCATAACACCCTTCCCCCAGGATCTCTTTGAGCTAACTCTGTGCTTCCTTTAAGGGGAAGCATATCTTATTTCCAAGTAGTCTTAACATGACACATCAGGTGTATTTGTAAAGCGCATGTTCACCCCGGAAGGGGCATCTTGGCGCTAATAACAGATGTTTATTGTTACCCGACTTAATGGTAGTCATTTTATCATCCTCGGGAGGATGAAGGGCTGAGTGGACCTGCCGGGATTCAAACCTGTGACCGTGAGGTCAAACACAGGTTCCTGTAGTGGATGCATTAGTCCATTGTGCCACCGACCCGGCTACCTCTGTAGGGAAATGGCATATTAGCAATTATAGCTCCTGGTTTAAAAAAAATAAAAAGAACTCAACCAAGTATGTCTTCAGGAACTCGATTTATAATGAAGATGTGTGTCCTTGCATTTGTTCCTTCCACTGAATTCCTATTATAAACACTGATTGGCAACACCAATAGCTTTGGCTGTTGTCCAGCCATTAGATAGGCATTTGACAGGCACTGTCATAATATACTGTGGCGAATCCAGTGACGTCATTGCTCCCTCTCCAGGGAAGTTCTCTTCCCATGTGGCCAGAGAAGGGCAGTCACTGCCTGATCCTGAGCCTAGAGATGGCTGCCTGAGAGAGGATCAAATGGAGGGAGACAGCCTTTATGGGAGGGAAGGAGACTCACTGGCAGGAACCTGGTATCGACCTTTCCACTCAGGCTATGAAACTCACTCTTTAAACCCCCTAATCTGTATTGCATATGGTGACATAGAACCCGTTCCCCTACTCAGTATGAGACTTTCTTCCATTATACTTATTGAAAGACTGAGACAAGAAAGAATGTGGGTGTAATGCAGAGCACTAAACTAGCTCTAGTCGTTGGAAGTATCCGATAGGTGGTGGGACATTCAAAAGCCTGGCACTGTAAAGAAGATGGAGATAGAGGGGAAGCAGATCCACTTTACCTGAACGAAGCAGATTACAGCTGGAGAAGGCAGCCAGCCAGAGGCGCTGGTGCTGTTGTGAGAGGCTGGAAGGAAGGTACACCGTCTGAGAGTCTGCAGCAGGAAAAGCTGCTAGAGTAGGAGGCCACAGTGAAGTGGGTACCAAAGAGCTGACCGGACGTCATCAGCAAGATGAGGCTCTCCGGCGAAGGAAGCGAGGACCATGCAGAACACTGAATCCTCCATAAGAGACCGGCGAACCCAAGCAAGGGTAGTGGGACACCGGGGCACTTTATAGCGTAGACCGTGATGCACACAGAAGCGGTGTGAAAGCAAACTCAAGCAAGGGAAAGGGAATGCTGAAAGTATTAAGAATGGAAACCATTGAAGAGGGGTTGAAAATCCAAAGGATATGTGAGCAAAACGGACATGTGTTGAAGAAGACCTGGCAGGCGAGTATACCAGGCAATGTGTGGCGAGTCTGGGACCTGCACACAAAAGTGTATGCTGTAAAAGCCCTGGCAGGAGAGTACACCAGGCAACAAGATTGCGAGTCTGGGGTCCACACCCAAATACAAAGCAAACATTGTCGGGGCACCAGTGAAGACTCATACCGCTTTGGTCCAACCTATTGTGATAGCCCTGGCAAGAGAGTATACCAGGCACGGGAGAAGTATGAGAATACAAGGGAAGACTCATACCCCTTTGGTGCAGATATACAATAAAGCCCTGGCAGGAGCGTATACCAGGCATAGGAGAACGGTGAAAGTACAAAGTGAAAGTTGTAAAACCCTGGCATTTGAGTACACCAGGCAATGTGCATGTACTGTAAGAGTAGGGAAGAGGCAGAGTGACCTCTTAAGATTCTGGAAACTCTAAGAGAAGGGAAGCATAGCCCATGAGCAAGAAAAATGAGTACATTGTGTAATCAAAGAGCAAAAGAGAAGCCCTTGGGTTTGTGGAATCCAGGAGGAGGATGCCATACCCCTGGGATTAGGAAACTATATAATTCAAAGGCTGAGAAACTCAGGAGCACAAAGCCTCCTCCTGAGACTTGTGAAACTTTTATTATTTTGTTTCTTTTTGAACACTTTTGGAACTTTGTGTTGGAACTTTGGAAGGAGCCACCTTCAATCAGTTGAGAGACTATACCCCTTTTTCACATTAGGTGCAGAATGTAAGGGTCAGGTTAGGATTTCGGGCACACGTCGGAGAACTCTTTTGCTTTTGTACATTCTGACGTTGACATCCTTCAGTTTCGGTGAGTTAGGGAAACCCCTAGTAGTGATAGGGTGAGATAGGTCTTTCTCCAACCCTATTTTCTGTTAATAAAAGTTTATAGCAACCAACACAATGCCCTTGTGACCGAGTCTTTCTCCTGATTACTTACAATACCCAGGTGCTAACGCCATTTGCCAGCTGTTGCCATTTTATGGACAGATAGTACTGTCAGAGCAGTACCTGGAAAATGTCACTCCTATGTCTACATAAAAGCCAAAACTGTTGGCTCCGCCAATGTTTATTTTTGTGCTCTCGCCTATTTTTTAAGACCCTCTGGATATTTTGGCATTATATTAACAATTTTATGAAAGGAAAAAGGAAATATTGTAGTACAAGTATATACATTTTGCTGCATTTATGTTTAAAATATTTATAGGTACAGATTTCTATTTCTATTGTTTTTATTGCAACTCTAGATTGACATTAATCTCCCACAAAGTGAATTCCTTCAAACAAAAGGGGTGTGGCCATTGGGGATATTGCAGGATAACAGAAATTGACATGGATTTGTTGTTCATACTTAAAGGATAGTTCCGGGACTTTTTTTTTATTGTTCCTATGGTTCGGCCATGTGTTTTTAAGCATAAATCGGTAGATCGTAGAAAACTTTCCTATGGACCTTACCCGACTTTTCGTCCATTAACGCTCTCGAAAACATCCGCCATTTTATGATAATCCTATCATTTCCCCCCATCGCCCTGGCTCACCTGCTTTTGCGGCACTAAATCAAATCCCCCGCCCCTGAGCCTGACATCAGCAGACGCGTACCGCCCATTTCCCGTTTCGTGTCAACAATCGCTGCGCCTCAGCTAATGAAGTGTCGCCATGGAAATGGCAGGACGCCTCTTTCCTCAATAAGTATAAACAGACCGTTTCACAACACACAGCAGCAGATTTTCGAATCCATTCCTCTCTCTGTGTTACTTTGAGTATTCTGTGACTCGTTTCTGTGCTCTGGTCAGCTACCTTCGCCGCTTGTAGCCCGTGTGAACTCCTGTACCATCTCGGTAAATTATTTTACTTTGTTTACCACACAATGGCTACAATAATGCCCTACATGTACGAGCCCGAGTATACCGAGGAGGAACTACTGGAAAGGGAAGCACGCGAAAACGATGGGGATTCGGACGGCAGTTGGGAGGACCAGTCAACGGATGAAGAGCCTGGACCATGTCGCATGGACGGCGTCTCCACCTGGTGCACGTGCAATCGGTGCGAGCTAATGCCAACTGAGGAGGAGAACTGCTGCTGCCGAGAAAACTCGGGATGCCTGGCCTACATTTCGGAAGGCGAGCCAAGTCCGCAATGCATCACCGAGCTGCCAGAGTTCAGAGAAGCCTGCCTCTCACGGACCGTGTTGAGGATGATGATGGTGCTTATGCACGAACTTCGCGGCACTGTTCGTCCACGTAATCCGAGTAACGAGTAAGTATACTCTGGTTGTGATGTCAGTGATGCCACTACTATGTCATGGTCGTCTCCCACATATAAAATTACATCTACATATCATTCGAATGCATGTAAATTGGTTCCATATTGTGCATTTTCTAGATAGAATTTTTTTCAAAGCAGAATGACATTTCTTACCTGAATCGACAGTGATAAGAAAGTTTTGTCATTTTAATACAGTTTGCATCTTTCATTTTCACAGGTGGTACAGGCTGGTGGCCTATCGTTGCTTCACTTGGTGGCTTCACGGGAGGCTCGGACACCGCGTTCGGAGAGTAATACCTGCCTGTGCGGTACTTGCCATTAGACAACATTTCCCCAGCGACAGTGGACAATACCGCGGATTTTCCCTGGATGTGCTGCAACCGCAAATTTACAATGTGTAATGTTTATTATTTATGTTCAATTGAAATTAAGATCCAAAATAAAACCCAATATATATTTTAACAATGGTTGTTTTGATTTGTTCAAGCGTTGGCAATAAAAGGAAGGCCGTTGTATTTTATTGATACAAAACATGGTTATAGGTAAATATGGTTGATCATAATAAATCATCCTTTTGGGCACCGGGTACAGAGATGACCACCTCTGGCCCGTGCCGCCTTGCCACCACAGGCCAGCCTGCTGCTGACTAACTGCCTAGGCATCCAGGGTCTCCAGGGTGAACTGCACCCATATATTCTCCTGGGAGGGTGAGGTATTTATAAACTCACCCCCCTGCCTTCCATGTACTAGATCCTTCAGCCAGCCTCTTACATGCAGTTAGATGGCCTCTCCTTGGTGAGGCCCTGCAGCAAACGAGTCTTGTCTGCACGACCACCGCCCCAATCCACCCCCTGCCCTATCAAAGGCAGTTCGCACCGGGGTACTTGTGCTGGCAACTGGAGCAGTCAGGGAGCGATAAAGGCCAAGAGGTGCCAAAGACCATGTACACTTCAAAGTGGTCTATAGAGCATGGGTTGTTGTTCCCATGTCTACCTCCAGACCCCGTGTCTCCTGCCAAGCATCCCCCCTCACGCTGGACGGCCCCCTGCAATCCACATAAGTGTGTCTCCATTCACGAGTCTTCCTGTGTCTTTTCTGCACGACCACCGCCCCAATCCACCCCCCGCCCTATCAAAAGCAGTTCGCACCGGGGTACTTGTGCTGGCAACTGGAGCAGTCAGGGAGCGATAAAGGCCAAGAGGTGCCAAAGACCATGTACACTTCAAAGTGGTCTATAGAGCATGGGTTGTTGTTCCCATGTCTACCTCCAGACCCCGTGTCTCCTGCCAAGCATCCCCCCTCACGCTGGACGGCCCCCTGCAATCCACATAATGCCACGACCTATACACGTCATTCATTCACAAACACACCCCTGTTTCGAATTCTTTATAACCCACTTCATATTTCTAATGACCACTTCTTTGCGCTTTGCTAGTCAACCCGTGAAGGTGCTGGTTATCTGCTCTTCGTCTCTGTGAACTTCCGTGACCACTTCGAGGAAACTCGTCAGTTTGCAACCTGTGAACTGCTCCCTGTTCTACGACAAGAAACTACTCTGATCCCTGCATCTAACTGTTTGTTCGTCAAGGTAAGGCCATGTACCATAATCATTTTGCGTCCAATTTCTTTTCGTTCAAGACAGTACATGCAAGGAACTAGTCACATGTTCTGAGTTTACATTGGTATTCATAGAGAATTGTTGATCTTTACTTTTCAGAACTTTCCACAATGCCTGCCTGTTCCATTGGCGGTTGCCCTTCGAAGACCCATAATAAATCTGAAGGTACTATAATGCATGTTTTCCCTAAGACAATACAATAGATCAGATAAGAGAATGGGTCCGATATTGCGGATATCCACCGTCTGAGCTTGAAAGTAGAGTACTAGAGGTCTTTGCGGACAAGAGGGGTGATCGATACCGCATCTGCAGCAGGCACTTTACCTCTGACATGTACTCCACATCATTGCTAATAAAGAAGAACACACCGCGAGCAAGGCGAAAATTGCTCTCAACCGCTATTCCCACTCTATTCGTCCACATCCCTCCACTGGTGAGTCAAGTTTACGTATTTATCTCTTGGCCTTGCGGTAGTGTGTAGCATTAGCTAACAATAATTTCCCCATTTATGTATCCACTCAATATGAAGGCGGAAGATTCTCCATCCGTGTCGTTATTGCAGTCATCAGCCACTTCAAGCGCCTATCGGGTAATCTTACTTGGCTATTCTGCCACTGACTTGTTTTAGGCATGTAAATCAATAGTTTTAATTTATCGTGTAATTATGTTACCTAATGGTACACCCTTGTACTCGTCCTCTAGTCTTTGTTTTCAGTTATAATTATTGTTATCCAAAATAACGCAAGTACTGTCTTTCAGGGAGATGCTGAGGAGTCCAACGTATTGACAACTACCGTTGATGTCACTCAGATGCTCGAGGTACGTTTCAGGACAGTTCCGTCGCCCTCCTATGTGTCTTCTTTTTTCAATTTTGTGTTCATTACTAATGAAAGTCCTATGTTTCAGGGAATCGATGGAGCATTAGTCCAAGAAGAAGGGGGAGCATGCAGTTAAGGGTCGGTGCAACAGCTTGCAGAAGTGTGCACCGCAGTTACCTCGTCCCTTGATGTTCTTATGCATTTCGAGGTATGGATACTGACAGTTCGATCAAGCGAAATCATATGACGTGATTACATCCGCTATACTTCCTTCTTTATTAACGCAAGTACTATGTTTCAGGGAGATGACGGAGCTTCTTCTACAAGAACATCACCCCTAGTAGTTGATGCAGATCTCTGGGTGGTGACACTTCCAACGATCAAGCAAATCGAATCATATTTACATATCCATTATTTATTTTAGACAACTGATCATTTGTGGAGGTCTATTTAGATGAGCCGTTCACGCCTGCACAAAGTTTCTGTTCTTTTTATCAAAATAGAAAACCATACTAATGCAATTACTGTGTTTCAGGGAGTCACTGAAGCATCATCTTCAATAATATCATCAATGGAAGTCTATGAGGAGCCCGAGGTATGGATCTTGACAGTTCCATCTAACTAGATCAACAATGCGTGAATAATTGTCGTTTGAATGTTCTACACAAAGCGTTCATTCGTGTTTTGCTATTGAGATGTACGTGGGTATTGGTCCCCAAGTACATTTTGTGTTTTCGATATTATTATACATACTAATGAAAGTTCTATGTTTCAGGGAGTCGATGGAGCGTCAGTGCGTGATGGATGTGCTTATCATGAAAATGTAGTCGTTGCAGCACAAGAGGAAGTGGAGACATGCACACACGAGTCGGAGCAACAGCGTCCTGATGTTGAAGTTCGAGGCAAGAAAGTTTCAAAGAAAAGAAAGCAAAAGAAGGTTAGTGTCCTGGTCACTATATTATGTTGTTTTTCACTGTTAATAGTTCAATACTGTAAGTTGTGTTTAAACTGAACATCCCTTTTCCAATCTGCCTCTAGTTGCGAGTGGGTGTACGAACTAGATCTACACAGACAGTGAAGCGAACGAGAGATGTTGCTTGTCAAACATTTTGGCAGGGACTTGAGACTGGAGATGCATCGTGCCAATGGGAAGAATATGAAGTGATTGACAACGGAGCTATACCACCACCAGCCATTGATAGTGAATGTCCTCCTGGTAGTTCGGATGCAGTTGGAGATAAATTCACAGAATCCACACCCGCAAAAACTAAGACCGCGAGAAAGTTGAAGAAATTGTCCTATTCACCCATTGCCGGAGAAGGAACAGATGTTGCAATGGAAGAGAATGAAGTGCACTACAATGAAACACCTTCAATATCACTGAACATAGCGGAAGACGATATCAGAGATTCTACCTTTCATGTGAGTGACATGTCCTCAACGTTACAGGCCGAACCAGCTGGGATGCAGAGTGACAGTATAAGGAAAGAGGCCAAATTCATTGTATTCGATAGTTGTTTGATTGATATTATTATTCGGTTGAAATGTGGGCATTCGGTAGGTGGGGAAGTATGTGGGGAGCCATTGATTAATGTGACTCGTGCAATTCGAGGCACTAACCTTAAAATACATGCCACCTGTACAAAATATCATCCTTTCTCATGGTCTGCACAACCCATGCTGGGACAACTGCCAGCAGGTAATCTACTTTGTGCAGCGGCTGCACTTTTTAGTGGTTCAAGTTTTAAAAAATTAGAGTCTTTCTTTCAGTTTGTGGGAATCCGTTTCATTGCGAAAACTCAGTTCTACAAATACCAAACCGATTATCTATTTCCAGCCATTAGCGAAGCTTGGAGAATGGAAAAAATGTCTATTGATAGTACATTCGCGGGCAAACGGTTCAGGCTAGCCGGTGATGGACAGTGCGACAGCCCAGGATTTTCAGCCAAGTACTGCACCTACCACTTTCAGGACATGGAAAGTAAGAAAATTGTGAGTTCGGTGGTCGTGCAGGTGTCACAAAGTACATCCTCAGTGGCCATGGAGAAAGTTGGCTTTGTAGCATCATTGCAAGAACTACAATCGCGGTGAATGGTGATCGACCTGATAGCCACGGACAGACACGTTTCAATTGCCAAGACAATGAGAGAAGAGTACAAAAATATAAATCACCAATTTGACGTTTGGCATCTTGCAAAAACAATCAATAAAAAATTGTCGGCTGCAGGTAAAAAAAAAAGATATGCAAGGTATTTCACAGTGGTCCAAGTCAATCAGCAACCATCTTTGGTGGAGCTCAAAAACATGTGGAGGGTCGTTGGAAATTCTACTGGAAAAATGGCGGTCAGTAATGCTACACTGTACAAACGTGCACAGCTGGAACACGAACCAACATTTCCACAATTGTGAACATGGCCATTTGTCCACAGAGGAGGCACGGAAGAAGAAGTGGTTGATTCCTTCATCACCCACTCACAAAGCCATTGAAAAGATTGTATTTGATAAAACTATAACAAAAGCTTTGAGGGGACTCACGGAATTCTGCCACACAGGAGATTTGGAGGTGTTCCACAATATGTGCCTAAAGTACAGGCCAAAACGATTGCATTTTGGCATGGAGGGCATGATAAATCGGACTCTTTTAGCGGTCTTGGCACATAACCATAATGTCGGCCGTCAACAAAGTAGGACGACCGGAACTTTAGGGACGCTTCGCTACAATAAGGCCTTCACTAAAAGAAGTAAACAATGGGTGATCAATTGAGAGACTTGATTTATTGAGAGACTTATTGTTGACGTCCTAGATAGGCACATAAATGGAGTTGTGAACGAACCTGTGCAGGTGACAACTGCATTGCCACCCAACATTGCCTCTGTTCCATGTCCACCTAAAGAAGAGCTCATTGAGAAATACACATCACGGTTTAAATGATTGTAATTTGATTGTCTGTTCTCTCGAGTCTCCTCATGTCGCAGGCCCATTGAATATGTTTATCTATCCAACCTTGTTCATTTGCGCATTAAATTAAACCAAACAGTAATATAAATGATGGGGCAGAAATGTGGGGCAGAAAAGCACGCAGACAAAATGCAAAGATGGAGTGTAAATTTCAAGTCCTGTAAGACGGCCTTACACTGAATGTAGCTAACTAGGAATGTGTGTTCGTTCAAAGTGAAGGTCAGCTGCTTTGATTTTTTCTCGGGTGCCAGAATGGCCCACGACTCAGTATAAGGTTCTATTGTTATTTGACCTTGACAGGCCGGGACCACGTAAGAAACGATAATGAATATAATTTCAGAAACGAAAGCCATTTCATGTTCGTTCATTAGAAGAAATAAAACGTCGGCATAGAAGGAGTTGTATTTCGGGGCTGCCCTACGCACAGACACAATGGAAAATGCAAATATAATGTAAGTAACTCTTTAGATGAGTTTATACCGCAATTTAATTACTATACAGTAGCTTTAAAGACGGGTTAAGTTGTACTTGTTCATTCTATGTGGCATATTGTTTTGTACCGCGCACTGTCTTGGGGAGAACCGTCTCCTTTTACGGAAGCACCTCCAAACCTTCCTCTTTGCTTCTGCTTTCTCTCTCCCTCTCCCCTGCTACAACTTGTCCACTGTCTGCGACCTCGGTCCTGGGCCCTTCCACTCTCCACCTGCACTCCCTGTCAACCCCTGCACTGGGGGACTGTCTCAGTATCCTACAGCCCCCCCTTGACGTATAAAACCCAGTTGCACTGTCCTAGCTATGAAATAATTTCCAGACCTAATATATAAAATGAATAATTTTAATAAAGATCTGATGGTGAGACTAATTTCCTTTTTTTATGTTTTTCAAATAGATACATCGTCCATTATTGTCTGTGTCACGAGTACCAGACACCGGCGGATGGCTTCTATAATCGCCAGTTGCTTCTCCGCGTGAACAACGTTAGCACCCTGACCATTTTGTGGGACGATCGCCAAGTACAAGTATGCCCTTACGCGGTACTAACGGCTAGATGCAACATACAGACCGTTGTGGTGCCCTAGTGCCTCGTTGTTGGAATAACCATGCGATTATCAGTGCGACCGAAGAGCTTATTTTATCGTAAACCAACACCCTGTCTACTGCACACGAACATCGCTTGCCTCAAGACGAAATATTTTGGATCGAGAGCAAATAAAAATTCTTTGATCTAAGACCCTGAGTACAGCAAAGGAACATCGTGTGCCTCGAAACGAACTTTTCGGAACGTGAGCAAATAAAAATGCAAATCGCTGAATATTATCAAAACATTTGATGTCAAATAAATGTACTTTGCCAAATGTACAATCTTGCCGTTTGCTTTTAAACCACTGTTTCATATTCCGAATTGTGGCGCTGTATTGTGAGATGATCTAAGACCCTGTGTACAGCAAAGGAACATCGTGTGCCTCGAAACGAACTTTTTGGAACGTGAGCAAATAAAAATGCTAATCGCTGAATATTCTCAAAACATTTGATGTCAAATAAATGTACTTTACCAAATTTACAATCTTGCGGTTTAATTTAAAAGTACAGTTTCATATTCCCAATTGTGGCGCGCTGTGTTGTTTGAGCTCATCTGTGTTGATTTCCTGGTTCTGTGTGGAGTCGCGTAGAAGACGCCTGGGCGCGTTTGCCTACGCAGCTCAGTCACGTCACGGATAGAGGCGGGGAATATGAATGTTTTGATCAAGTCTGTTTCAGGGGCGGGGGATTTGATTTAGTGCCGCAAAAGCAGGTGAGCCAGGGCGATGCGGCAAGTGAGAGGATTATCATAAAATGGCGGATGTTTTCGAGTGCGTTAATGGACGAAAAGTCGGGTAAGGTCCATAGGAAAGTTTTCTACGATCTACCGATTTATGTTTAAAAACACATGGCCGAACCATAGGAACAATAAAAAAAAAGTCCCGGAACTATCCTTTAATAGAATAAGTAGCAGAGGGGTAAAATAGAATAGTATGTGCCTTTTTTGCAGAATTTCACAAATTGTTCAGCACATTACAAATGTTTTTGTTGTGAGCAAAATATCACCATATGCTGGATAGTCTCTCTTTTGTTGCAGTTGGATTCTGATTAAAAAGGCCTTCATTATAGGCAATGCGTATAAGGAAAAGGGGAACAAAAACGTAATTCCAGCCAAAGGCACAGTTTAACAAAATGCCACTGACGTCTCATACGAAGAGAATTTCTTCAAATATTCTCTAATCCTAGAAAATAACATAAACACAATCATGCTGAATCAATGCTGGCAATGAAGTGAAAGCTCGCGTTTGAAAACAAAATGAATACAGCTTCTATGTCCAGCATTAAAACTACCAGCCTCTTAAATGCCCCAACAAAGGACACAGAATGGCAAAGAGCTGTCTGGAATGCCTCCTTCATGGATGAGGTTGAGAGTTAACAAGAATTTGGTAAGCACCTTCTCTGCAACCTGCTACTGTTAAGGAACTTAACCACTGCCTGCATCCTTTCTAAAGTAAAACAGACTGAGGTGCCACAACCTTTGCATTGCATGCTGTCAACAGGAAGATTTCTTGAAGATTTATGGGGGTGCTGCAGCACCTCTAGCACCCCTGCTTCCAGCGTCACTGGTCAAAGGTTCATTGCAGAATAGAGCCTGTCAACCAGATCATCTATACGTGGAATGGGGTGAGCTTCTCTCTTAGTGACAGCATTCAGAGTCTTCTAGTCCACACTGAACTTCAAATCTGTGGTGCCTGCTTTAGGAACCAGAATCACATGACTGGGCCATGGACTACAGGAGGGATCAATTGCCCCAAAGTTCACATCTTGTTGACCTCTGACTTGATGCAAGACCTGATTATGTTTGACATTGTGTAGATCCTTGTCTTTGCAGGTACACCATCTCCAGTGTCAATGTCATACTGATACCAAGGTGCCAAACCTCGAGTAAGTGAGAACAGGGTGGCAAATTATCTAAACAAAGTATGCGCATCCTTCTGTTGCTGCAGGGTTAGTTGAGGGGAGAGTTTAACTCCCTCAATGGAACAATCAGAAGGGCTACTCTTGAGCCGATCAGAGTTACATCTACTTCTTTTCTTCCTCTCTATCTGAAGCCAAGAGTAGGGCTCCCATTTCACCCCAAGGGGTGAAAGTCAGCAGTCTATCTACATGGTTCACTAAGAACAATTTAGGAGCCTATTTAGGGCAACCCAGATCCACTAAATAGTTTATCTCACAGCAATGATCCAAGATCGGTACCTCCTGTCCAGGCGAGAAATTGACTAAGCAGGCTTTCTGGTCACCAGCTTGCAACTTATCATTGTCCTCTGCATAAGGTATGCTATTCACTTCTTTATGCCCAGCACATAGTTATCACATTTAAGGGAGTGTCCTACCCTGCCTTCACTAGGGCTGAAGGTTCCCTGATAGGCTGGACAAACAGAAGCTCAAAGGGGCCTCTTCTTGCGCTAGTTCTCTATGAGCAAACAAGAGGCATGTTAAGAGGAGATCACACTTTCTCCTCTGGGTCTCTCAAAGGACTACAATCATGCTCTTCAATGTCCTGTTGAATCTCTCAACCAGGCCATTGGTTTGTGGATTGTAGGCTTAGGAGAACTTTCCTGCATATCGTCGGACATGGAGTTGGTCGACGATGAGACACAATTTCCTTTGGGTATCCAACTCTGGCAAAGATATACAACAGGGCCTTAGGGCCTTGGCAACTGACTTGGAAGCCACATTGTTCAGTACAATGGACCAAAAATGTTAATCCATAGCCTCTCAATTGTCGTAAGTCTAATTTCCTGATCTGAGAAGACAGGAAGAAAGCCAAAGAATAAGATAGCCAAAGGACAGTGAGAAAATCGCATGTCATGGTAAATTGTACTAAAAATAGCATTATGCAGTAAGAGATTAACATAAATACATAGAAAAAAACAGTAAAACCTAATCCGCTCCCACCCATTAGTACTGTTTAACAAAGTTAAAAAAATGTTGCTACAGAAAAAGGTATATATTGTACTACAATACAATTCAAGAAATCGAATTCCATAAATCACACTGTATAAGTCACAGGTTGCATAATGTTGCAGCAAAATGTCTGGACCTGTATAAGAATGATGTCTTATTAGAGTGATGGCAATTCAAGCAGGGAAATGTACCTGTTTTTCTAGGGAAAAACCCAGCAGACACCACCTCAAATGTCACAGGGCACTAGCTCCAGAGGGGGAGTCAACCCTGTGGTTAGGGGAAATCAACAAGTATACAGTGGGCCGAACTTATATATGACATAGGACAGCTCACGGGGGACTCTGATGTGTTCTATCCCATCAGTGACACCAGACCCTAATAGGGAACCTATGGTGAATGTCATCATAGGGGGTAAAGAATATTCCTTCTTAGTTGACACAGGTGCGACGCACTTGTGCATACGAGAAGGCACATTTTCCTTGTCCGGTGAGGCCATAGATACTCAGAGTTTCACGGGAGCTCACAGTAGAGTTCCCTTTACAGACACACTCCCTGTCTCTGTGGGAGGATGCAAAATGAATGTACCCTTAGTATATTAACGTCAGACCCCAGTAAACATCCTGGGTCGGGACTTAATGACTAAGTTGAATATGACAATCTCGTTTACCGAGAATGGTATAGTGTGCTCCACTCTAGGAATGCATTATTCAAACGTGTGCAAAATTATCAGAGCATACTCAGGGCGCATAGCCATGAGAGCTATACCGTTAGAGCCAGAAGTCTTCGCATATGGGATGCGGGTGCTCATGGCAGGATTGCCAGGCCCTGCAGATAGAACTATGAGGACACCTGATGAGTTTATATTCAGACCCAGAATACCTATGCACGAAGAGGAGGGACAAGTATTTCCCTTAATGATACAATCTGCCGCAGTGCGAGGGAAAGTGGTATTGGTTGAAGGATATGATGACGAAGGCAGACAATGGTGTGCGATTATCGCCATCGAAGAAGGGTATCGAGTGACTGATGTCACCGATGACGATCTGTTCGAAGAACACCCTGACCTGGAAGAGACGAGGGTGGAAGTAAGTCTCACATATTGGGTCAAAATGATCAAACAAGAGGTGCCACAGAGAATGATGTTGGTGCTGATACGTCCAGAATACTTTGATGACGACATGGCTCAAGTGCCTGCCGCGGTATGGACTACATGGCCATATGACATAGGCCTCTTGAGGGGGGCAGGTGAAGTGAAAATTAAACTGAAACCAGGAGCAATTTTACCAAGAGCACGACAATATCTGATGTCCAAAGAGGCAGATGAAGGAATCGCAATGACAATTTCCGCCATGATGGAGCAGGGCATTCTAGTGACGTCAGAATCACCTTGCAACACAGTGATTTACCCTGTCGAGAAATCAAAGGGAGGGTCTTGGCGTTTAATCCAAGATTTACGAGCATTAAACGATATAGTTGAAGCCGAATTCCCTCTAGTCCCTAATCCATCCACAATTCTGTGCAACATACCAAATGAGGCAAAATATTTCACGATGATTGACCTGAAAAATGAATTTTTCTCAATCCCGTTGCACCATGACTCTCAAGATTGGCCGTCATTTACTTTCAGACAAATGCGCCTGAAAAGCATGAGGTTGCCACAAGGGTACTGTGAGTCTCCATCCATTTTCAACAGAGTCCTGCAGATGGACCTAAACAATATTGCAGTAGACAGTGTTGTTTTGCAGTATGTGGATGACATTCTGATCTGCAGCATCACTGAGGAACAATGCAGGCACAACTCTGTCCAGCTATTGACTATCCAGGCTGAGAAAGGATATAAAGTTGATAAGGAAAGGTACAATACTGTCAGCGAGAGGTGCTGTACATAGGCCAGCTAATCCCTCACGAAGGGAAAAAGGTAACCCCAGAAAAGGCTGAAGCTATCATGAACACGGCTAAATTGCTCACAATAAAACAAATGCAAAGCTTCTTAGGCCTGTGCAACTATGTCAGAGCATGGGTCTTCGACTACAGCTCGTATACCAAGCCCTTGCTTCAGGCACTAAGGAAGGCCCAGGCGACAGGGGAAAAAATCGAATGGACTGAGGCAATGGAAAAGGGGTTTGCAGAACTCAAGGGGGCGATTTGTAAGGTCCCAGTTCTCGGGATTCCTAATTATGCAGAGGAATTCTACCTGTTCTCACACACCGATGGTAATTTTATGACGGCAGTGCTCACGCAGCGAACCTCGCTGGGGTACAAACCCTTAGCATATTACAGCGGGAGTCTGGACCCGGTCATGAAGGGCCACTTCCCATGCAAACAAAATCTAGCTGCTGCCGCGTTCGCCATTGAAAAGGCGTCATCTATTGTGATGGGGTGCTCCATGACATTGTACGTCGAGCACTATTTATTCACCATACTAGAGAAGCCAAAGGACATGCTGACATCACAGAGAGAATCTGCGTATGAGGTGATTATCTCCAACCCATCAATCAAAATAGTTCGATGTAAAACTGTAAACCCTGCTACGTTCATAGCTGAGCCAGTCACAGAAGGAGAACCTATACACGACTGTTCAAATTATGAGGAATTCTATGATGAAATCGCCAGGGTAAAGGAAAACGCCCTGGCGAGTGGTGAAATCGTGTTCATTGACCGTTCATCAAGAATCGACCAAGAAGTCGGACAAAGATACACAGGCGTAGCCGTAGTGAAACACCTTGTGAATGGGGAGTTTTGTCAGTGCGCGAATACCATCTCAATATTCAGCTCAAGCTGCAGAACTAGTGGTGCTGATACTCGCCATTGAGAATCATGCAGACCAGAAAGTAACGGTGTACAGCGACTCTGCCTATGTGACATCTACTGTGCACGCAGGCTTAGCACGCTGGAAAAGGAGGGGCTACCTCCGAGCGGACGGCACGCCAGTGCAACATGCAGCTTTATTGGACAGGCTGATAAAAGCACTACAGCTCCCAGTGGGCATATCAGTCATGAAATGCGCCGCTCACACCAAGGGGACAGATTTTGTGTCACGTGGAAACCATGAAGCGGACACAGAAGCCAAGCGCATGGCATCCAAAAATGAAACAATCATGGATGTGGAGGTGGCACGTACCGATGAGAGGATGATGGTAGTGCCCGCCATACTTGACGCCTATAGTAACATGGAGCAGACGCAGCTAATGGAACTCCAAGGGGAGGTACCTCAGGAGGAGAAAAATTTGTGGAAGCATCGAGGGTGTTCTTTAAACCCCTTTGATGGGCTGTGGAGGCAAGACAGCACTGGTCACTGGAACAACTACTCTACCCTATACACATGTCTAAAGAAAATATCGCTGCAACGCTCGCAGAAGAATTTAGCAGAGCACATTGTGTTCTTCATGGTGAACTGCATAATCTGCCAGCAATTCACCGCTGGGCACACATTAAAAGTAATGAGAGGAGTTATCCCCCGGCCAAATAGCCCATTCCAGCACTTGCATATCGACTATGTCGACATGATTCAAGTATGCAACGGGTACAGGTATTTAATTGTGGTGGTGTGTCCATTCTCTAGATGGATCGAATCAGGTCCCTGTACACACCCAGACGCTACCTGTGCTGCCAAATTTCTAGTGAGGGAAGTGTTCCCTAGATGGGGGTGTGCGAGGTAATGAGATCAGACAATGGGACTCACTTTGTTAACGCAGTTTTCAAACAGATCAGCTTATTACTTGGTATAAAGCACAAGTTCTCGTCGGCGTATCACCCGGAGGGAAATGGGATATGTGAGCGGCTCAATGGCCTGTTAAAGGAGAGGATAGCCAAGTTGAAGCTCACATTAAGAAAGGGATGGCTGTACTGTCTACCACTGGCATTGCATGCACTTCAGAACCAACCCAGCTCCGACCATCATTTTACGCCGCACGAGATAGTTACAGGCAGAAGGATGAGGACCCCTCTCACCCCCCAAGATAGAGCTAGATGTGATGCCCAGCCAACTAGAGAGGTTCTGGGAACAGAGATTCAGGAGTACCTTAACTGTATGACATCCAGCGCCTCTGTCATTTCAGGCCAGCTGCAGCAACGGCGAAAAGGGAACAGTGCAGCACAAAACACATCAGGAAGTGCTGAAGCTGACCCCGCACAAGGTCTACATGCGCCCTTCGTCTTCCCTGGAGACAACATGCTTGTGAGGAACTTTACCAGGAAGAGGTGGGATGAGCCACGATTCAATGGCCCCTTCGCCGTAGAGGACTGCACCCAGGGCAGAAGGGCATTGATCTTCATAAATGACATTAAACCTTACAGAGGGGAGAGCCCTCCTGCTGCATCCAACTGCGAAGAAACCACAGACAACAGGGAAGAACCTCAGCACGTGCAGACAAAATCCATGGCGAGGAAGAAGGACGCATGAGCAGCACAATAAAGACAAAAGGAACACTGATTTAAATTGTGGCTTATAAACGAGACATTTTCTCAAACCAGTGAAAGATAATAAAGGTCATAAAATGAACACTCCAGGAATCCCAGTGGCAGGGTAAATAAAAGCGCATCCAAAGCCACAACAAGATTGATAAAACAAACTTTTGAAAGCACGTCATGCCCAAGTAATACAAAGAATCAAGACTCTGATAGACTGTAAACAAAATATTTTTGAGAGTGTAACACAGTATCGAGACTTTGTTCACAGAATTTATGGTACATTCCAGCAGAAGTCTCAAGTGGGATGTACTCACCTATTTTCAACTTGTGGTGTTATCTTATCCGTCACTCATAGGGAGAGAAGCCAGTGTCACAGACTTTATCCAAGATCCAGCCAACAAAAAAGTGATCAGGCGACTGCTGTCATCACGGAAGCCTTCGCCGAGCTACCCGAGCACTGCGAGGACACAAATGCTTCCACCGCCAGTAGACATTGATGAACTCACATTTAATTTGTTCTTTCAAGTAATCGAGAAATGCCCAGGACTTGTCGGGAGAACAACTGACACACGCACTTTCATCAGAGACCCAAGAAATCTAGCTAAGTTGAATCAGCAGTGGACTAAACTAAATCACCTCGTGGTAGTCCATGCAACAGGAAGGTGCAGAGACTGTGCAAATCAAAAGAAAAGCCCATGACCAGGACCCAGCCAAACAGGACAAATATCCCTATCACCCGAGGACACCCGGCTGGTGCACAATGTCCTGCTTAGACTAGTCACAGACTATCCGGAAATGGTGGGGAGGCCTGCAGATGTTGAAGTCATCACCTTCCTTAGAGAGCCGGCCAACGCCCAACACATGGGCACACTCCTCCACGGCATAATGCTCCAGGTGGAGCTATCCAACTTCCAGCGAGAGTACCTTAGGAGATTCCAGTAAGACTTTCCACCGTGGAACAAACCAAAGACAAAGACACAGTTCTTCAATTTTTCAGCTGCAGGACAGATCGAGGAGAGCAAAGACAAGAACTACACCGTCCTATTTTTCTTTGTACTTATCCACTACTTTTCCTTATTTTTATTTTATTTTTATTTTTATTTTGCTTTGTTTTTATTTTTTCACGTTCGCTTTTGTTTTATTTTTACTTTTATTCTTATAACATTTTATTTTGTGTGATTTTTAGCAGTTCCATCTTTTCATTGCTTTGCATTGAACAGGTTCCAGCATGTCCTCAGAACCAAAACAAATTTGTGGAGTGCACTGGGACCTTACCTACTATAGATATGCATAATGAATGCGATGTACCAAAGTGCTAGCCTAACCCTTTTCCATAGTCTAGCACAGGTACTGTACTGCATACCCAGAGACTACCGTCATCACCCACAAGAGGGGGGACATTTGGAAAGCCCTCGTCACTTTAATAGTAATGAACTCTCGAACTACGAGATCAGAGCAAGAGTAGGAATAAATAACTGACTATGAACTCATTCAAAATAGGGGCCCAGAACAGTAACTTGGTTTTACCCCACAGCAGAAGGGCACCCCTACTTCCGTGGAAGAAAATGTTGCAAATTGTCATTACGAACGATTATGTGTATATGTATAATTATTATTATTGTTTTTCTGTCATTAACAATCAGAACTGCTTTCTTTATTGGTGTCCCAAGTTTAGTGCATCCATCAAATAATGAACGTCTGGGGCCTACAAAGCACCCAGACCCTATATAGTCATTCCAGTCCCAAGAAAACCTGATGGTAAAATTAACAAACTAAAATTAAATGTAATTAGCAGTAATTTGACACATTTGAGGAAACACATGAAGATAAAATCTGGAGACAGTGTCAGCACGGAATGAATGAAAACGCAGCACTGACCACTGCACGCACCCACACACAGGATGCACGCAGATAAGGGCAAGTGTCAATGGCTACAGGGCCTCCAACGAAGGCTGCAGAGAAGGGGAGACAGCCTGCCGAGCAATCGGTTCCAGAAAATAGTGGAAGTGACCAAGAGAAGTCAAGTAAGAAACCCAAAAGAGAGGGCATAGCAAAATCCCTCGAAAGAACAGAAGTAGCCACATAGGAACTCACAGAGAAAACATAAACGCTGATAGATTATTTTTTCCCACTCATAGGGCCTCATCATGACTTTGGTGGTAACCCTTAAATCTGGCAGTCGCGCTATAACCGCCGGATTTAAGGGTCCGCCAAATCAGGACTTCGGCGGATTTTTCCCCAGCTCTTGGCTGAGGCGAAATCCGGTGAAAATTTGCGCTATTACCGCCGGCGGGAAATCCGCCAGCGGTAAGAGCGCACATTTTCCCCATTGAGCCCAATGGGGAATGGGGCATTCCCGAATGGGCTCAATGTGGAATGAGGAATTACATTACTGCCGAACTCATGATCTGGCGCTATTAGCGCTGGGGAGTTCGGCGGTAGGGCTAATACCGCCGGCGGTAATACCACCGGCGTTACTGCCAAAGTCGTGATCAGGCCCATAGTCAGAGCAAAGAAACTGCATGAGGAGCTGAAACATAGAACTGTAGAGACTATAACGACAAGCACGTCAGCTCGAACACTGCAAACAAGCACCAGATCTACGACTCAGCCACACGTTGAGGAGATGGTGAGCCAATGGCAGCCAGAGAACCTCAATGAAAACCTTTAAGAGGAGAGGAAGAGAAATGAAAAACCTTTTCCTACCACAGCAATGCAGCAAAAGGACCCTGCTCCACCAAGACGCACAGAGTGGAAAAGCAGCACAGATGCATTTAGAGACATAGTCATAGCAAACTATAGAAATACGCTGAGAATCAAGAGAAGCCCGTGCGAAGATGACAATGAGCTCAACGATTACCTGCACAGCACAGCCCATCTCAGAAATAACATATGGCACCAGCACATGAAGGAAGTAGGACGAGAACAATCAGAAGGAGAATGCTTGTGGCTGTAGAAATTGATGTCCAGACAGCACACTGTATGTCACATGTAGCAATGTGCTACACCAGAGGACAATTTATGGGGAGAGATGCCTCATTGATATGGGCCAATGAAAAGAACTACCTGGACGAAGACGGCTACGTCCAGGACATTAAGACAAGAAACAGGGCTCACACAAGGAATCACGTGATCAGGTACAAGAACCCCGGCGTCAAAGGATCAGGGATAAAATGGGAAATAAACCCAAGACTGAACGTTCAAGGAAAAACTGCAGACGAAGCTCAAATCTGGAAGAACAGAGGCCAAATGCAGATTTGGGGAACAGTGGTTTTCCCAAATGGATGGGAAGAAGGAGTTGTAATCTGCCGAGCTTGGATGGTCTTTGGAACCTGCCGTGAAGCAATAGAGAATTTGCAGAAATTGTGCAAACCCCTATGGCCAAAGCTAGTAAAGTTACTGACATGGGTCGAAGATAGAGGGGGACCCCTGCAGATAGTGCCACTGGAGAGCCAGAAACTATGCTTCAGAAAAAATGTCACAAGGAAGAGGGGAGAGAATCTAAACTGCAGACGAATCTTTGAAGCCCCAGGAATGACACAAGTAACCGCAGTTATTATGGACCATTACTGGGCGTGTGGATCCAAGGCGTACATAAGGCTGGCAAAAACTGGGGCGGCATATGCACACTAGGGAACGTCCACGTTCCCGCGCTAGTGATCCCTAAGAAGGACCTGAAGTTGGACAGTTTCCGGGAAGCAGATGCTCATCTAAGAAGAAGGAGATCTGTGGAACTGGTATCCAGAATGAAGAGAGAAAATAACTTTTCTACCAAATCAAAAGAGGCATTCCATGCAATCCCATACGAACATAGGCTGTTCAGCCTCACCTCAACAGTATTCACCACGATGCTCTTGCCACTCATCGAAATTGGAGTGAATGCTAAATGGTTGCAGATAACCAGAGGGGAATTATTGCAGACCATCAATACCACTATAAAAGGATTTAACGCGATCAAGGAAGAGCTGAGAGCAATCAGACTAATGACCCTCCAGAACAGATACGTGCTTGACATGATCACAGCAATGGATGGAGGTGTTTGTGCAAAAATCGGAGAATCATGTTGCACATTTGTACCATCACACGATGAAGAAAATGGAACCTTAACAGAAGCCATAAGTATGTTGACAAACTTGAAAAACCAGATGAGCGATGGAAGTGATGAAGTGGATGATGACAGCTGGTTTGGAGACCTATTCTCATGGGTCCCACAATGGATGGCAGACGTATTCAAGTTTCTGGGAGCCCTACTATCAATGGTGTTGCTAGGATCCTGTGTTATCAAGATAATCATCACACAATTCCAGAAAACGGCAAAGAAAGCCATAGGGATGAAAATAATGGTTGATGTCGAACCAGGGTGGAAGCCCAGAGACCTGACTGATGAAGAAATAAGAGACTTTTTGAAGGCCAGCAAATTTGCGCCAGAAGGAACATTGTTCACATATCCTAAGAAACGAAAACTATATGAAGGAAAATGGATCTACTGCAGTCCAAATGGGCAATGTCAGCTAATGACATGGAACAAAGACGAATATGTGAAAACAGCAGGGAGTTTGAAAGGGGTGATAAAAATATGGACTCCAGACACTCACACATTCACACCATCATGTACAAACCCTGATGACGATGAACATGACACTGAAGAACCAAAGGAAATAAGTGTAAAAGAGATCGCAGAAGTGGTCAATGAACCGACCACCGGGGGAGTGTAGAGGAGGTCCCGGATATGGCCTGCACCCCATCCCCTCAGCTCGAGGTACCAGGAGCATACACGCCAAGGTATGTGACGTATGAGGAGCAAATGAATCAACAAAGAGCTGCACTGGGACTCTACCCCTTATACATCAGAAGATCCATACCTGTTGAAGCGCCCATAACCAGACAACTCTGGGCAGCACGGTACCCCATCAGACAGCCGTACCAGCCGCTGATACGAAACGAAGAGTACCTACAGACGGTCCATGAAGAGACCCAAAGAGCCCTAATGGAAGGCCAGTGGAAATGACACAAGGGCCTGAACAGACTCGTGAATGAACAAAAGCAGCTATCAAAGACAAGCACACCAGTGCGAGTAACTACAAAAATAAATGTAATGGACAGAGAGAAGAGACGATGTTAAAATGTGAGACGACGTTGCTACGAGACAAGATGGAAGCAACCGACCTGTTAAACGTGTGTAAATAGGCTTGAAACGCAAGAGGCTAAAGAAACAATACTGCTTGCAATACTTAATAGAAGATTAGATCGGCAAGCGCCAACTATATATCTACCTCAATAAGGCACATTCTACAAGTGTGACTCCATTTTGTAAAAGCAGAAATGTACCCAGGTTGCCAGAGACCTGACAGACCAAGTTTCATAACCCAGCCAGAGGCAAGAGAAGGAGCGGAATCGAAACTCAACAAAGAGAGGCTCATGCCTAGGAAATCAAGGTCATCCAGAGGAAGGGAGGAGAGCGTCAGCTAACAAGACTCAAACTTCAGAGCATACCAGCCTGCCCCATGAAGGTCAAGATAAGGGGAACCCATGCAGGTGGCGAGGCTGAAACAGAATTAAATGCACTAAAAGCTGGAAACTGAAGCAGATTCATGGTCAACTAACACGTGAGCAGCCAGGCGCGAAGAAGTACCACCACCTGATGTCATCCAGGACCCGAGGATGCCATAACTTTTCCCGATAAGAGGCTACAGTTTTGAGGCCATAACCAGCCAACTAATTGACACATAGCCCTAAGATACTGATTGATGGAAGGGAGGCAGGTTGAAACTTGGGACACCAGGCACATGGGTGTCCATTCTGCATGCCGCTAATTAAAATGGGGATTTATGTCTGGGGTGTAACCTGCCCAATCACAATGGACCAAGTTATCTGGAGTCCTATAGATAGTAGAACCAATAGGACGTTGTACTTGTAGTGACGTCTATCACGTGTGATGTAGTGGGATGGGCGTAGACGCCCACTCGATAAGAATTATCCAATCCGCATACTCTATTATCATATGCAGATATAGCACCTATACTTAAGTTACCTTTCCTAACCAATTATATTGCATGTCGGGTTTTGTAGAGTTAGACGTCAATGATGACGAATATTGCCTATAAGAATTGCTGTTCAACTGAAGTTCAAGGAATTCGGAGCGAGACAGGTGATCGCAATGCTGCTGATTTCCGTTTTATTTCTCTGTTTGATGTACTTGTCATTAAACAGACTTCCCTTTGCCAACCTACTGAGTCTTCATTATTGAGCCACGTTGGAGTAAGTGAATCCTGCACCCCCAGTCCTCACATGGTGCAGCTATCTTGTTTTACAAGTACTAGAGGGTGCGCACTGATCTATGGGCCCGTCAGTGAAACCACGCTCCTCTGTACAATTGGTAGCAGAGGATGGTTTCGGCTATTAATGATTGAATATATAATACTAAAACACCTTAGACCGATGGCACGAAGTAACTCCAGACCTTCAGCAATATCACAAGCCCTTTCGCCATTCCGGCTGAGTAGACTGAGAAGCTTTCTGTGGACAATGATAGAGTAAAACTTCAAAAACTGACAGGTGATCGCAATGCTGCTGATTTCCTTTTATTTCTCTGTTTGATGTACTTGTCATTAAACGGACTTCCCTTTCCCAACCTACTGAGTACTCATTATTGAGTCGTGTTGGAGTAAGTGAATCCTGCACCCCCAGTCCTCACATGGTGCAGCTATCTTGTACTAGAGGGTGCGCACTGACCTATGGGCCCGTCAGTGAAACCACACTCCTCTGTACACTACTACAGGGGGTGATATCACTGGGTAATTCCTACTGCATGCAGAACCATTTTGTGCATGTCCCTGGTGTTCCTACCCCACACTCTTGAAATGTCCTTGAACATCACAGGCTTAAAGGAGTTAACCTTTTCATCTCAAAACATACCAGAGGTTAATTCTTTGCGGGTGCTGCTTGTGGCACTTGAACAACCCCTTAGCGCTAACATAGCCACCTCCATATCTCCTCCAGCTCCAAAGGGAGGAGATGAGGTGATTGAAGGGAGCCAGCTGAGTGTAAAAGGGCGAATGGGTAAAGAGAATGTACAAGGGTAGGAGAATAGAGCAACAGTTAATGAGGCACAAGAGTGGGGGAAATTAAGGGTAAAGAGGATGAATGGGAGGAGGAATAGAGAGCAGGGGGTTCAGAAGTTCAAGAAGAATGGGGAATTATGGAGTTATAAAGAGTTGTGGAGAAATGAAGAGTGAGGAGAGCAGGAGAAAGAGAGGCAAGTGAATGAGGATAGGGCAGTGGAGGGGCAGCAATGTAAAGGCAAATGGTGTGTAATGTGAGTAAACGAGGGAGGGAAAAATTGAGTGAAAGAAGGCAGGTGAGTGCTGAGTGTGGTGAGAGGTTGGTGTCAGGGCTGTATGCAAAATTAGTGGACAATACGGTAGGGTGGGCGGACAACTCCTGTGAACAGTGGGAGAATTCCATAGGCGTTCCTATCCTGGTTGATGTGTGGCATTACCGCTGTTCTCAGATGAAAAGGATTGCCCTGAGCAGCAGATTCAAGCTAATTCACTTTAAATTCTTGCACCAGTTGTATTTTACCATGGCTGACTTGCAAAAGTTCTTCCCTGAGACATCCAATGTATGCCAGAGATGCGGCTTCTCTCCGCCCACATTTATGCACTCATCTTTGCACTGTCCCCGGCGGTATTCTTTTTGGTTACAAGTTATTGACAATAAACAAACTCGGGGTGTGTGTGAGGGTAAGTAACCAGTACTAAACCCTAACTTCATCACACAACATATGAACAGGTCTATTCAACTAATTATAATTTAATCTTAATCATGTCGTCTCGTACATCCTATATTCACCTCCAACCAAACTAGCTGTCCCTCCTGTGATGTCTAGTCCCTACAGGGTGGTGGTGTGGTGCTTATCTAGGGTGAGGGGACAGATAGAGGCTTGCCCTAACCTCACG
Source organism: Ambystoma mexicanum (assembly GCF_040938575.1). Taxonomy (NCBI): domain Eukaryota; kingdom Metazoa; phylum Chordata; class Amphibia; order Caudata; family Ambystomatidae; genus Ambystoma; species Ambystoma mexicanum. The sequence continues at coordinate 149,347,449 of NC_090935.1, read as the reverse complement.
CAAGTCAACAAACAGTGATAAAAACACCTGTGGGACTCTTCGCGTTGTGTCCCATTGTGATAGAGATCATACAGGAATCACAGTTACTTTAATTTCCCTGTTTTCTGACCTCAAGTGCAGCAAAAATTAAAGCTAAAAAAACACAGCTCAAAAGCTAACAGAGCTATGTTTTAAATGTCCATATGCACAAGTGTTCATGCAAGGAAATGGGGGAGGGGGAATGCCCTCAATTCGTAAGAAACCCAATGAATAGATAATGGCCAACCGGTTTCAGTGGTATATGCAAGTGCAACCGCTTTCTTTAGGGCCTTTGGTGTTAGTCTATGCACCAAAATGCAAGTCGTTGAGTAGGGCACAGGGTCTGCATCCTAGTTTGTAGTCCCTGATTCTATCTCAGCCTGCTCGCCGCAAAGTAGCCTCTTTGTAGATGGACTAATGATTAATGCAGCGACCTTGTAGTTCGGTCTGCCTCTCGCCGCGTGTGCAAGTTATTGAAACAATAGGTGAGATGGTGGGAGAAAGTGTTGCAGCTTCCCCTGTGGTTGCTTTGCTGTGGTACACGAAAGAGTCAGGACATTTCAGGTGCCTCACTGGTCTCCTGCTGGTGCTGGCGAGACAGATAATTGCTGTGGTATGGGGTAGGGGTCGCCCTCCACTGCACGAGCTGTGGAAAGCAGATATTTTGTACTATCATGATGTGGAGACTGAATACTGCCCCACTGTGCACCCCTCTGCGAGGCAGAGGACTTTTTTGCGGCACTATGTCGTATACTTGATATCTGGAGTCGATATTCACCTAATGTCTGAGAGACTTTGCTTGTTGATTAACGTCATTGATACTGCCTACGTATGATTTTTTCCCGTCATGTCTGAAGAAGAGCTGCTGTCCTTTTTGTTTTTGTTATGGTTATGTGAACTAAAATAAAGAGAGTTTAAAAAAAGGAAGGCAGGGGAGTGTGTGAATAGCAGCAAAATGAGAAAGAGAGTGCAATGTTTATAACAAAGAACCTTTGGTAGAAATGGAGACGGAAAAAGGCAGGAGGTTAAAGGGAATGAGGCAGGAACAGGGGATGGCGTAGTGTTCAGAAAGAGCAGGAGGGAGTAGGATAGTAGAGAGGAAATGGCTGGTAAGGAAAAAGGAGGCGGCAACAAGAATGCTGTATGGGAGAAGAATGAAGCAGGAGGGAAAGGAGTAAAAGGGGAGCATATTTGTGATAGCACATGCTTGCCCTAGCTGCCCACCTATACGCACTCACAGCTGCAATAGATAAATGAACAGGGAAACAATTAAAATGCAGCCACTTAGTTATGGTTGCATTGAAATGGGTCAAAAAGATCCACATAGTTGACGAAAATCCCCTTTGTGCAAGTTCTCAGTGTTCGCCTTATACCAAGTTGACACCTAAACAAGTTCAGATGAAGGTCACATGGCTGGGTGTGTCTGTAGGGTAGCCAACCATCCAGCATTTTGTGGGACTGTCCCAATGTCATGTGCCGTGTCTCACACACAGCCAGCTCGGGAAAAGAATAATGCCTGACTTTTCTCCTCTGACGCAGGATCAGCTGTCCAAAGTCTTGCCAGCTCACACTTTTCATGTGATAGTTAAAAATACTGGGAAGCACAGCGCCTTTCACACTTTTCCCACTGGTCCCCCAGCTTCAGCTTTGTGTCAACCTAGTTTCAATAAACCAATAGAGGTTGATGATCCAGACAGGTGCCTGGGTAAGGACTGTTGTCCCTTAGAAGGTGCAATTGGTGGGAGATAATAAATGGAAGAGGAGTATAATGCTGCATGCTGTGTTAAATAATGGCTCGCGCAGATTACCTTATATTTAATTCTCTTTCACTGTGAATATCTTTTTTAAAACCAAATGATACTGTATTTAGACCCACATGTCTTTGCAGGCTGCTACTTGCATTCAGGGTGAATGTAAAGCTACACATGTCTTTTTGCTTGACCTATTTCTCTAACAGTGTATATCATGTCAGGTTGGTTGTGTACTTTTGAAGGCATTCATCGAAAAACAAATTATTTCGTTTTTGGAAACCTAACCTTAAAAAATATGTGTGACCTATCACTGGGAAGATATGTAGTCGAGTGCTTGAATCACAGGCTGGGTCCAAATACTGATGTCACCACTTTAACGAAATGTGTGATTCTGGGCAAATCACTTAATCGCACTGTGCCTGATCAGCGGACATTCAGTGTCACTAGAAGTGATTTAGTTTTCAATTTTTCCTATGAAGAAAAACCCTCCTGGTGTACTAAACTATTGAGTTGTTGAATAGTAATAATAGTGAATATTTATAAATTGCACAGCACATTCTCTTGGCTTACACTTGAAAAAGCCTTTTAATATCTTTACCAATGGTGTCCTGGATTACTGGAGACTGATGCCACTGCTTGTAATGTTATTTACTCTGATGTTGCTCCTGATCATGTCAATCCGTATTGTGAACATTGGTATCTGCATATCCTTTGCATGACCAGTCTGGAAGACAAATGAGAACATATTAGTGCCTTGTATGCCCAACAGTCCCACAGTGTTGTGATTTTGTTGTCCTGCGTATATGTTCGAGACCCTCTGGGAAGGTGGGGGCAAGCAGCTGCCCCTATTTTGGCTACTATACAGCAATATATTTCTTACTTTCATGGCATTAAACATGCACTTTGTCTTTTGTGCATGTTACAGGCTGCCCTATTCTGGCTGCTGTCCCATTAACTGAAGACTTTAAATGTGTCCTTTGCAGTAGGTTGAGACTGCCTTTAATATTATTCAGCAGTGTTTACACCTCCTTTACTCTGGTATCACGTGCGTTAGCACCTTTCTGACAGAGCAATTACTAACTTTTTTTAGTGGCAGTTTAGTGTTTCTGCTCCACTCTGGCTGCCTGCCCCTTGAGATTGCTATTTAAGGAGCCCAAGGGGGCTACAGACTGTGTCCCCCCTCCCCTGCCAACTATAGGCAAGGGGGGCCCATTCATATTGAAATCGGCCCCCACAAGCCATGACAAATGTTTAGCTGCACCCTGTGAGCGAGCGCTTTAGACAGCTCTTTGTTTTTCCACTGTGCCCGACTGCCAGCAGCGAGGGTTGAGGGCATGTGTGTTGTGGCTTATGTGAAGAGATTGGGAAGGTGTCACCAGGACACTGCAGGGCCTGCTCGCTCTTTGTCCCTCATACAAGTGCTAAATCCGCCTCTGGGGTTGGTCCAAGGAGGGCTTTGACTCTCTGAAGAAATATTGATATATTAGTTCCCTCGGAGGGTGGGGTGTCGGCCTCTCAGCCAATGAAGAGGCTCAAAACAGGGGCATTACCACATTGTAATTCCACTGTCTGAGCCTCCTCATGGTGGGAGGCCGCCATCTTCCCGTGCCGGGTGCTCAGGTAACTAATGCCCATGTCCCTGCGTCCCCTTCACTACCCCCCATTTCCACATGTTTTTCCTTCTCCCATCCCTGCCCCACTTACCGTGCTCTGTCTGGTTCCTCTCTGACACGAGAATTGCGGTGTTCCTGTAATGTCCCCACAAAGACCGTCATGGAAAGGGAGAAGGGACTACATATCCGTGGCGGCCATCTTCTTTTTTCTTTTTAAGTTGAGAAATGACTGTGTCCTTTATCAATTTAACAAAAACAAAATGATTAGTATCTGGTACATTATGCCTATAGTAATAGCAATATTACCCTCACTGGGAGGGCAACACCAGGCCTGGTAATGCCCTGGGCTAACGGTAAAGCCTTCGCTTTGCTCTGGCTTCTACCTGGCCATGGGGCATTACCTGGCCAGGTAATGCCCCCCTCTCGGGTAATATTGCTTAAGTAGAGCAGGTATATTAGAGTTCATAATTAAAAAACCCATAGTATGTAAACAGCTAGTATTAGCAGTCAGCGGTTGGTTCTTTGCCAATCAGGATGCTCTAATTGCACGCATTACCTACTACAACTTTCTGAGCAGCATGATTGGCTGCTCCGGCTCTAGCCTTCTCGAACCCCATCTCCTTGGCTCTATCTATCTATCTGCTCTGTTCTATAGCGCCACTAACCCATAGGCCTCAGGGTGCTCACAAAGAAAAACATAGAAAGACAATGAAAAGGGGAGAACCTAATATGCAGAAAGGATGAGCCATAAAATCCATCTGCCATTTTTATTACAACCATCTATTTTGTATATTCTCACAAAAGAGAAGTCTCTTTGCACTTCAGGTGTCATGTAGTCAATTCTATGTTGTGTTCGGGTTGCAGAACTTGATTTTCTATGGGAGCCACAGACCTTCTAGGACGAGCCACAAATTAATTATTCCTTATGATTTAATACCAAAAGGAAAACCAGCCATGAATATTAATTAGTGCAGCACAGTTAGCGTATTAGTATAGATGCCCTTCGGAGAAGTGCCAGTACTGTACCATTGGCAAATATAGCATCCCTACTTTAAAGTGCCTGTAATGCGCTCTGATGTGGCAGCACTTAGCAGCATATTCAGAAATCTGAGAAGTGAAAAACAGAAGGAGCGCCTGCTCCATGTTTAAAGTAATTGTATTAGAGGCCTGTTGTGAAGAGCAAGGCCACAACGTATTTGCTGACACTCAACCCTGTGACATATGTCTCCAGCACATATCTCTGCGGCTGGCAGGTTAACAAACCAATATATCTCTTCATGATTGTAAAATGGGAGCAAGAGGTTAAACATAGACCCCTGCGGCAGATGCATTAGCTAGCTGGGTTATATCCCAGGCACTGCATCTCTCCAGCCCTAAACACTCTCCACTGGCTCCCGGTTGCTTCAAGGATCAAATTCAAATCCCTCTGCATCACCATAAGGCTTTCTGGGGCCGTGGGCCACGCTATATAAAACTTGCTCTCACTAAATACCCTCCCTCTAGGTCTTTACGTTCCTCCGGCACCACCTCCTTGTGTGTCAAGCGCTTCACTAAACAGAGGGCCGGTGGCCGATCTCTTTCCTCAGCTGGCTCCCTACTATGGAACCGCCTCCCCCTTCCACTTCATCGAGAGCCGGATCTCCTCAAATTCCAGAAGCTCTTCAAGGCATTCCTTTTCCCCTCCTCCTTCCCTTCCTCCTCTGCTAATGCCACAGTTGCTGGGAATGGTGACCAGGGCCCTTATGTGTCCTTCTGGGCACTGGCCTCCCACACTCAATCACCTTCAGCCTCCACCCATCCAAGCACTTGCCTTGTCACCCACTGGCCTATGCCATTATAGGCCTTCACTAACCTATTCATTGGCAGCTGACCTCTCCCTAGCACTTCCTGCAATAGGCACTTACATCTGCTGCTCACTCACAAGCACAGACACTCCTAGCACTTACCCCCTCTCACTCCCGCCCTCTCCTCTCTCTACACTTGCACGTTCTGAATGCTCACAAGGCCGAGTAGGTTCGTCTTTATCCTTCAGTGTCTTAATAGTTTTCAATCCCATGTTCCCTCCCTGTTGCCCTGTGGGCGCTTTGAAACACAATTTACTTTCTGTATAAGTGCCTAACAAATGCACAATAAATAAATATGTCTCAATCATTGGTTGCTGTCGTAGAACTGTGGGGCGGGGGTAATCTGACTCGGAAGTAAGGTGTGCCAGGATTAAGACTGGCTCTGCCCAACTCTACTGACCTTATAAGGGTCATTCCCATTAGGAAATCGTGAGTGCTTCTGAAATGTCAGCTAGGTGCGGGCAGTGCCAGTCGCTTTTGAGGCTTGAGAGGACGACGGGTCAGAAAAGGTGCCACAATAGGAGAATGACAGCCTGAACTCTCCAAGGGCTGGACTGGCCTACAGGGTACTCTGGAGATTTCCCAGTGGGCCTCTGCACCCTGGGCCTCTTTTGTATTTAATTTTCACATTCTCTCATAGGAAAAGGGTTGGGCTTGTCTAAAATGTGTAATATGGGGCCACTATGAACATTATATCCAGGGCCTCTTTTGGTTCCCAGTCCACAGCAATGTATACTTCTGAAGCTGCCAGCTGTGCCACTACACCTGCTCCGAAGGGACACTCAATCCTGGGGCTCTCTCTGAGACTGCTAAGAGAGTGCACTGTGCCACATAAATGCATAGTCAAACGTCTGTGGCACCCCAGAACTGGTATGCCTCTCCTCCACAGAATTCCTCAACGCATGCATCCAGTCTCGGAGGCGCATGCGCTGAACCTTTGAAAGTATAAATATGCGAAGCAGGGATGGTAATGATGCATTATAAAGGATGGCAGAGGGCATGCTGTAACATGCTCTCATCATGTCATTACCACCAATGCAGACCTGCTGAGAAGCAGAGGCGTAGACAGGGCAGGGCCCGAGCGGGCAAGGCTCACCCAAACTCTGTAAATGCCCACTCAGCAGCGGTGAGAGGGCCTCTGCAGATGTTAATGTCCCTGCGGTGGGCCCAACTAGATTAGCTTCAGGCCCCACTTGTTAGACAATCCAGGCTACTTTTCTGCTGAGGAGCACTGGTAATATGCTATTTAAAAGGGATGGCCGACCTGAGATATGTGGTTAGTGAGCCACGAAAGAAGTGGCAACGCCAATGAAAGGTGTTGGCACAAACTGAATAAATGTATAGCTGTCGGTCCAGCGGGCATGTGATCTTACGATCAGATTTAAAGTATAGCAGTCATGAGACCCGGCGAGAAGTGTTGATATCTATCTGATGAAACTTACAAAACCGTATTTACCGTTTTGCGTGCGCACACTCACTCACAGGCACACGCTCATCATGCAGATGCTCACACGTGCAAGCGTAAACACACACGGACATGCACGTGCGTGCGCGCACTCACACACGCACATGCACATTCTTATGCACATGCACGTGTGAGCGCGTGCACACACACACACACACAATTTTTCCGGCTTGGTTAACGCCGGATTCGTAATGAGGCCCAGTGTGTGTCATTTCATATCAGGGCGCCAATGCATGGACTCATTTCAGTTCTGATCATCTGAAAACCAAAGCCGCAAAAAATGATTGCATTGATCCACAGACTTTGAGTCAGAACCTGAAGGCAGTGAGTATTTATTTTTCTTCATACTTTGCTAAAACACACGGGGTCTACGTTGTGTGCATCCCCGGCCCGGGAGTGTAAAACAAAGTGGCAACACCTGGTGAAAATGTGTCCTATGAGGTTTTACACCTCTTTTTGTTCTTTGGGGGATTTCATGGTTGAAGGTGGAGTGGGGGCACCCAATGGGGTGAAGAGTTCCACCTAGCGTACCAGCTCTGCCTGTAAAAACCAAATGGTTTTATGCCAGTCACCCTGATGTCTTCATGCTGGTCTAAAACCACTGGATGCCTATGGAATATGGCTACTTTTAGCAACTGTTAAAAGCAGGCGTATTCCAAAGAAATCGATTATACATGATGCCCAAAGGAGTAACGTGCAGTGCAAAAGAAATGTTTTAAGGTGAATTGGCCTGTTTTAACACCTTTTCTGCACTTTGTAGTGAAACAGACAAAAATTGGTTGCATGCAGGGGCCATATTATATGTAAGGGCACACGTAGGAGGTTCCTTGTGTGCAATTATGATGCTGGAAAGGCCTTATGGAGAGTACAGGGCCTCCTAATTCTTGTCCTGCCAATTCTCTGTGGTGTATGTTTTCCTAATGGTTTTTGCCACTGAGGTACTGCTGGCACCCCTGGCAGTGCAGCTATTCATTTTATCTTTTGGTGATCAACACCCATGGGATACCCTTATGGCACCCATGTACCCCTTGTGTGTGTTTCTGGGCACCTGTGTGTTGCCTACAGAGCAGGGTATGGGCTGCTGGCAGCTACATGCTGATTTAGCATTGGCTCAGAGTGTCCTCAATTTTTGGGACACCCAGGCCCTGCCATAGGAATCAATGTATTCCTGATAGAAGGCAAAATGGCCACTGTGGCCTCTTGATGTCTAGTTCCCTTTTACCTTATGTCCGAAAGTCCTTGGAAGTCCTGACTATGTCCCTTCCCCTGATTGGCTGTTGGGTGCAAATACTATATATCGCTTTGGGGCTGCCTCCTGTCAGACTGACTGGACACTTCCCAGGTGTTGTGTGTTGTGGGTGCACCCGAGGGATGGGATCTGTGTGAATGGAGTTGGGAGTCAACTCACATTCTCTGTTGTGGGTGTCTGGTTTCTGTGTGTGTGACACAATGAATGAGACAGCCCTGACTGAAACTGACATTAATGCAGTGTAGTGTGCTGAAAGGCTGTGTACTTGCCCCAATCTACATCCCAGATTGTCAAGCTATGTTTTCTGAATAAACAGGACTGGCAAAAGGTGCCAGACATATAAAAAGGGGCCAGATATGCATTTTTTGGGATTCTGATTTTATTAAATTTTATTTAAACATTTATGGCTCTGCAGGCCGTTTGTGCACAGAAATAAAAACAGGACTCACTGACTCATACTTAACAACTCTGGCAAAAAGAAAGTCTTCTTACCCCGTATCAGGTGTAGTAATTGTTAGCAAAAGGTCTGGCTAAGTTTGCAGCAAGCATCTGTAATTTAGGTAATGTATATTCTTTGCATGGCCAGATGCAAGAACCTTGACACTTTTGCTGTAACCTCTGGAATGGAGTCCCTGAGTACAAAAGCCATAGCTGGTTAGCCACTGCATATGCCTTCTGACTGTAGTCTTGGTATAATTAGCCTTCTTCTCAAATCAGTAGCAAAGTAATGAAAGGCTCTTTACTGTCACTCCAGTGGCTACAACATATCGCTGCAGATTTCGCTTTCAAAATCCCTGTGCCATTTACAATACAGCCAGCCAAAGCGAAGTTACCTGTAGTCTTTTTTCTTGAGAATCTGGTAAATCGAAGATGAACGCTTGTGGCATGGCGTTCCCCTCAATTGCCCCCATTCCACCAGATGTGTCTGATTTGCTGTGATTTGTGTTCAATCATCTTTCTTGCATAAACTGTTTGAATGCCCTGGGAAGTTGCCTGATGGAGCCTTGCTTGGAACTCGGAGGGATATGCTTGAATAGATCAATGCCAATTTTGATTGCGGTGATTCATTGCAGTGATTATGTCTCTTGTTGGAACCAGTATCTGATAGCATTTCAGCATTTCACGTGTTGTCTCCAAGATGCATCCACCATGTTCAATTTCTCCAGACAATTCTCGTTTCCCCAAAGCTCTGCACCGTACCACAGAATGCCACCACATTATGTCCATGCTTCTTCATGTAACTGTTTATTCTATGGCAGTGGTCTGCACCCTTTGGCTCTGCAGATGTTTTGGACTACAATCCCCATCAGCTCTCACCAGCATAGTCAATGAAGATGGATCATGGGAGGCACAGTCCAAAGGACCTGGAGAGCCACAGGTTGTAGATAGGTTTCTGGTCTGCTTGTTCCACATTCTTCACTGTCTCTGCCAAGTGGCATTTCCAACTCAGGGAGTCAAAGCTCGTCGTCTAAAAGTAAGAAAGCTGCAAAACTTGTTTCTGGGAATCTGTTCCTAGTTTGAAGCTCTGAGATATTGCTTTTTTACCAGGTGGCCCGAAAATCACCACCTTCTATTTGAGCAGATGAATTACAGGATTCATGCAGTAGCTATGCATCCTATCCAGCATTACCTGCAGTGCCATTGTTGTTCCTAAGAGGATGACAGAGTGCTCTTCATATTATAGCATTGAGGCTCTCTCCCAGTTCTCTTCACATCCCCTGTCAGGTTTCCAACTATTCTCAGAAGGTCACTTATAAACAGGGCCAATAGTGCTGAAGGCAGCAGACACGCCTGCTTCACACCTCTTGTGCTAAAACTGTTGCTTAATCCACAGGTCTTGGAGTTTTTCATTTGGGACTAAGTGTCTGGATAAAGACATAAGAGCATGGGATCTTTGTCAATGTTGGTCAATTTTGGTCCGCAATTTGTGATCATTTACCAAATTAAATTTGATGTTGAGATCGAGAAATGCTGCAGATAGCAGCATCCTTTTTGGGATGCTGAATTTCTGGATCAGATGGAGCAAAACAAAGGTCTGGTCCGTAGTCAATTCCGCTGCGCAACCAATTTTACTGTGGCCAAACAACACAAATATTTGACCCTCCACCCCCAATAAATCCCCCACCCCCATCCAAATTGACCTTTTCTCCATCCGCTTCCCTCTGACCCTGAAGTGTCAGTTCCACCCCTCTTGCGCTGGTCGGTACCCAGCGCCACCGGGACCTTTTTCTTTCTTTCATTTTCCTCGTGCCCCGCCTCCAATCCTCAGGAAGCGAAGGACACCCCCACCAACCCAAGGCCATTAATACTGAACATGGGTAGCAGGTACTCCATCGCGACCCCCGCTCCCATGTTCGTTATTGCTTAACAAATTTGATCGATTTGAATCGTTCGAATGGTACTGGCCTAATTCGACCAGATCTACCATACAATCAATTAAAATCGATCAAATTGGGTAATACTGTCCAGTATGCTTGACTGCTTTACCAGTCCTGTAGACCCTTCAGTAGTACAAGTGAGAGAAATCACCAATCAACGTCGATTAAGCTGATTGGCTTTTAGGATTTTGGTTCATAAGTGGGTCCTTTGTTATATAATAGGATAATTACACTATTAGTCCAAGTCACAGGAAAGGATTGATTTTCAACGATTGCTCCAAAGCACCATTCCAGAAAAGCAATCCACCACTCTTGAAGGGGCATTAATTGCTCTGCAGGAATCCTGCGTGGGACGGAGCCTTTCCTCAGATCAAGGTCTGGATGAGTTGGTGTGCGGGTGTGATGAGTTAGAAAAAAAAAAGGAAATAATATGTGACTTCATTATGAAAGGTCTAGACATTTCATGGTAAATTGTCATGTGGTGTACTTCTAATGATGACTTGTTGGACAAAGTTGGTGTCAAGTGGGGTTTTACCAGTTGTGCCAACGTTACACTTTACGTAAAAGTTGACCAGTGGTGCCAATGTAATTGCTGAGATGGCTTCTCAGTGGGTGTCGGATTTATTGGACAAATTTGGTGTCAAGTGGTGCATTAATATTTATGCCAACGTGACAATTTTGTGGGAAGATACCAGTGGCGCCAACGTAATTACTGAGATGGGTTCTCAGTGGGTGTAGGATTTATTTGGACGAGTTTTGGTGTCGAATGGTCTATTACTAGTGGCGCCAACGTAACTGCTGAGATGGGTTCTCAGTGGGCGTCAGATTTATTGGAAACATTTTGGTGTCAAAAGGTGTATTACAAGTGGCACCAACGTGACACTTTAGGTGGAATTTTATTTTTTGGGTGAGCCCTTATTTTGGGTTAGATTAGGTATATGGAGTTGTGTGCAATTTTGGCAATGAGATTGGGGCAATTCCATAGATGATGCATGATCACTATAACATGATGGTAGTTCCGGTATTTTTGTTCTCCCTGCATCAAGGTGCATTCAGTTTGGGGGTTGGTGTACTGCTAACTCTAGCTTTCAATTTCTTATTTAGGTGTTTATTTCCTGTATCCTGTTGGTTAAGGGGTTGGTGATCTCAGTATAGTGCTCCTGCTATATTGCAAGAGGGTGAATGATGATGGTGGCATAGAGGTCGTGATGGTGATTTACTTGAGTGAAGAGTGTTGTAAGAGCTGGTCCCTTCCTATTACAATGGTGGTTGTGGTAAGGGCCTGCCACACCTTAGTTGAGTGTTTCATTGGTGTTAGCTTATCAAGGTACAGGTGGTTCAGTGGGTTGAACTTATAGCTCAGAGCTTAGAGCTTGGTTGGAATGGGTATTGGTGGTGACTTAGCTTTGTTACTTTCTTTCCCGCTGTGTTTATTGTCTTTGGCTCACTTTAGGGTTCTGTGTGAGGGGGAAGATGTGTTGTGTTTGTAAATCTTGCCCTTGTGTTATGTCTGTATGAGCTGTCCTTGTTAGAATGTTCACATGGAAGGTGTGGCTGTGAGATGGGTGATACGTTCCACCAGAGTCAGTTGGGACCTGCATAGATCTAGATTAAGGGCCGGTGGATGTCTCCCTCCACATTAATGTACTTACTTGTTATACCTTTTTATTTGCCTGTGTGGACAAACTTTACAACTAAGTAAAGGCTTGAACTTAAACTCATTTACTCTGCGTACTTCTTAGATCCTGAAAAATACAATTTAACATTGGCTTTTAGGATTTTGGTTCATAAGTGGGTCTTTTGTTGTACAATAGGACAATTATACTATTAATCCAAGTCCCAGGAAAGGATTGATTTTCAAGGATTGCTCCAAAGCACCATTCCAGAAAAGCAATCCACCACTCTTGAAGTGGCATTAATTGCTCTGCAGGAATCCTGCTTGGGACATAGCCTTTCCTCAGATCAATGTCTGGATTGAATCCTTGATGTTTGTCATGGAAAACAAGTTGAAAATATGGGCGCACTCTAACCGGTGCGTTTTATGTAGTTGTGATGCATCTCCTAGGTTACCAAGAGGAGTTTCAAGCAGTTCACCAGCTGCTTTGTCATTCAAGATAATCATATAGAGGGACACCCATTTGTTTTCATGGATTTCGCCTTTCAGCGATGAACCTTCAGAAACTTTTGGGGATTTCATGAGGCAGCTTCTTGGGCCTCTTCATCCCATCTGTGCTTTATGCATGATGTCTGTTTTTTTGTCTCACCAAGGTATTGTAGACCGTTGATTTGTTTTGGACGTTGCAGCACCTTTGAACTTTTTCTTTTTGCTCTTAACTTCCTGTGGGACCAATGGCATTGCCAATGACCACAGTTGGATGTAAGTCCTGCTAACGGCCTGCCCTTTTGCTCTCTATCATTGCTAAATCTGGAGTGTGTGAGATGGTGAGCAGCTGGTTTTCTCTGCTCTGATGAGTCCCCTCATCTTTGCTCCAGAGGTCAATGTCTCCATACAGCTTTGGATTCAATCTGACCCTGATGCGACTTATAATGCTTCCTTCTCTAATTCTATGTCAAGACCGGCGGCAAGCATTATGCAGAAGATAGAAGCATGGAACCACTGCGCTATTTTCGGCGACGTTCCAGAGCTAGGAATAGAATTGGACACAAGCAGAGCCGGTTGGGGCACCAAGTGCAGAAGATTGCAGACAGGAGGCAAGCGGTCAGAAGAGGAGTTACAACTGCACATAAATTGTCTGGAGCTGCTAGCAGGCTCTTCGCAGTTCGCACCTTTGCCAAGGACAAAGTCAATTGCTGCATTCTGCTGAAGATGGACAACATCTCAGCTGTCTGGTACATAAACCGGATGGAAGGTGCAAAGTCCAAAATGTTGGCTGAGTTAGCGAAAGGCTTTTGGCATCACTACCTGGAGAGAAACATAGTACGGACGGCGGAGTATCTGCCGGGAGCAAAACGTGGTGATGTACTGGAACACATGCTACCTCGAAGATTCCAGCGACTGAAGGTTGCATCCAGCAGTCTTTATGCAACTGCAGGAAATGTGGGGTCCATTAGACATCAATCTCTTTGCGTCCAGATTGAACGCTCAGACTGCCAGGTGCTCCTGCTGGAGGATGGATCCGGGAGCCACAATTAGGCGGGGGCAGTCCATCGCCTTCCCTCCATTCATCATGTTGATGAGATTGTTAACAAAAGTTCGGATAGAGGAGGCAGAAGTAGTGATAATAGTGCCGTCGTGGAAGTCCCAAGTGTGGTTTCCAGTAGTGATGTAACTTTCCTCAGATTTTTCGACGATGATTCCATCCAGGCGTGATCTTCTGCAGAACCTGGCCGCTTAGCCACACCTGCCAACCGACTATTAGTATGTAGGGTTTCAGGAGAACATGGAACTGCTGGGAATTTCGCAGCTCGCTGTTGATTTCATCAGGGACTCATGGACCCCCAGCGCACTTCAGAGTTATGATGCTGCATAGGACACACGGGAGAACTGGTGCAGCCAACAAGGTGTTCATCCCGTTTCTGCACCTATAGTAGAAGTTCTCATTTTTTTTGCCGACCGGTCACAGGACGGAAAAGCCTTCAGGATGCTTGGTGTTTATAGGCCAGAAATATCAACCGGGCACAAGAAGGTGGATGGAAAACCAATAGGGGAGCACCCTGCAGTGGTACGGCCACATGAGCATCCCATGCCAAGATATTCAGTTTTATGGGATGAACAAGATGTTTTTCGTTTATTCCTTGGCTGGCCAGACAATAGTTGGCTGTCAATGTCGAGACTATCGGGGAAGTTAGCAATGTTGCTCTATCTTGCAGACTGTAGGAGGGTGTCAGACATGAAAGCGGCTGGAGCTAGACAGAAAGATTTTCTATCCAGAAGGTGTAGCGTTCGGTATAGCTAAGCGCACTAAAAGTGCTTCCAAAGTGATCTCATATCCTTACTTCCCAGATAGCCTCAAGCTCTGTGTGGAGTAGTGCATTAAAGATTATGAGGCATCGACGGCTAGTGTAAGGCCGTGTGGGGTGTCCCAATTGCTCAGAGCATGAAGAAAACTCTATCACGTGGTGGCCTCCACCACGTTTGCCAGGTGGGTCAGGAAGGTCATGCAATGGGCAGGTATAGATTTGAGTGGGCTTGGCATGCATTCAGCTAGAGGTGCTATGGCAGCCAGAGCATCTGTGGCAGGAGTGTCTAGGCAGGATATTATGAAGTCAGCCGACTGGTCTTCTGATAATACATTTAAGACCTTTTATTTTAAACCAGTGTTTGAGATTGCATTGCCGCCACAGTGATTAATAGCTCTAACCAAGCATAATGCTGGGGGCATAATGTTTGTTAATATGACATGTTATCGTGTGCTGTACAAACATCAGCGTCTCCCCACCCTGATTGTTTATTCTTCTTCTTGCCTCATAGGGGATGACCTGAAGACTGGGTGAGCCTGCCAGCCGAGCCGGAATACTGGCGTCTAAGTAACGTGTGAAGTTCAGCATGGTGCAGAGTTGCTGGTTTTAACAGAGCCATTGCTCGATTGAATAAGCGTTGGACATAGACTTGTTTGGGATGTTCCGTTTTTTCCCCTCAGGCGGATGATCGTTCACTGTCAAAAGAAAGAGGAAGGGGCCCAGGCAGGATGTGGGATTTAATGGGACCTGAGCCATGATAAGTGGAAGCTAGAAGACACAGGACTACAGAAAACAAGAGACTTGTGTGGATTTGTAGTCCCTTGAACATTTATTTTGGTTAAAAAAATGGGGGAAAAGTTACAAGTTTTGAAAAGGTGCTGAGGAGCTGAATTAAAAAAGTCATGCTAATGGCCTGCTCTCTTGCTCTCGATCATTTCAAAATCAGGAGCGTATGAAATAGGGAGCAGCTGGGTTTCTCTGCTCTGATGAGTCCCTTCATCTTTGTTCCAGAGGTACTAAAATGT
The DNA here is from genome assembly GCF_040938575.1 of Ambystoma mexicanum. NCBI lineage: Eukaryota > Metazoa > Chordata > Amphibia > Caudata > Ambystomatidae > Ambystoma > Ambystoma mexicanum. Next base: position 149,332,185 of record NC_090935.1, on the reverse strand, counting down.
TCATACCAATGCTAAAAAACAGTTTGAGATGTAGTCAATTAGAGAGCTACAGGAATTTCCGGATTTTGTGATTCAAAAGAATTATAGGAACTAATTAATTGATTCTGAACACAAAACAAATCCAGCGTTCTGCCGCACTTGTCTTTCTTCATAAAGTATGTGACCATTCACCCTTTTTAGCAGTGAAATCCAGTCCCAACACAATGGGCCTTATTACAACCCTGGCGGTACGGAGTGAACGTCGCCGTAAAAGGTGCCGGCGCCGTTCATTCCGTACTGCTGCATCACGAGTTTCCCTCACGGGACACGGTAAGCACGCCTGGGAAAACCAGGTGTGCTTACCGGGTCCCACGAGGGGAAGAGGGAGCAAACAACAACAGGCCATCTCGTAATGGCCCGTAGTTTGCTCCCTCTCCCATTCCCATTCAGTCCTATGGGGGCTGAAATGGGAATGGGGAAGGACCGTGTCTGGGTCCTCGGAGGGAGGAATTACCAGGCCTTCCGAACTCGGAATGGCCCGGTAAATCCTTATTCCGAGGACCCGGACCCCGATGCGATTTCGGCGGCAGCCATGCCGCCAATAGCGGCATGGTTACCGCCAAACTCGTAATGAGGGCCAATGTCACAAACTGATTCTTCGTGATTTGACTTCAGAAGATACGATTCTGAAGGAAGGAGTATCTTTTCAAAATTGCTGTAGAAAGACTGGAGAGCATACACATTTATCAGTCACAATTTCTGGCCAGCAAGCTGCAGGATGCCGAATACAAGAAGGTGGTTGATGGTTGTCTGCATTTCACTAGCTTCCTGACTTATCTCTGTTCTGCAGGCTATCAACAGTCCCCCCAAGTTTTGAGCTTTCAAATTTATGAATGGAAGGAGATCTTATGTGCTTCGAACTGTTATTTAGCTATTTCTCCTGAAGGAAAAAGATATCATGGCTGATTAGGGAAGATAGAAAATCTTGACTGCCATCTTTACTCTTTAGGTCTGCCAAATCCCAAGCTAAGATTGAGGCAGGTTTACATAGGAAGCACAACTCCTGGCTTAAGCTTTCATTAATACTAACATTCAATTCAAAATAACCTTTATTCGACATAAGCCATATCGGTTAGCATCACAACAGTAAATAATCACACAGTAACCCAAAAATACATATTGATAAAAATCATCATCAAATCATACACTCTAAAATATATTTGATAGTATAAAAAACTATGACATAAGGAACAACAATTATTCAACCAAAATCCTGATAAATCCCAATCATAGTTCTCTACATCATGACAACAGTTTTGGTTTAGAGGCTCATCCGTTTCATATACATTCTCGGGCAGCCACAGTGGCCCTGTTCCTCCTTAGCCAGGCTCTGTGGATATACTGGTCCAAAAAAAGTGAACCACGTTCAAATCAGTAGTCTTCTTACATAGGCGGATGTCTTCGCTAACAATTCGGGCGCCACACTGTCTAAATAGGGGTATCAGGTACATTGCTCTTATATCCTTCAATGACTCACAAAATAATAAAAAGTGTACCATTGTTTCCTCTCTATTCTCACACAGCGGACACAATAAATGTTCTGTCCCTGCCCACTTTTTCGTTATATCGTAATAGCAGCCATCCCAGGCACAGCCTCATGTAGGGTGCCTGAGCGCATGCTAGTTTGAGGGTATTCAGGTAATTTTCAAACCCCTGGGATTCTCTTGTGGTAAGATATGCTGGGCCTGAGGCCAAAGTGAGTGTTGTGGTCCTGGTGCTCGTATCCTTGTATCTCCTGAAAACATCCTTTACTCTGTTCTTGGCATTGTGCTCCAGCTGGCGTGGGCTCTGCAAATTGGGAGAGAGCTTTAACTGAGTCAGCCAGTATTTAACATGCGACAGCCAAGTGATCTTTTGCCAGCCTCTTAGAGATAACACATGTATCAAGATCTGTCGATATTCCTCTAATTCCCGCTACCACAAATCCTAACCCAATAAAAAACGTGTCGAATTGCAAGCTCCTCATCAATTGGTGGAAGATTGCATTCCATACGAGAGGTGCTAGTTGGCGTGTTTTGGGGTAGCGACAGGATAGCTTTCAGAAATGTGTTTTCTGTTATTCCCTTGGCTGAGGTATCCACATAGCCCCAGACCTCTGCCCTGTATACAGCTGCTGTATTTGCCTGCGCCTGATAGAGATCTAAAGCCAGGCCAAACGTCCCACTATCACTGGCTTTTTCTAGTATGGTATTGGCTTTATTCGCTTCACCCCTCCACCCCCTTAGAAAATCAGATCCCCAGGTAGTCATACCAGTTCACCTGCTCTAGCGTACTACAGTTTGCCTAAAGACTTTGTACTTGTGTTTTTTGCTGATAAGACCATAGCCTTAGTTTTTGAAGCGTTGATTTCTAATCCTATGTTGTTAGCACACTCATTTTCAAACGTGCTCAAGGCTTACCACAAACCCATCAGGAAAGTGGACAAAAGGACAGCGTCGTCTGCAAAAAAGAGGACAGGGTATGTTCTCTCCCGTCCTCAGGGAGTCCACGTTTTCCTCCTGGAGTCTCTCAATTATCAATTTTTTATATAGGCAGAATAGAATGGGTGCCAACCTGCATCCATACCAAAACCCTCTAGCCACTCGGAACTGGTCTGTTACTTCGCCCAATGTCCCCCATCTAACAACTGCCCTGTTGTTTTCATAGAGGAGTTGGATCGGGCGTAGCAGTTCTTCAGGGATATTTTAGGTCCTCAGGACCGTCCAAAGGGTTTCTCCGGGGTTCCTGTTGAAAGCTGCTTTTAGGTCCTCAAAGACCCCATACAGGTTGGTTTTTGTTATCCTTAGATGTTTCAGGATAATTAAATATAACCTGAATCTTTGGTCGACTGTGCTTTTTCCTACTTGGAACCCCACATGGAGGTGGCTTAGCTGGTTGGTCTCCTCGACCCACCCGGTTAGATGCTGCAGGATTACCATTGCAATGGTTTTTCCCCGTCGCATCCAACAGTGATATGGGTTGGTAGTTGCCAGGGTCACCCTGGTCCCCTTATTGAATATGGAGCCAATCACTGCCGTTATCCAAGTCTCAGGGGACCAGCCCTGGGACAGGATAGCGTTAAATACCCTAGTAAGCAGTGGTGCCCAGACTGCCATTTCGTTTTTATACAAATCCCACAGCACCCCATCAGGGCCTGCCGCTTTGCCCCCTTTTTGCTCTCTAATGGTCCTTGCCACCTCATCAATTGATATATTTAGATGGTTTGCAGGATCTATAGGTGCGAGAGCAACTGGGTAGGGTACTCTTGAGGGGGTCGGTTGGTCGGGCGTATGTTGGTCACTGTACAGGGTCTCAAAATAAGTACGTCACCTGGTCGGGTTTATACATTCCAGAGCCTTAATGTCGCATTTTAGATCAGAGTCGGTAATCAATCTCCAGAAGCCTACACCATTCTTGGCCTCTGCGCACTCTTGGATATCTCTCCTGCATGTGCCGTTTCTTTTTAGTGGCTAGTAATAACTCATACAATCTTATAAACTGGAAGGAATCCCTATCCACCAGGCCGGCCCCTCTCGTATATGCAATTAGGGCCCTTTTAGCAAATAGCAGTCCTTATAAAACCAAGTTACCCTCTTCTTGGGCTCCGCCCTGGTTTGTTTGGCAGGGGCAAATAGCAGAAACCCTGGTGCCTCCTGCAGTGCTACATAATTCAAGCATATATCTTTGGAGCAGGTGCTAGGAATACAGATTGCTTCAATTTGAGTTGGGACTCTATCATACAGTATTGGACCCAGCAGGACCAAATTGACGTTTGTCCATTGATGGGCTACCAAACCAGGCTGACATCACAGAATTGGACCAGCTCCCAGAAACCTATCTCATCTAGCATGGCCATGGGCTACCAAACCAGTAGTTTGGTCTGTCACCCTGGACAGTAAAACAACAGGATTTATGAGGGAATGCGTGGTCGGTTTGTGGTCGATTTCCCATTGGTCAAGATTCTCAAAGGCCACAACCCTGTACCAATCTTTACCCGAGAACATGGCGTAGTCTATTCTTGATGAAACATTTGGTCCAAAGTAGGTGTACTTTTCTGGCTGAACGGATGGAAAACAACCATTACAGCACCTTAAACCGGTACTTTGGAGCCCTATTATCACCCCAAAGGTCTCTGGGTGGGTTCCTCCTCATCATCCCACAAGCCTTCCAGCAATCTGGGGATTCCCAAACAGGTGTTAAAATCACCAAAGGGCCATACTGAATGATGCTCCCTTGTTGGATTGCCCCAATCGATCCACTGTATCACACAAAGCCTGCACTGTGCTATTGCTGGTAGCAACCTTCAACCTGTTATATACATTAAACAGCAAAGCCAATTTCTGATTGGGTATGGATAATTCCACCAGTTGTAAATCGTCGGACCGGATATTCAGTTGCCTAGATTCCCAATTAAGAGCAGTCTTGAGACCGAGTGCCAGCCCACCAAAGGGTCTCCCTTTTTGGCCTTTTCCAGCTTTTACCTCAAAATCTCATAGCCCTGGATGATTACCTCCTCCACAGCCCACGTGTCTTTGAATGCTACAAAATCATATGAGTGGCCTGCTATGTTACAAATGTACTAAAATGATCAGAAAGGCTCATTGGTGGGGTTCCTTTTAGTCAGCTGGCCTGAGACCTTTGAAATACAATGAGATATTTGAGGTACCTTTTGCTATATGAAAGTCGCTGTATGAGTTAGATGAGTTTTGGGCTTTAGATTTCCATGGCTATTCTGTGGGAGTTAAGGGCGTGTTGACAGATCTCCTGCTGTCTTCTTCATGTTATGACCACTCAATGTCACATATCATGGTATAGAGTTATGTACTAAAGCTGTTCTCCTGCCTGAGAACGGGCTTGACAGAGTTTGTACAGATGTTATATATTTCAGCAAGGTTGACTGGCCTCATCCTCCAATTCCAATGATTTCTGTATCTCTGCAGGTTTGCCACGCTATGATTTGAACTCTCTCCACCAACTTTAAATCAGAAAGGTTTATCAGGTTGCCTTTCAGCTTCCTGGATGGCCATGCATACTTTATGTTTACCAATGATTCTCCTGATTCTTTGTGAACTATCCTAGAGGCATTAAATTAAATATAACCACGTTTCTCTGGTCCTCCACTGCCTTCTGGAGATTGGTGTAACCCATTTTGGAAACGGATTTATGTCCAAAGCAAGTTAAGGCAATGACTGCTGGGTATTTGACCTTGCTGTGGTCATTCAGTTGAACAATAATTATCCGTCACTTCCCATGCACCGGCACTAATTTGCCGAGTTGGGTATAATGTGTGCAATGGAGTTACATACATATAGGTATGTCTATATATGTATGGGAAGATTGTAGATGTTAGCTGTGTCCAAAGTGGCCTGGAGCAGCTTGAAGGCCAGGAGAAGCAGCTTGAAGACCATGCGAAGCAACTTGAAAGTCATTAGAAGCAATTAGAAGGCCATGAGAAGCAACTTGAAGGCCACGAGAAGCAATTTTATGCCATGAAAGAAAAAAAGAAAATACAAGCAAAAGACGATTTGTTAGTGGCTGCCTAGAGGGGTCCATTGGAAAGATCTGTGTGAGGGATCAGAGTGTATAGATGTGGAGGACTATGGCATGCTGGTTGAAGACTTGAATCTGGGCAGAGCCCCTCCACCTTTCATTCTCTCAAGTGAGATCAACTGCTTTCGGTATTAGTTGTTTTTTTATTAAATTCAAACAGATGATAATAAGATTTTACATAATGCGTTCTGTTGGAATCTCTGTGATAATAGCGGTTAATACATAGTTTAAAGATAATACATTTACCAACCTTGTGAGGATGAAGGGCTGACTCAGACTGACAGTATTCAAACTTTCAAAGTGCGTTCTGTCACCAAGTCAGAGGTGGGTCTTTAACTTGTGAGCTATCCCCTCCTTCATTATATTTGAGAGATCCTGGACTCTGAAGAGGTAGGCTTGTGTGTTATATCAATATGATTCAAGTATCTGGCATTTGATGGAAATCCCTGGCATCTACTCTATGAATGCTTGTTTTTCATGCCTGTCCGCTGCAGGTTTCTAATTGTGTGAGACTGAGCAAGCTTTAAAACACTGTACATCAGATTCAATATCTAACTCTGTTTGGATACAACAAGCTGCTAGAATGTGCCATAGAAGTCAACAAACTCTTTTGGAAATAAAAGCCAAACTGCGGATATTGGAAGTAGAGATTTCGTCGTCCAACAATTTAAATATCCATTGTCCATTTCCTGATTTCCATCTTTGCGTTTCAGTTTGATTCTTTGTACGGCAGAGTAGGTGCCAACACCAGGCCTGGAAAGGCTTAAGCCCCTCAGACATTGTGGACGTTGCAGGCAGAAGGCAGACCTCTGCTGTGACTCTCAACCCGGGCCACTGATCGCGAAGGGGCCTGTCAATTTTCTCACCTGGCAGAGCAGAGCGAATAGGTGTAAACAATGATTAATGTGGCAGCAACAGCAGGAAACATACATTATGGGGGACAAAAGCCTCTTCAGGCGGTATCACTATACCCTCTATGATATAGCCAAAATCTTGAAGGCAGGGCCCAGCTTCAATGTGGCCCACAGTTCCAAAGATTAGCATCCCTTAGTGAAACTAACAATCTTTTGAATTTGGAAGAAAGGGGCCAAAATAAGGCTATTCAGCCTCTTGCCTTTTGACCAAACAAGGCACTTTCCACATATACCAAAGCCACCTATTCCTTGCTGCATCCATGTTAGTTTCAATGGTTGTTTAGGCTGCCATGTTCTGCTGGTTATATTTGGATGAGTGTCTATTGCTTTACTAACATCTGGATCAGATCTCAATATGGCATAATGTTTAAATCACACCATTGACAGATACAAGAAAGTAAGTGCTAATTAAGCAATATCTGCTTGTGATTGATGCCTTGGTGGGATGGAAAACCAATCTGCCTGGTGCTTGAAGTGAAAATATAAGAAAACAATATTGCACAATACTCAACAGTGTTTTTGTCCTTATATTGATTTACAGGGAACATTAATTCCCATTGTTTGTGCATCTGTGAGCTTTCGCATGATAGTCACAAATGTTATTAGCACTAGCTGGAAGTGATGTCATTTGACCCGTCCCCAAGTGACACCACGGAAAGGGATGACAAACGACCTCCAGATTTTTCAGATGTGTCTAGCACCCATGTTTCCAGGTGCTCTAATTTCAGCCAGATATAAGAACCGAGGCACAGAGGGAGGCATGATTTGTCCACGATCACACATTTGGGGAATGTCATTTTTCAGATACGACGTTGGGACTATATGTAAAACATACATAATGCAATATTTGAGACAGGGCAATCAAAATATCTAATGCAGGCTATAGCTAGTGAATGAAACATATATAGATCAATGGACACAGAAGTACTCGTTATCTGTGGAGTTGCTGTGTTAAACAAACCAAAAAACAGCGTTGGGGAGGCGGGTGCTGCTGTTTACCCAGGAGAAAAATGCTGCACGAGCAAGGCCTGAAAATCAAATCATTGACCAGGATTTAGTATCAAGAAAATTCCCTGGTTATAAATGTATCTGAGTCAGCTACCACTTCGATAGAAGAAACCTATTAGACTGGTCTGCATGCACACAGGGGAGTGCATCTAATAATGTTATCTTTGCTGGAGTATAATACCTGGGAAAGGTTCTTTCAATATACCCAAGACCCCCCTTTAGTTAGTTTTTATTACCTAAGCATAATACTGGGTGTCGGAGGAGTTTAAAAAAAACACCATTAAATGTAATATCATTGCTGCACACATAAATCCATGCAATCACACAGTTATTTTAAATTGAGAACACCCACAAGTTGCTTCTCACCCAGGGACTCATTGTCAGACTTCAAGGCACGCACTGCACCCTACCCCTTTGTCAGACCCAGTGGTGCCTAATGGCGCAGCGCACCATTTGCGGCTCCCCTGCAAGCCACGCTGTGGCCCCCCCCAGCTCCTTAACAAAACACAGGGCATGCTGCACCCTGGGCCAGTCCAGACCACTGCGTGTGCGCAATGCCCATGATGATTATGCCCCTGCAGGGGCATGCACTACTGCAAGTGAAAGAAGTAAATATGTTTTTTAATCAAAGCTTAAATGTTTAAAATAACATACAAAGAAGGGGGCGGTGCCTGGGCCACAAATATACCAGCCACCAGTGGTGCCTGGTGAGTTGATTTTTCGGAGGGTATAAATATTTGCCACAAGTATGTGATTGCGACCGAGCATAGCAAGGGAGCCCGAATGAATGAAAATGGGGTTGGGGGTCAGGGGGGATTCTTCTCCCTCCCCTGAGTAAATGTTTTGAATAAGGGGTTAAAACGATGCATTACACAGCACACTTTCTGTGAAAACATGGGTAAAATGCCAACAATGTGGGTATAAGGCCAACAATCGGTTTTGTAGGGTGTAGGGTATATCATTAAAAAAGTACAATATATGTAAATCACCATAATTGTGCAGGGCATTTCCCAATGCATTATCATGCCGGTCTCTGCAATATATGCCAGTATAAAAAACATTTTAATGTTGGCTGTGCCCATACATTTTCTTGCTGGCTCCACCAACATTTGCTAGTATTCCCATATAAGACCTTAATCATGTTCGCTTTAAGATGTTTTTTATAGTATCATTACTGGCACTGGGCACAAAACTGGCTCTGCCAATATATGGCAGCACTCCGATGTAAGAACATATTCGCATTGGTTTGGCCATTAAAATTGACATGTCACAATACTGGTTCCAATGTAAGCAAGTAACGAGCCGTAAGAACACTTGTCATGTTTGATTCATCATATATGCTCAGTTACTAAAAAAACATGCTACAGTAATAAAACCTACAGGCTGCTACACCAAAACATCAGACTAGCGAGGTAACACTACTTTTCATGCTTGCTTTTTTTTTTAAAGATGCCGAGTAATAAATGTCATACCACAGTAATCAATGGCTCGAATGACTGCCTAAAAATTCCAGCCTAGCCAGTTAACAACACATATGAACTTGGCTCTGCCCGAAAATACCAGTAAAACATGCAAAGTCAATAAAGGATGTGGCAAAAATGCTCCAGTGATCTCCAGTCTCCCAGGGCCTTACACACATATATCCCCTGTCACCCACCGGTCACTCACCCATACATCCACTATCACATTCACTCACACTGGATTTACCACACAGGCACACACCAAACCCCACCTAGAACATTCAAACATGCACTACCACATTCATATTCATTCACCCACCAGCCCCTCACACCTTCTCTTACATCCACTTATTGTATTCTCTACACAGGCACACACACACCCCCACCGAGAACATTCACAATCCCTTCTCATTCACCCATCAGTCACTCACACCTCTTACATCCACTCATTTCATTCTCTACACAGGCACACAGCCACCCGCCCATCCATCCTGAAAATTCAAAAACACACATCACATCACTTCTCATTCATCCACCATTCGCGGACATACATCTGACATGCACTTCACGGTGTCCAGTCAACTGGTCGAAAAAAAACTGGTCGACTGCAATTTGGTCGACGCAATTTGGTCGAAAACCAAATGGTCGAATTTTTTTTTTTTATTTATATATTTATTTTTCGGGTTTTCGTTTAGTAAAAAAAGGGTTTTTAGAGAAAAAAAGGGGGTTGGGGGGGGACCCCCCCAAAAAAATGAAAAAAAAGGGTTAAAATAAAAAAAAAAAAAATTCGACCATTTGGTTTTCGATCAAATTGGTTCGACCATTTGTCTGGTCGACCAATTTTTTTCGACCAAATGTCTGGCAACCGCACTTCACACATGCAAAATAGACATCATGTTTTTAAAAAAAAGCCTTCTTACCTTTTTCTTGCAGCTTCAGTCTATCCTTCAAGGCCACCCTCGGCTCCAACGTGCTGCTCACGAACAGGAACCAGGAATCTGCGAGAGATTCCTGGTTCCTGCATGTGAGCTGCAAAGAAGCAGAGGGAGAGGGGGTTGGAGCTGAACGTGGCATGTGACATGTGCCACATGTCATGGTCAGCTTCAACCCCTGAGCACCTACCCGCGCCAGCCTTCACCCTGCCCGGTGAGTACTGGGCCAGGGACCCGCCAGAACTGGTGTGGTGGGCCCTCCTGCTACACCAGATCCTCTGCTTAAAAAAAAAGAAATCATGTAAAAAAAGTTGCGGTCACAATGGTGTTCCCAGGGGTTGCAGCTGCGACCCCCATATGATTTCCCTGCAGGCTTGGTTCTCATTTCATTTTTCACAACATTCATCCTAACATTAAAATGTTTGCAACATTGAACCATATATGCTGATTCCGACACCCTCAATATGTAGATTTGAGGGTCGCATGGATGCAACATCAGCTACCTTACAGGTGTCCAAGGGTGATCAGTGATAATGTTTTCTTGCTTTGTGCAGAAATGAAGTTAGCTCTTAGGGTGAAGATGGCTGAGCAATGACATCATGAGGATCATATAATGGGGGTGTAATTAATCCAAGGGAGTCATCACAGATTCCCTGGTGCTGACCTCGTCCCGTGTAGCCAGGAAACGGCAGCTGCAATCTGATCCTGTCCCTGGGGGCTTTCATGATAGAGGATCACATGGGAAGAGACAACTATCGGGGAGATATCACGACATCATTGGACCGGATGCACTATCTCCCCTTTTCCCGTTAGTAAGACCCTCTAATACCCAAGACTCTTTTACATGGAGAAGACACTAATACCAAAGACAATCATGGCATACTGTCAATTGCATGTTCCCCCTTGCAGAAGAAGTAAGAATATCTCTTCTTCCTATTTTTCTAGTGCCATACATAACTATGACACATACAAACACGTAGTCAACACAACGCCTTTTTCTTCCAAAGTATTGTTGGGGAGAAGTTGGACCCCCACCAGGGCTTCTGGGCGTCCCAGCTATGGGAGGCCCCAACACCTCCCATTTTGCCCAAAGAAATGCAGCAGAGTACCAAGCAAGCAGCAATATGTTCCAAACTGCGTGTATTTCTGGGCAGCAAAAAAACACACAGAGAGCTTCATGCATAGCGAAAATCCAGGCACCGTCTCCCCCGACGCTGGCTTGCAAGCCAGCTTTGTAACACACTGCAGGCTGACATCACAGAATTGGACCAGCTCCCAGAAACCTATCTCATCCTGCAATTGGCTGCTAAGTGATAGGTTACCTATGGAGCCCTTAAAGGAAGCCTGATCATTGGACATTAGGACTTTGGCATCAGTGGGCTGGTTTAACTGCGCCACCACATTACCTAATTCTAAAATTGTTGCATTATGAATTTGTTCCCATTAGTTTTTAGCTTGGACAGGCTTTTCGCCCCTGGGCCCTCGGCGTTCATTGGCCAGAGCTGAGCCATTCTTGTTACAATTATGTTTCAAATGATGTGTGAGTCTTTGCGAAAATGTCTTTCGTTCCCAGGAAAAGAAACACTGGGATCTGGATGTTCTGTTCTGGCTTACTCGTATTTGTGAAGAATTAAAAATGCTTGTCTGCCAGAGTTCACTGTCATTCAAGGAAAGGAATCTTATCTTGCTGTAAGACCTTGGCTGCTCCTGGGTTTGCGAGGCGCATTGCTGAAGTCAGCACGAATCCCCACTGCGGCTGGTGTTCAGTGAGACAAATGCACTTGGCTGTAATTTTCCTAAAACATGGCTTTACACTGTGCCATTAGATCAGGTTAATTCATATAAACAGGAATTCTTGTGTTTTGTAGATTATGGTAATGCTGCATTGAGGCTAATGTAGCATGTAGGTTGCAATGTTGGTGAAGTGAGTGTCTTTCAGCATATTTGTCACCCATGGGTGCGCTGGGGCCTGGTTCATATGATAAGTGCGCTCCTTATTCTTCCTGCTGTTCTTGCTGTTGATGTGCCTGGGGTGGGGGGGCAGGGGTTTGATCTCGATTTTCCCTCTTCAGTACCTTTTGGTAAAACCAGTAAAAGGAACTATTCCAATCCAATGCAACCTCTGGACTTCAACTCCCAGAATTCCCAAGTACTGAGATGAGGAGGATGCAGGAGTTTGCACAAGATGCCAAGAACCTGAAACACTGTGCGCAGTCTAGTTGTGTCAAAGCACATGTGCGTGGGACTTTTTAACACAGATGGCACACTATTTGAAGAGGCAGTGCAGGAGAAGATGTTGGCTACTGTCCCAAACCGCAGGAATTAAGAGCATGTACCAGTGTGGCAGAGCAGAGAAGGTCGCTGCATCAGATGGGGAAACCAAGGCACGTATGTACCAAGGACATACGTGCCGTGGAGATGCTGGGAGCTGAGAGAGTAGTCCTGGGCACTATGCGAGTCAAGAAGGTGGCATTCTCCATTTTGGGTCCTTAGAGAAAGCAGATGGGTTATCGTGGAGCCGTGAGGGAGGTCACAAAAATGGCTACAACCTCCAGCTGGGAAGGCGGGTGAAAGCAGCGAGCCACAGAAGTGCAAAATGGACTGGAGAATCTGGAAAGAGCTGGTAAGTCTTCCTGAAGCCAGTGGGGACCCTGGGGCATTCCGGCGATCACACCAACAGCAATTTGAATTTAATATCATTGAAGAATTAACTGAATACAGAAAAAGCAAAGTGCAAACCCCAAAGAACTACGAATGTATAAAATGCAAAGGTGGGGGAAATCTTCAACAGACATTGCCACAAGCCTATATAAGAAACCAAGACCAATACACGCAGTATTGGTAATTCTGAGAAACTGTAAAATGCATGAAAAGTCCTGGCAAGCAAGATACCAGACAACTGATATATATATATATATATATATACATATATATATATATAAAAGAAGTCCTTGAAGGGGAGTATACCAGGCAAGTTAAGCTCATAAAGTGAAGTCCTAGGGGGCAAGTGCACCAGGAGATTGATGTTGCAGAAAGAGTCCTGGCAAGAGAGTACACCAGGCTGCGGGAATTGCATAAGGAAACCTGGCATGGGGGTACAGCAAGCAATTTGCAGCCCCCCAGAAATTTTAAAGAAAGACTGTGTTTGTTGTAGCAGGGAAAGATTGATAGTTGTTGTCTAAGAGTCCTGGCAGGGGAGTACACTATGCAGTTGATGTTGCAGAAAGATGCCTTGCAGGAGAGTACGCCAGGCAGTTGATGTTGCACAAAGAGTCCTGGCAATGAAGTACACAGACTGTGGGCACTACATAAAGAAATCTGCCAGGGGTGTATACCAGGCAATTTGTAATCCCTCTAGAAATTAGTTTCTGAACCAAGAAAGATTGGGGTTCACTTTCCAAGAGAAAGAAAGCCTGTGTTTGTTGAAGCAAGGAACGATTGATATTATTGTCTAAATCAAGATAAAACAAAAATAGACTGTGTTTGTTGAAACAAGGAAATATTGATATGTTTTGTCTAAGTCAGGGAAAGAGTGATGTTAAAGAAAGACTGTGTTTCCAAAAACTAGGAGAAAGACACATTGGAAAAAGACTGCTGCAGAATTTGTTGCACAAACAGGAGTCTTGTGAAACCAAGCAAGGAGCAAAAGAACTGTTAACACAAGAGACTCTTTTTCATTTCACTTAAGAATCCAGGGGAAGGCAGCAACCCTTTGGAACCAAGGGCTTCCACTTTGGAGAACATTTTTGTTGGAATTATTTTTACCTCATTTATAAACACTTTCTGCCAGTTGCCAATTGAGGGTCAGGATAAGACGTTTTGGACACAAGGACAGCTTTTCAGTATTTGACATCTTGACACAGACAGATCCTTAGTGTTTTGGTTTATAGGTAGGGAAATTCCTCTGTAGCATAGAGTCACAGAGGCATTTTCCAACCCTTTTTCATTAAATAAATACATATCTTCGATAAAAACATGACAAACTTGTGACTGGCTCTCATTGTTGATCCCTCACATGGGGCATCAAGTTAAAGGTGTCGTTATCACCCACACCTGCTGAATTTGAAAGGGTTTAGTAGGGATGAATTTGGCTACCTTCACTAAAATGTTTTCACTGCATTTCAAATATCTTGTTATGCTATATCTTCTCCAGTGCCCACTGGCCATGACCTTCAGACCTCAGCCGGAGGCCCAACCAAACCTTGCCATGGCCTCCCACCAAGGCCCATATTAGTTGCGTATTGAGTTTAGTTGCGTATTTATAACGCGCTTAAATACCCAGAGGTTTATCAGCGCGGACCCGGGGATCGAACCTGTGTTGCTTTGCGTTGTCTTGCTTCCAAGGCGAGCACGTTGCTGCTGAGCTATGCTCCCAGGACATTGCCATCATCATTAAATTATCAGGTCACACCAGCCATAGGCATTGACCTTGTTGCACCGACACAACCTAAAGTGTATAGGCCACTGACCATTGGCTCATGCCCCTCTCCCTCTTTCATTTCTGTGGTAGTTTCCCCGGGAACTTCCAATTGAATAACTTTTGTTGACATTGATTCTGCCTCCGATTTCTGCGTTAATCATTCCAGGTAATCATTCATGTGGTAATGTATTGTTTGACAATTCCTGCTGGAATGGGAAAACACTCGACAATTTAAACGACTTTCCAGTCGCCACTCTCCTTGGACCCCCTTTCCATTTCCAGGTCCCTCATCGGCCCCACTCTGTGTAAATCCTCCATGACCCTCTCCTACTATCCCCTTTCACCTGCTAGTTCATGTGACACATATATTTCGGGAGCCTGTCTTGCAATGTTTCTAGGAACATTCCTGCAGCAAGGCGAAAATGTTTTCTCACAAAACAACCCACGTCAAACTCTCCAACTACACATGTGTTTCTCTTTACCCCTTCAAACCTGTACTTTAATGTGATACCACCCTTTTCCCGCCACAAGATCTTGTTCTGAGCACTTTTATTTTTTGGCTTGCCACTGCACCGCCAACCTATAATATATCTTATATGTATTATGCCCCAATTTGGGCATGGGGTGTCCATAGGCCCTGTGTCCCTACAAGTCCTGGGGACACCAAGCAATACTCTTGTTTTTCATCTGCACAACATTTACCATATACTAGTATCACTGTTTCCAGGGAGTGTCAAAACAGTAATATTGCATGCAGCATGTTCTCATGGGTTTCATTACATATTCATAATATATTAAATAGTCTTACTATTCTGGACATGCCCACGTGTGGCTGTGTTTTGGTCGGATGATGCTGACACTTTTTTGAAGCTCACAGCTAAATCCCCCTTTCTTGCACCAGCTAAGAATCCAGGCAATGCCCCTCTTGTTAAGCATTAAGCACAAGCTTTTAAATCTAGCATGCTTGGTTGTTAAGACTTGTATACCGCATGATTGGAAGTCGTGGAGGGTTCCCTCAATGGCAGAATGGCTCCAAGACATACATACAGGAAACGTATATATATCTCCTAGTAGTATGTCGACCGAAGGACATATGGGGAGATTTGTGACTATGTTAAAGGTGATTAGGTACTGGATGTCACAAGTGTTTAATTGTGGCTGATGGCAAGTGTCATCACGTGCAGAATGGCAAGCTCTGTATCACAGACTCTTTTTTTTGTATTCACATTTTTATTCATGACCCTACTCATAACAAGGGTAGAACGCTAGACTGGATAGCAGACTTTAATTGCAACACCACTGTCAGCTCCAACACTGCCTGCGGCTGGTCTGACCATCACGTCATTACCTTCCTCATGCCAGCCACCAACCCCCAGCCTACACCCACCATAGCCCCGCGCTATACCCACTAGAAATAAAAAGGACATTACCAGGGAGAAACTGCTTCCTCTCATCCTCCCTAGTCTCAACACCTGTGCCACGCTGCACAAGGATCCCACCGTCTTAGTAGACACCTTCAATAGCACTCTGCTCAAAGCCATTGATACTATAGCCCCACTAAAAAATATGCAAAGCCAAACAACAGTCTCACCTGAACTCTTGGTTCACCCCGCAGCTCAACGCTCTGCGCAAAGAAAAGCGGAAGGCCGAAGCACTATGGAAAAGTCATCCTAGTACGACTAATAAAGCCTCCCTCCTGATCTCCTCATTTAACTACAAGGAAGCCATCCTTCAAGCCAAGAAAGAGACGTATAACCTACGCATAACGCAAGCTGAATCCAACACAAGAGAACTCTTCAAAACTCTCAAAGAATTAGAATCCCCATCTCCTGCCCCCGACTCATGCACTAAAGACAGCACCTGGTGCAAGAATATACAAAATGCGCTGCTCAACAAAATAACCACCCTGCAACTCAAATTTAATGCCAAACAAAACTCCCTCCATACGCCCCTCATAAGCAAAACCATGCCACTTAAAACTACTACCCCTGCCTCTCCCTTTCCTTTCAGCTTCATTCCACCCACCACCCTTGAGGTTGAAAAAATTATCTGCAGATACAGAAATACCTGGAAACTAACAATCTTCTAGGCGCTAGGCAATCAGGCTTCAGACCCAAGCACGGTACGGAGACAGCCCTCCTAGACCTCAAAACCCAAATTGAGGATCTTAAAGACAAAGGCAAGCTAGCCCTGCTACTACTATTAGACTTATCCGCTGCCTTTGACTTGGTCAACCACCAAATCCTTTGTCACCACCTGAAAACTACAGCCCATTTTTCTGATAATGCCACTAATTGGATTAAATCATTCCTGGACAAAAGACATATGAGGATATGGAGGTATTCTCCCCTACTTCCTCTGCCGACCCGGCGCCAATCCCTTGCGGGGTCCCTCAAGGATCGTGCATATCCCCCACCCTCTACAATGTTTTCACCAAACCACTGTTTGATGTGCTTGACTATCTGGGTGTCACCTACACCAATTATGCCGATGACACCCAGATACTCATCCCCATCACAGATGACTACACGGTAGACTTGAAATCCTTAAATGACATATACCATGTCGTTCAAACCTGGATGGCACAACATGAGCTCTGTCTTAATGATGATAAGAGCTCCTCAACCTGGGGACACAGCAAAGACTTAACAAGCTGAATCCTATGTTCAGCTCTTTCAATATCGACAGAAACTTTATAAAAGTCTCCAAAGATACTAAAACCCTCAGAATATACCTGGACTCCACTCTTTCCCTTCAAAGACAAACAAATGCAGTTTCAGCCGCCTCTGCATACACATGCAAGCTGATCACAGCATGTTGCCCTTTTCTCTCTACCCAGAACCGCACTACCCTTGCTATGACTCTGGTCATGTCCAAACCTGACTACTGTAATGCACTGTACCAAGGCACCAACCAATGCAACCTTGACAAACTCCAGATCATACAAAACAACACCATCAGAGCAGCCCTCAACATCCCTAGCTCAGCCCATATCTCTGAAACTAGGAAGAACCTGCATTGACTGTCAGTCTCCCAAAGGATCTCACTAAAATCTCTTGCCCTGACTTACAAATGCTTGAATAATCTGGCCCCCAGCTATCTATCCTCCCGGTTCACCCACTATATCCCACCTCACTCACTAAGGTCTGCCTCTAGCCAGGGCCTACAGATCCCGAGATTCAAGCGCCAAACAGCTGGCGGGGCCGGCTTCCTAGTGCTGGCAGCCAAACTATGGAACTCTGTGCCGCTTTCCATCAGAAACATGCCCTCCCTGAATTCATTCAAACACAAAGCTAAACTTTGGCTTGTCTCTTCCGACGATCAAGAGCCACGTAGATAAACTTGTTATTTATGTGTCAGTTGTCTAATCTGCAATGTGCTCCTACGCGAATGTGCTATGTAAATGTTCTATGCAATGTCATACTGTTATGTAACTACTGTCTCAAGATACGCGCCCGGTAGCCTCCGGGCCTGGTTTGCGCTATACAAATAAAATAAATACAAATACAAATAAAAATTGAAACATTTATTACAGTGCAGACAGATAGGCCAGGCAAACTACAACTTATATGCGATTATGTCAGATCCAGAAATTCTCATATCTCATACAAATCTCCCATCACAGTTCCTTGATTATGTATACTTTTGATGGAAGAGAAATTGCAAAAAACACTTTCTGTATCATTTCTGTTTGGCATCTATACATTTGTTCACATGTAACATGCTGATGTTTAAATAAAGTTACAAAACAAAAAAGAAATGTGTTAGGCAATGTTTGAATGCAGTACCCTCTGGGAACACTACAAACAACTATGACTACAGGTATAGGCAACCCAACCTTTGGTATAAGCTTGTACTACACAGTTTTGGTGGCATGTTGAGCAGCCAAGCTGTTAAACGGTAATTGTATAGTGCCTCCTTCATATTTATATTGGCCTAAGCCTAGTTGCGCTACACGGGAAAACCGCGTTGCAAAGTTACGATTTTGGGTTGACTTCACCGCCATTTTAAGATTCTTCCGCCATTTTGATTTCTACTCGTGTGTTCTTCGTTCTAAAATGGTGGATCATGTTTTCAACTTGCAACCAAACCTCCTGACCTTTGAGTTCTGTTAATGTTTAGACTGTCTGAGAGCTGACTGTTTAGACTAGGCAATAAGACCTTGCACTGCATATGAACTGTTGTCTAAATGTTGTCTGCGCGGGTTGTAGGTCAACTGGTCGAATCTAAATGGTCGACAGGACGAATGGTCGACACCAAAAGGTCGACAGGTCAAATGATCGAATTATTTTTTTTGATTTTTCACATTTTCTTTTTTTTTGGGGGGTATCGGGGTCCCCCGAACCCCCTTTTTTTTGCTAAAAACCCATTTTTTCCCTAAACGAAAACCTAAAAAATATATATAACTAAAAAAAAAATGTGATAATTTGTCCTGTCGACCAAATTGTGTCGACCATTTGTCTGACGACCATTTGACTAGACACCGTCTTCGCGCACAAGACTCATCCTTGTATACCCATTGAGACAATGTAGAACAAACTCAGATCGTGTGTTTTTGTTAAACTGCATTGTAGCGATTCTTAAAATAAGGCTCACCACGGGATTTGAGGACATACATCACCATTGTGCCTCCAGGGAAATACAAACCTATGTAATCCTTTGCATAATATTGTATAATCTGTATGTGAACTAGGCACGAACTCTAGATCACAAATTATTAACGTGAAGAGAGGCTGGACAATATTACTCAAAATTGTATAAAAGCATGAATGTTTAGACGTCCAGCACTCTCTCACCTCTCTCTGTCGGGCTGGTACACATTGCGGGGTGTTGGGAGCCAGATAGCTATCTGTGTTGCTTTGTAAACTGTACAGTAATAAAAGATCTGTGAATCTTTTCAGCCCGTGATTGGTGTATTTCCTTTGTGGTACTCAGCCTTGATATTTCCTTGTTTTTTCAAAGCTTATCTCAAGAGAGGAAATGTGAGCTGTAGTGGAGTTACACAAACATGCACAGTTACAGATATTCAAATAAACTCTTACACTCAAGGTTTCTTGCATAAACAATTAATAATGTATTTATCAGTCAGTAATAAAGTCTTCTTCAGAAGGGAGCAATAGAATAGTAACACACAAATATACTTCAATACTGTACACTTTGAATTTCTGAATCAGACAAAGCCCTTTTGGGATGGCCCTCAGACACAACCTACACCCACAGGTGACTTTAGTAACAAGGGTGCTGGGGACATTAATACCTTACTGTTGGCATTCAGAATACTCTTTAAAAGTTGATAAAAGGCAAGGGTTATTAGAACACAATAAATTACTAAGCAGGGCAAATACTTTCAGATAGCACTTAGAAGAGTCATTCAATTCAAATCAAGCAAAGTTAATGGGCAAAAGTCTTTGTATAGGATGCAGCACTACAGGTAAGTAAATGGAAAAGTCTTTCCACAAGTTCTTAGGAGTCTTTGATGAAAAGAAGAATCAAATGCAGGGCCACAAGCTGATTAGACTTGTGAGTTGTGGAAGTTACAAGCACTTTTACAGTAAGAGGTAAGTTCTCTTAGACTTGTTTTACAGTACCATGGTGAAGAAGAAGTCGTGGGGACAAGGGGTAGGACGTCAGGGATTCCTGCACTGCACTGGGACTGTCAAAACTGGCAACCGGCAAACTTCACTTTCAGTGGTATTTCAGCTTCTTACAGTACAGCAAATAGCAATAAGCGCTGTTCCTCGCTGTCAAGGTGGACTGTCCTCACTTCTGGGGTCCGGCACTCTGCTGAGGGGGCTCAGGCTTGCTCAGTCCTGCTTTGTGGGATTCCACAGTGTTTGTCCTGCCCCCTTGTTAATTTGCATTTTTAAGTAACTTTGGGTCTCACCCTAAGTTACTAGGGGAATCCAGATGTGGACCCCTTGCTCACTATTCTTAGAGAGGCACAGATCCACCCTACTGAAGAGGTCCAACCAGACCGAAACACGTGTCTGGGGTTTCTGTTGGTACTCTTGTTCAGAGGAGAATTGCCTAGCATTTCGCTGCTGGACTGCCCCTGGGCAGGACAAAGACTGATATGTTTGGGATATTTCTTCTCTGTGAAAGATAGTGAGCTAAATACTCTGGGTATGTCCCTCGTAACCAGGACTAATGTCTGGCAGAGGGACTCCCAGGACCCTCCTTGTTAATTTGTATATTTAAGTAACTTTGGGTCTCACCTTAAATTACTAGGGGAATCCAGATGTGGACCCCTTGCTCACTATTCTTAGAGAGGCACAGATCCACCCTACTGATGAGGTCCAAACAGACCGAAACACCTGTCTGGGGTTTCTGTTGATACTCTTGTTCAGAGGAGAATTGCCTAGCATTTCGGTGCTGGACTGCCCCAGGGCAGGACAAAGACTGATATGTTTGGGATATTTCTTCTCCGTGAAAGATAGTGAGCTAAAGACTCTGGGTATGTCTCTCGTAACCAGGACTAATGTCTGGCAGAAGGACTCCCAGGACCCCCCTTGTTAATTTAATTTGGAGCAGGGCTTCACCGGGCAAACCAACGGTCCAGGAGTTACAGCAGGCATCCTCTTCAAGCTCTTCTTTGGTTCCTTTGTCCAGTGGTTGACTCTGCCTTCCAAGCCAAAAGACTTGCCTTTTATTCAGTTCTCTCCCATTCATTCTAGCCTAGCTGTCATTCACCCAGCAGGGTGGCTGTCCTTGCCGGACAGTCAGCCAGCCAATCACCACAGAGTGCATTTGGCTCTCCTAGAAGACTAATTATAGGGAGTTTCGGGCACCTCCCTCACTTCTTGCCTACCCCACACACTCAGGCGCCAGAGGCAGGTTTCTCTCAGAAACCCGGCCAAAGGCGAAATGAACAAAGAGACCAAACCTGGTTTGGCATGCAGAGAAACTCTTTAGAAGGACCTTCCTACAAAGACCTGGTGAAAAAGAAGACCGGGCACCATTTTAGCGAAGATGGCTGGACGCCATTTTGAAAAAGATGGCTCCTGCGGTTACTTTACAACAATTGCGGTAAATGTAAACCAAGGTAGTTCAAAACGAAACCACTGCCACCAGCCAGTCAATTGAGGAAAGGGTGAAATAAAAAATGTTTCATGAGCATTTAGAAACAGGGGATACTAAGTAACCCTTCCAGCACTCTATTGTAAGATAGGGTGTGCTGGGTCTAGCAAGTACAATGCTAAGTAAAGTCAATTTCACTTTACTGCTCTAGGAAACAGTAGTTGATCCCAGAGAAGGTATTTAAACCTTTAGAAATCTAAAAGACTTCCATGTGGCACTGCACTGAAGGTGCTTTGTGACACACTTGTAAAAGATGATGCCAATGGAGTTGGTTAGACTCCACAACCAAAAGAAACACAGTGTATACAATCACATTAAAATACATGAGAGAGTGGAAAAAAGGGTCTCACTCTCTCCAGTTAAAGAAATCAAGTCCTCAAAATCCAGCAAAGTTGCTGGGGGTCTCTAAGGTGGAGGGAATTAGCACATTTTTGAGAATTCTCCCTAACATTCGTCCCCCCCCCCCAGTACTAAGGGACATGAGGATTTAATCCACCCCTGGATGAATCTCCTTACTCTAGTCGGTCATACTTTCTGGAGAGACCATCAGCATTTTGGTGATTACACCCTGCCCTATGTTCAATGGTAAAATCAAACCCCTGTACACTGATTGACCATCTTAACAATTTAGGATTCTCCTCCCTCATCTGCATTAACCATCGCAAGGGTTGGGTGTCTGTTTGAATCACAAAAGAAGATCCATACAAGTATGGTCTAAACTTTTTCAAAGACCACACAATGGCAAAACATTCATGTTCTATGGTTGCCCACCTTGTTTCAGGTTCCTTGAGCTTCCTACTGATGAAGCAGATGCGGTGTTCCCTGCCTTTCTGTTGTGTAGTGCCTGTCTGTGATGTGCCTTGTGTATGTATGGTTTGGTAAAGGAGGGAGATGTGTTGTGTAGTGCTTGTGTGTGATGTGATGTAGCTGGTGATGTCATGTGGAGTGTTGATGGGTGAATGTTGGGATGTTCTGAGTGAGGGTTCTCAGTGGTGGCAGTAGATCATGCTTGCCTGGATGATGGGAGCCGGTGTTGTCTATGTATATATCTTCAATGTCCTAAGTGTAACAGTAATTCCAAGTCTGGTAATAAACCTACTTGAAGCCAGCTTAATCAGCCTGGAACCAGTTTAATTTCATTGGCGACGAGTCGGTCTTGGAAAAGGGAACCTATGTGCTACAAGCTGAAGGACCCTGCTGCGGGGGGTGCAGGAAGGACAAGCTGCAGGAGGAAGGACAACACCGCCCCCCAAAACGAGTAAGTCCCATCACCCAGGGCGCAAAGGAAGGAACAGGATAAAGGCCCGTACCATGAGGGATCAGCTGCCTATTAGCTGGCAGGAGAGTTGAGCCCCAGGGACTGGAGAGGGAGCTGGGCCAGAAGATTAAAGGAAGCAGTGCCCCAATACATTTTTGAGACTATAAGGAGGCTCAAGGAGAAACCCCAGCAGGAAGGATCAGCCATCAATGGGTCTTTGGGAGTGCTGATTACGGGGGTCGCGTGGACATGAAGGGACAATATTGGACCGCCTGGCTCGAGGGGTCCCTAAACAGGAGAAATGGTCCTGTAAGTCTCATGTAAATCAGGTGCATTGTTCTGCTGGTTGGGCTGTGTTGGATCTGGTACATTGAAATTGCGCATGCTGGAAGGAATGCGTATGCTGGATACCGCCACAGTGATTTGTGTGTGTTAATACTGTACAGATAGCTGCGAAGTGTGCAAGCATACCTGCCAGGTTACAAACTGACAGTTGGTGGCAGAGCCCCGCACTGCGATTCACTCTGGGTGAAGTGATGATGTCACCATGGTGGTGCTGGAGCCGGCGATGCGGTGGAACGCTTGGAGTGTTTCAAGAGAAAGGGTTTGTTTGTCTCTGGCGACCTGTAATGGGGAGGACGGTCGTATTAGCAGCAATGGATGGAGCGCCTAGGTTATGTGAATAAAGGACCTTTGTTTTCCACATGATCAGGAAGTGCAGGGGAGCCAACCCAGTGCCGTGGTAGCTTGGACGTTTCTGAACTACTGGAAACAGGTTGTAGTAAGGAGCGGTTCCGTGTCAGGAGCAGTTGAACGTGAACAGTGTTTATACAGAGCTGCAGCGCGCAAGGGCAGGGTGCCTGCCTGCGTCAAGCCTGTGTACGGAATTGGAGATTGGCGAGGTGAGGAGCAGCGATGGATTGGCCCCTTGGCCAATCGGCCCGTGGCCGATACGAAATTGGCATGTTCCTGCCTGGGGGCCGGTGGCTGCCCATGCTGGGCCGGTATGAGGAGGAAAAAAAAACAAAAAGCACTCGCAGCACCGCGACTGCAGCTGGAGCCTGGAGGCTGCCTGCAGGGCTGTGCTGGGACTGGCTGGGACCACAGCAAAGTGGCGTCAGCGCACACATTAAGTTGCTTTCAACTTTGCAGGAAGCAACGCATTTGTTGCACTTTTTTGCAAAGTTCAAAGCAACTTGTTGTTGTGCCTGGGGGCCGCCAGCGCCGGGCCAATAAAAATGCGCTACAGAGGTTGAAAGAGCAATGAAAACATGGAGAGAAAGTGACAGCAATGGGGGAGGCAGTAATTTATGTTAAGAGAGTTTCACGAAGGTGGGGGCAGATATCTCACTAGAAAGGAAGAGAGCAGAGGCTCCCAGGAGCTTTCGCCTGTTCTCTGAACAATGGGCCATGGCACACACAGTAGGAGATGGAAGAACTGCTGGCCTTTGTCAGAATGGCGATCTTTGTCGGATTGCCCCTCCCCCCCCACCCAGGTTGGCATCAGGGCTGTTTGTGGCTGGAAGAAAGCAGCTCACCAGGGTGGTGACATTGGCAGCCTGGCGCTGTAGACACAGCTTTCACCTGAAGAACACTTGTTTGTTTTGTTTGTTTTCACTGCTGCAAGTGCGGCTTTAGCAGGGAATGGCTGGGTAGGCTAACAGCGGAGACGGAAAGATTCTAGGATTCTGGCTGAGAGCTGAGGTAAGCATCCATTTGGGTCTCTGTATTTTGCTTTTTGCAAGCTGCAGTTATAGCATGTTTTTTTTCTGCCATTGTCTCTGTTACGATCATCACAAGACATTGCATCTCGGTGTCTTCGGTCACTTGACAAAATCCTTGTGCCTAAATGCACGAAAAAGCTTGTGCTCTTTACTTGCTCTGCTATGCCCAGAGCACTTAATGATGGGTGTTTGAAGTCTACACATGTGTCTCTGTGTGTGTTTGTGTGCTCAGGGTTCTGAACTTTGTCATACAAGCTGCAGTACAGTCGAATCCTTTGAGAGGGAAGTAGCTCAGTGTGTTAAGTGCCTGCTTCATGCATGAATTTGGTAAATTGCAGGTTCAAATACAAATCTGCTCACAATTGCGTAACCCGGGGCTCCGACCGAGGTCAATAACCCGAGTATCATGGAGCTAGATGCAGGAACGATATCTGACATGTAAAGTGCTTTGAAGCTGAAAGCAGCCTGTTTCAGAATATCACTGAGGCTCATGCCTGATATCTGACTAAATTAGTCACATTCCTGTCTGCTTTGCAGCGGCCTTCAATCCACACCGGCGGCCTTTTTGAGCCTGGAGGCATATGCCCACTTCCCAGAGGGGCCAGTGTTCCACAGTTCTTGTAAGTTTGACATTTTGTCATCGCAGCACAGAGAGTTAACTTTTCCTCTCTGCAGACACAGATTGGACCATTTCAGACTATGTATTTTGCTTTTCACAAGTTGCAGTTATAGCATTCTCTGCCGTTGTCTCTGTTACGATCATCACAAGACATTCCATCTCAGTGTCCTCGGTCACTTGACAAAATCCTTGTGCCTAAAAGCTTGTGTACAGTGTAGAAATATTTGACCATAGCACATCAAGTGGCGAGGCCACTTGATGTGCTATGTTCAAAAACTGACTTCATTGTGCCACAATGAACGCTTTGTTGTAATGTGTCTATCTTTCCCATCTCCCTGCCTGGCATGCTGTTCAGGATGTTTTGTTTGCATGTATGAGGTAACGAGTGCTCAGATTATGGGATGTCCTGTGAGTGCGCTGCTTTCCCTATTTTGCCAACCTCTGATTCTGAAGCCTGAAAGTAGATGCATGCAGGCTTGACATGCAGCCACATATGCACAAGACCTGCAGATTAATTTAACTGGCCTGCTGTTAAATCTCAGTTACCAGTTTAATGGTATCCACCACAGAATAATTGCTCACTTTCCTTAGCCGATATGATAGCTCAGTGGGTTGAGCACGTGCTGCTGTGATGTGTGTGTGATCTGCAGGTTGCAGGTTTGAATCCCACCAAGGCCATCTGAGCCTTCCATCCTTCTGAGGTTGATAAATGAGTACCAACAAAGGTTGGGTGATATTGTATGCATATTTGTTCTATAAAAAGCGTAAGTGCTATACAATAACATAGCACCCTTGGACGGCTGCTTGCATTCACAGTAATTTAATAATATGGATCTATACACACAGATATTAATTGTACATATGGTGGTCCATTCTTGTATGAAATGTATATCACATTAGTGAAAGCATAACCGTATTTTTCGTAGTGTACTTAGGAACGATGCTATAACCTCTCCCTAAACCTCATTCTGGTTTTCCTACTCCCCCCCTTCCTAGCCAACCATCATCACCCTAACCCTCCTTCCCTGCTGGGGTTCGGAACCCTGTATAAGCATCGACTTGCAGCAGGTCCCAAAACCGCAGTTGGGTGGTAGGTTCATGTCACTCCTGCGCCTCAGAGCTGTGGACACTGTCACTGAACTGTATGCAAATTTATGTTATTTTATGAGTTGTGTTGTAATGTAACAGACACATAAACCCTCCATAAGTAGCATTTTCTGTAAAGTCGTGAATTGACGCAATTCATGGATGATGGGTTGAGGGCCATTTTTTTGAGGCGCAGGGTGGGCCACTTTCTTGAGGCGAGGAGTGGGCCACTTTCTTGAGGTTAGGGGTGGGCCACTTTTTTTTGGGTGTCCGGGCCTATTTCTTGTCCCAGTCCGACCCTGGTGAGGAGGAAGGAACAGTACTCCATCTGTAATGCAGAGGAACAGTTCTCCGAGTCATTTGGATGTTTGTGGCCGACGTGGGACAGATCCGATGTTACCCGTGGAGAAATGATTACGAGCTGCGGGCTGAGCAAGCAATAAAAGGCATCATTGAGTTGGCGGAATGTGGAACTTACGGAGTTGGGTCTACACAGTTGGGATTGTACAAGTTTATCCTTTTTCTTCTGATGGGCATGTATATGAATCGGTTTAAGTAATGGTATATGCTGGTGTGGGATTTATGAATGTTTCAATTGCAGGAATTTTAATGGGGATGTGTTATGGGATATGGTTGACTTGGGTGGCTTGTATGGTAGATAACAGCATTGGGCATTTGGGAGTGGCCTTGTGTTGTGTTTTATATTGGTTGTCCCTCTATTGGCTTTAATTGTATTGCCCTTGCCTGTGGGTCTTGGTGATCATTCTGAGTGGAGCGTGGAATGTTTGGAGTGTTGGGGTATGTGACTATTGAGAATTCCAGCAAGAGTCAGTTGGGCTTGGTGCTGAAGTGAAAAGGGACCGGTGGATGTCTCCCTGAAGTATACCTTAACCTGTATGAATACTTTACCTATTGACTTATCATTCCTCTCTGTACGTGCCTGAAGTCCTGTGAACTTGTAACCTACGTATTCAGTAAACCTGTGCAGTAACCCTAAAGCGTGGTGCAGTCTCTATATCAAAGGGTTAACATTTCACCTTGGTGCTAGTATGGGTCTGGAGTGGCTTGTATGGTAGATAAAAGCATTGGGCATTTAGGAGTGGCATTGGTGCTAATATGAGTCTGGATGTGTGTACATGGGTCATGCTGTTAAAGATTTTAAATGTTAGAAAGTAGCATCTAGTGTTTAACTCCTTTTTGCAGATTTGCAGCATTCAAGGTTGCAGGAGAGCAACATGGACTTTCGTTTGCAGAAGATGTTTTGGTTAAGAGTGCACTGATGGATGAGTGTGCATGTGTGTTATAGAGCTAACATTTGTTTACAGGATTTGCAGCGATTAGGGTTGCAGGAAAGCAACGTGGACTGGTAGGGTTGGAAATTACACATTTCTAGTAGTGCCTATCGAAGGCTATGGACGTCTAGGTTTTCCATAGAGCCTTGAAATGGCTATGGACTTTTAGGATTTCCAAATCTGTTGTCGTCTTGTTTTTTTTACATCAAGACATATGGTTATGCATTTAATGGTTTTGATGCATATGTTTTTATTCTAACTCCGTTTATTATATAACATGCAATTGTTAGCATGGAAGGTTGTGAGAGTCAGTGGAGGCTGGATGATGGATTTCATTCACTGTGTGCATGGTATACGTGTGAATGTCACCGTGGTTATGGGAGGTTGAGGCCCATAGTTGGTGTGAAGATTATTTTGCGTGGTATGTTGCGATGGATAGTATGTGGTGCGTCTCGCCTCACGCTGAGTTCTTGAAAGGCAGTGCCTCCCTGCATGGGTATTTGGGGGGGTTATGTTTTCAGAGTTTGCATGGTGTTTAGTGAGGCTTTAATAGCTAGGAGGTATTTCAGAGTGAGGTAGCGCCTCTATTCTATTGGTATGGTGAGGTTGAGTTGTCCTGAGGTGTCCTGAGGTTGAATTAGGTATTTGGGGAGGTAGCGCCTCTGCGTGTGGTATATTGTGTTCTACTCGTCACTGGGGACAGGATGTTTTCTGGAGATACTAGTAGGGTGTATGGGTGGGGACGCTCGGTATAAAACTGTTGCGAAGGTGTGCGATGGAGTTCTGAAGTGACGAGAGGTTGGTTTTCATGTTGTTTGTATTGTTGATCCTGGACCCTGTTTTAGTGTCTTGTGTTTGACGTAGTGACTTGTGTGAGGTTGTCATCTGAGCTGATTGTGGAGTGTAGTTAACCAGTTTTCGCTGATGGTATTGAGAATGACTGGCCAGTGTTCTTAATTTGTTTGGTGGATTTTCACAGCTGGTCTGGTAGTGTGTGCTCTGTTTGCCAAGTCTCTTGCTGGTTTTGTGTGAGTGGGGGTGATGTTGTGCTTACATTGTGTGCTCGCTCTATTGTGTGATGACGTATTTGGCTTTGAGGTTTTCGAGGTTGGGTAGTGCTCCAGGGTGGCAGTCTGGTGGCCCGCCAGAGTTTCAGGGTGGCAACCTGGAGGCCCGCAGGTGGCGGGGGCAGTTGGAAGGTGGTTATGTAGTTTTTAGGTGGTGTCAGATTGTAGTTTAGAGTGCCTTGGATCTGGGCAAGTTGGACCCTGAGTGAGACTCCAGTGTTTGTTTGTGGCTGGAACAGACAGAGGGAGTATTGCTGATTTTGCGAGGGGTTTTCAGAAGAGTGTAGGCCAGTGTCTTCTTGTCATGATGGTAGGGAACTTGCTGTGGAAGTGGTGGTCTGCTTGTGGTGTATCACATGTAAGTGTGGTTTGGTAAAGGAGGGAGGTGTGTTGTCTAGTGCCTGTCTGTGATGTGCCTTGTGTATGTGTGGTTTGGTAAAGGAGGGAGGTGTGTTGTGTAGTGCCTGTCTGTGATGTGATGTAGCTGGTGATGTCATGTGGAGTGTTGATGGGTGAATGGTGGAATGTTCTGAGTGAGGGTTCTCAGTGCTGGCAGTTAGATCTTGCCTGCCTGGGTGATGGGAGCTGATGTTTATGTATATATCGTCTATGTCCTAACTGAAACAGTAATTCCAAGTCTGGTAATAAACCTACTAGAAGCAAGCTTAATCAGCCTGGAACCAGCTTCATTTCACTTTCTCATCCAGCTGACTCAGAACTGGTCCCATAGTTCTTAATGACGTTCCTATAGTAACCAGTGAGGCCTAGAACGGCTCTCACTTGGGTTTGAGTAGTAGGGGTTGCCCAGTCTTGTACAGCTTGTACTTTGCTAGACAATGGCCTTATTTCACCTCCTTCTACCTCACGTTTAAGGTAGACCACTCTACTCTGACCAAATTGACATTTACTTACCTTTATGGTCAGATTGGCCTGCTCAAGAGCCTGCAATACATATCCTAGGTGGTCAACACGTTCTTTCCAGGTAGGGCTGAACACTGCAATGTCATCCAAGTATGCCATGCAGAAGTCCTCCATCCCATTCAGAACATGATTCACCATCCTTTGGAATGTAGCAGGTGCATTCTTTAATCCAAAATGCATCACCTTAAACTGGTAGAGGCCTCCAGGGGTTGAAAATGCTGTTTTCTCCTTGGCATGGTCTGTCAGACCTATTTGCCAATAGCCTGAGGTTAGGTCAAATGTACTCAGGTACTTGGCTGAACCAAGGTTTTCCACCAGCTCATCTGTCCTAGGTAAAGGATGGCCATCAGTCGTGGTGACTGCATTAAAGGCTCTATAGTCCACACAGAATCTCAACTCCTTGGATCCTGCTTTTGGTACTAGCACAACTGGACCAGACCAAGGACTTGTAGATGGCTCTATTACCCCGAGATCAAGCATCTTGTTGACCTCTTCCTTTATGTGGGTTCTTTCATGGTCTGACATTCTGTAACCTCTGCTTTTAACAGGTAAACAGTCACCAGTGAGAATCTCATGCTGGCCCTAAGGGGTCAAGCCTGGTGATTTGTGAAAATAGAGTGACAAACTGATTTACCGGAGCTTTGCACAGCTCCTGTTGTTCTAGTGTCAGATCAGAAGAGAGATTGACTCCTTCTATCTTTCCATCTAAAGGTTGTCCCCTGAGGAGATCCGGTAGAGACTCACTCTCCTCCTCCTCTTGATCAGAGGCTAGAAGCCAAGCTCCCAGATCTGGTCTAGAGACATAGGCCTTTAGTCGGTTGGTGTGAAAGACTCTGGGGGCCTCCTTAAGATTGCCTAAGTTCACCAAATAATTGACCTCTCCACGTTTTCCCACAACCTTGAAGGGTCCAATCCATTTGTCCTGCAAGGCCGTCTGCCTTGTAGGCACCATAACTAGAACTAGCTAGTCTTGAGTAAACTCAACCATGTTGACCTTCTGGTCATGCCAATGCTTCACCAGAGCCTGACCTGCTTTCAAGTTTTCTGAAGCTTCTGTCATCATTTGTGTCATTCTCCTTCGGAGACCTAACACATAGTCAGTGACTCTCACTGGCTTGTAGGAAGGAGCACTCTCCAACCCCTCCTTGATTAGGGCCAATGGACCTCTAACCGGATGACCATAGAGAAGCTCAAAGGGACTGATTCCACCCCCTTCTTGAGGGACTTCTCTATAAGCAAAGAGAAGGCATGGCAGTAGAAGGTCCCACTTCCTTCTAAGGGATTCTTCTAAAGCACCTATCATGCTCTTCATAGTTCTATTAAATCTCTCTAACAACCCATTTGTCTGTCTGGGGACGGTAGGCTGTTGAGAATTTGTAGGTTACTCCACAGTTTTTCCACATGGCCTGCATGCAGTGGGTAATTAAACGGGAGATAGATAGCTTTGGATAACACAACAGTTATAAGCATTAAACATCAACTGCTATTTACGACACATTTAATATTTTAATAAAGACATCACATTTTTTTTTTACAAGTCTGTTGTAAATCACTCAATAAAACACTCTAAAACAGTGACAATATCGTACCCTAATGGGTAGGATTGACATCAATGTTAATCTGATCAATAGTATCTAACGTTTAGTTCTCTAGTATTGTCCTTGTCTCGACATTTCTCGTATTACTATGGTCAAAATATTTAACCATTGTGTAGTCTCAGAATAAGATAGAGCTACCACCTATGTGGTAATCTGGGATTCCCCCTTTATATACTGCATGCAGTGGGACATAAAATGTGATCCCCTGTCAGAGATAACCACCTTAGGAAAACCTACTTTGGTAAAAATACGAAGTAGGGCTTTACCCACTGCTTGAGCTGTGACAGTCCTCATAGGTATAGCTTCAGGATACCTGGTAGCATGGTCTACCACAACCAATAGAAATCGGTTGCCTGAAGATGTGGGGGGGTTTAAGGGACCAACAATGTCGATTCCTACCCTCTCAAAAGGAACTCCCACCACTGGGAGGGGCACCAAAGGTGCCACATTCTTGGCTACACTCTTGTCAGACCTGGTCCCAAGTGTGACAGATCCTATAGAATTTATCTACATCAGACCCCAAATTAGGCCAGTAGAAGTATAGAGAAATCCTTTCCTTGGTCTTCTTAACACTTAAGTGACCAGCTAAAAGAATCTCATGGGCTAACTGTAAGAACTGAGGTCACACCTCCCGGGGCACTACAAGTCTTCTGTAGTCTCCTGGGGTAGACTCAGTAGGTTCACTATAGAGGAGGCCATCATTCCAGTATAACCTGTGCTTCCCTGGCTCTTGCACTTCCAGCTGGGAACCTGCCTGTTGGCGAAGTCCCTCAAGAGTAGGACACTCTCTTTGGCCTCTGCTGAAGTATGCCCTACAAGGGCCACCTTCTGCCAGTAAAGACTGCAGCTTAGGATGGTCTTTAGGATACAGATCTCCAACAGGGGGAAGGTCTTCTTCCAGCTCTGAATCTTCAGCAGCTGACCCAACCTCTCCTGGTTGGATCTCACACTCAGCCTCAGCTGTGCACAGGTGTGCATTTGGACTGTCCTCTCGGGAATGTCCTGGTTAGATGCACAGGAGTGCTATCTTTCTTGTTTCCTAAGACCTTGGGTTTCCCCTCTGTCTCTTTCTTCTTGGAAATAGAAGTTGGCTTTTCCTGTGGACTGGGTGTTATAGGTTCTTCTGTAACAACCCACTGATAGTCATTTAAAGTGAGCTCTCTGGCCTTCCTTGTCTTCCCCTGCTTCCTTTTACCGGGAGGCCTATCGGTGCTTGATACAACTCCAAGAGTTTTTAAGTCATTCCCCAACAGGATTCTCCCATTCACCTCACTTTGTAACACTAACAGGTATTCTTACAGTCATGTTGTTGCACTGGATGAGAGCTGGTAGTATTGGAACCATCTGGATAGGGCCTCCAACAAGCTTAGTGGGACCTTTGGTTGCCTTAGCAACATCCTCAGGTTTGAAGAATTGTTCATCCACCACTGTGATGCTGGCCACAGTGTCTCTAATGGCAGGGGTCTCCTGACCATTTACAAGTGCACTGTCATTGTAGTATTCTTTGGTGTTATCTGGTATAGAGTTATACACATCTATATTCTGCTGTTCTCACAGACCCAGGGACACTAAAGAGATACTGGCAGAGACCCCAATGGGGTCTTCAGCCAATAGTTGAAAGTTTCCACTTGCCATATGTACTTCTCCCACAGGGATGAATCTTAAGGAGGCAGTGTGGACCCCTGAAGGTTTACCCATGCACATGGGATCCCCTTTCACATGGTCAGTAGACCCACAAGCAAAAACATTTCCAAATGTTTTGACAAATGGGGGCTTCTGCTGACCTACCTATGGTTTGGCACCAGAGGTTTCATTAGACTGGCCTGCTTTCCCATGTGACTTACCCTTCTTCTGTTTGTGGCCCTCTTTTGGATTGGAGGTTTTAGAATTCTCTTTGTCAACTTTCTTGTGCTGCTTCCCCTCATCGTTTTTATGAGTGGCCCGAGAATCCTTGTGAGTAGCCCTGTTGGAAACCCACAAGTCAGCTAGCTTCCTGGGATCAGTCTCTTTAGAGTCAGTCAAGCGCTGTCTCAGCTCAGGAGAGCAGGCATCAAAAATAGATTCCAACACAATCAGATTTCTCATTATTTTAAAAGAGTTCACTCTGTAACCTTTAACCAAACCACCTAAGTTTTTCAAACATTCACACACCCAGGTAGCCCAAGGGGTACTGGGAAGGAGTTTTACCAAATCTAGCTATCAAAACTAGCTTCACATTTTGATACTCCAATCTTTCAAGTCCCCCCACCTCCATTACAGCATCAGTTGCAACCTGGGGGAGCCTAGACGAAAGCCAAGAGATCAACTGATTCCCTGTGAAACCCTGAATCCCTTAGTTATATTCAAAAGCACCCAATCAATCCAAAATATCAAGTTTCACCTCATACATACTCACATCTTCCTTAGGCATGCAAGGTCTCTTAGGACTGGAAGACCTAGAGGACTCTGGGATAGAAACATTTTCAAGAGACCATTTCTTCATTTCAAGAGCATGTTGCAATTCCATTTTCCTTAGTTTGAGATCCTGATGTTTGGCTTCAGCTTGGACTTGTAATCTTTTAAACTCTAACTCAAGCCTCATTTTTAATGGAGACACATTCTAGACTCAGTATTGGACCTGGTAGGGTCCCTGTGGCTAAAGGTTGAGGCATAAGGGCCTGTTGAGGTAGAGAGGGACTCTCTTCATGAGACTTTTCTAACTCGTCTGACTCCTCAACAATATTAGAGTTAGACTCTTAACTATCATCATCCTCGTCATTTTCCACATTTTCTGGGACAGTAGGTGTGACAGGCCTACTACCCAGACTTGGATTACTTAACAATCATGCAACTAGTTCATTTTTCATTCCTTTAACAGGGAGAGTCCTGACTTTACACATTTCTTTCAGTTGCTTTACTGTCAAAATGATCAGGGCTTCCTGTCTGAAGTTATCCATATCTGGCATGTTACAATTGCTTTTCTAGTGGAGTTTAGCCTTGTGAAGGTTTTTAGTTGAACAAAAGTAAAGCAAACTCTCAATGTAACAACTCTACAATATATTCTCACCACCTGCCACCAGGGTTAGGCAAAGTTTGACTGCAGTGCTGGGAACACTACAAACAACTATGACTACAGGTATAGGCAACCCGACCTTTGGTATAAGCTTGTACTACACAGTTTTGGTAGCGTGTTGAGCAGCCAAGCTTATCTCAAGAGGGGAAATGTGAGCTGTAGTGGAGTTACACAAAGATTCACAGTTACAGGTATTCAAATAAACTCTTACACTCAAGGTTTATTGCATAAATAATTAATAATGTATTTATCGGTCAGTTATAAAGCCTTCTTCAGAAGGGAGCAATAGAATAGTAACACACAAATATACTTCAACACTGTACACTTTGAGTTTCTGAATCAGACAAGGCCCTTTTGGGATGGCCCTCAGACCCAACCTACACCCACAGGTGACTTCAGTAATAAGGGTGCCGGGGACATTAATACCTTACTGTTGGCATTCAGAATACTCTTTAGAAGTTGGTAAAAGGCAAGGGTTATTAGAACACAATAAATTACAAATATTCCTAAGCAGGGCAAATACTTTCAGATAGCACTTAGAAGAGTCATTCCATTCAAATAGGCTAAGCCAAAGTTAATGGGCAAAAGTGTTTGTATAGGATGCAGCACTATAGGTAAGTAAATGGAAAAGTCTTTGCACAAGTTCTTAGGAGCCTTTGATGGAAAGAAGAATCAAATGTAGGGCCACAAGCTGATTAGACTTGTGAGTTGTGGAAGTTACAAGCACTTCTACAGTAAGAGATAGGTTCTCTTAGACTTGTTTTACAGTACCTTGGTAAAGAAGAAAAGATGCAGCTGATGACTTCTGTTCCTGTGCAGCTCTGCAGATCTCACTGTTCCTGGCCTCCAGTCTTGGGGATAAGGGGTAGGACGTCAGAGATTCCTGCACTGCACTGGAACTGTCAAAACTGGCAACCGGCAAACTTCACTTTGAGTGGCTGTTTCGCGTTTCAGCTCCTTGTGGTACAGCAAATAGCAATAAGCATGGTTCCTGGCAATCAAGGTGGACTTTCCTTACTTCTGGGGTCCGGCACTCTACTAAGGGGGTCAGGCTTGGTCATTCCTGCTTCCTGGGAGTCCGATGGATCTTCCAAAAGCTTTAGGCCAGCTTAAAAGTAACGCATACAATCTGGTGTCCCTCTCCCTGGCTATACGGTTTCCTGCAGAGGAAATTCAACCAGCTCGGAGATGGGTGTCCAGGTTGCATACTTTGGAGTTGATTGGTCTCACCAACTCAAAGGGAGAAGTCATCCTTGCAGGGGCTTCTCTGTCGATGTGAACTTGGCAAGTAGTCACTGCAGCAGGGCAAACCAATGATCCAGGAGTTGCAGCAGGCGTCCTCTTCAAGCTCTTCTTCGGCTCCTTCATCCAGTGGTCGACACTGCCTTCCAAGCCAAAAGACTTGCCTTTTATTCAGTCTCTCCCATTCATTCCTGCCTTGCTGTCATTCACCCAGCAGGGTGGCTATCCTTGCCGGACAGTCAGCCAGCCAATCACCACAGAGTGAACTTGGGTTTCCTAGGAGGCTAAGCACAGGGAGTTTCGGGCACCTCCCTCACTTCCTGTATACCCCAGACACTCGGGCGCCAGAGACGGGTTTCTCTCAGAAACCCCGCCAAAGGCGAAATGAACAAAGAGACCAAACCTGGTTTGGCGTGCAGAGAAACTCTTTAGAAGGACCTTCCTACAAAGACCTGGCAAAAGAAGAAGACTGTGCACCATTTTAGCAAAGATGGCTGAACGCCATTTTGAAAAATATGGCTCCCACGGTTACTTTACCAGAACTGCGAACGGTCGCAGTAAATGTAAACCAAGGTAGTTCAAAACGAAACCACTGCCACCAGCCAGTCAAATGAGGAAAGGGTAACATAAAAAATGTTACATGAGCATTTATACACAGGGGATACTAAGTAACCCCTTCAGCTCTCTATTGTAAAATAGGGTGTGCTGGGTCTAGCAAGTACAATGTTAGGTAAAGTCAATTTCACTTTACTGCTCTGGGAAACAGTAGTTGATACCAGAGAAGGTATTTAAACCTTGGGAAATCTAAAAGACTTCCATGTGGCACTGCACTGAAGGTGCTTTGTGACACACTTGTAAAAGATGATGCCAATGGAGTTGGTTAGAATCCATGACCAAAAGAAACACAGTGTATAAAATCACATTAAAATACACGAGAGAGTGGAAAAAAGGGTCACACTCTCTCAGGTAAAAAAATCAAGTCCTCAAAATCCAGCAAAGTTGCTGGGGGTCTCTAAGGTGGAGGGAATTAGCACATTTCTGAGAATTCTCCCTAACAAAAATCAACCCAAGGGAAATAGCAGAACCAGCTGTGTTAATCTGTGTAATCTGATGAAATTACAGAATTACAACTAGTGCAGTGGTAAGGGCAGTGGTTTTCCTGGAACTCCTTCGGTGGAATGACAG
This sequence comes from Ambystoma mexicanum, assembly GCF_040938575.1. Lineage (NCBI taxonomy): Eukaryota > Metazoa > Chordata > Amphibia > Caudata > Ambystomatidae > Ambystoma > Ambystoma mexicanum. Next base: position 149,295,762 of record NC_090935.1, on the reverse strand, counting down.
AATATCCACTTTGTATGTATTTTTGTTTAAAAAAGAAATCTATTTTCACTCTCCTATTGAGGGTGGAAATGTATATTTTACAGTAGTGGTCTATATATACCACTAGCATATATTATTTTAATGTTTACCAAGGTAGATTCTGACATTTGTATTCATTACACGGGAAAGGTGGTGAGAGGGTGGGCATCAGATATATTCACGTTGCCCGCATCTGATGCTAAGTACCAGTCTGTGTAGTCGATTAACTTGATATTAACTGATTAGCGTAAGATTGGATTTTGATCCACAGTTTAAAGTCTTTCAGTAAGAGTGCTTTGTAACAAAGGATAAAAAGGATAGGATGGTGGTGGCTTGTCTAACCACTGGTGCACTGACATCGGTGCATTTGCTTTTGTTTTACTCCTTTCTCAGGGAGCAGGTGATATTGGTGGGTATTATGTCCAATCATGGACAGTAGTTTTTTCGACAGGTGTTTTTCTGAAAATATTTTGCCGAAAAAACACATCCAATTTTTTGGGGGGCGGTGGTTGGGAGAGGGCATATAAAGGATTGGAGGGCTCGAGAACAGTAAAAAATAGGTGGGCAAGGGGGGGGGGCTTGGGGAGGAACCCCTCTAAAATAAAAAATACAGAAATTTCAATGAGATTTTTCAGAATTTTTTTCCCAGAAAAACACCAGTCGAAAAAACGGTTGCTGATGATGTGACACACAACCATATCGGTGTAATAAAGTATAAAGGAGCATAGAATCCAAAAAATCAAATGGGGTGGGGAATTGCCCCCATTTTTAAAGGCAAAATACTACAAGCATATGCACCCGTGTAACCATGCCCAAGTCGGGATAGAAAGAAGTGGCTCCTTTCTCCTGGAGCAAGCAGCGTAGGGGAAACCAAGGTAAAGGGGCATACATTTAAAAGAGGATGGCATATGGGGCCTGACCCCGTTTAAAAACAGAGCAAATTCAAAGACATATAGAAGAACACACAGAGATAGAAATACGTGGAACCAGAAAGATTGTCATCAATTTCGAAAAGTGAGCTATTAATTACTTTTATGTCAGGAGCCAACACTTTGCAAGAGGACAACGGCGGGACATTGACTGTATAAAAATGCCATGTGACATCGCAATTTCAAGTCCTCCCACTGCAGTGGCAAGATTAAGTGCCTGCTTTGAATTGTTTGGAGTTATGGCAGTTAAGGTTTAGGGAAGGCTTCTTTTCGCAATGAATTGTTCTTTACTCGTACTATAATGCACCACTTTGTTGGATCCCAATGCACCCCAAGTGATAGGAGACTAGCAAATAGAGCGTCCTCGGAGGGAACCTTGTCGCCTGCCAGCAGTAGGAGAACTCATGTTTTATTCAGCGCCATAGAGCAGTCTTCAAGGAGCCCCTAATGGCAAGTGAAAAATGAACCGGAAATCCAAGGTGATCCTTGGGATCGAAGGAAAGGGCGTCTGCACTTAAATGGAGTCTGTGTACAAAATGGCGGGATGATAGCATTGCATTGTGCATGCAGGGCCCTCTGCTGTCACACAGCGTTACGCCTGTCGTGGCATGCATTTTAAGCTATCTCAGCTCTTGCTGCTTTCTGATGACGCCTCGGAAGACTGCAGCGAGCCCACTGGCAGGTGCCTTTGATAAGAAGATTAAGCACCGGCCCTGAGTCAAGAAGCCAGGGTACACGAAACACACAGTGGGGGTCATTACGAGGTGGGCACAAAGGGATACCGAGCACCGTTAAGGACACCAGTGCCGGCAATCCCTTTGTGCCCTATTCCGAGGTCCCTTAGCGGGTCTCGTCCTTAACGCCTGGTTTTAACAGGCGTTATGGACGGGGCCTGTTAAGGGACTTCAGAGCTAATAACGGTACCGCAATTTGCGGTACCGTTATTAGCGCCTTCCCATTGAGCCCTATGGGGGCTGAAATGGGAATGGGGAATGGCTTTTTCAATGGTGACTTACCGGTCCCGCAAAGGTCGGAATAGACCGGTAAGTCCCTACTGAACGAGGGCAGACTCGGTACCGGTATTGGAGGTAGTCATGGCGCTAATAGCGCCATGACTACCTCCAACCTCGGAATGAGGCCCAGTGACACTGTAGAAAACCGCTAGATGTAATTTGTAAATACAAAAAACTAAAATGCACCTGAGGACTGCGAGAAACCTTTCATAGTGAAGTAAAAACCCTGCAAAAGTTTATAACTCTTTTCTAAAATGCTTAGTGGACTTGGAGCAGCAGGAATACAGAGACAGAGCAGTAACACTGTAGACAGATTAGGCCTTCCACCCTATGTTCTAACTTTAGTCTTCCCAAACCATGCCATCTGCCTCTCTGAGGCTTCTATTTAGGCTGAGAGTAGAGGAGCACTGTAAGGAGTGTGGGTAGCCAGCATTTGGGCTGCCATATTTTAACAGTAGCGTGGTACTCCACGGTCTGTGCGTCGGTAATTGGTCCTTGGTCAGGTGTTGAAAGAGCCATGTTTTGAAAGATTTGCAAAATTGGAGAATTGTTGGGGCATTCCGTGCCGACACCGGGATCGAGTTCCAGAGGGTGGGTGCGTGACAAGAGAAGGATGGTTTGCAGGTCCTCTGTTTGTAGACGAGTTGTGATTCAAGCTAGTTGGTCGATTTGATGCGCAAGGAGCGTGTGCCACCATATATGTGGAGCTCAGCCACCAGGTACGCTGGTGTGCTACTCGTGACTGCTTTGTAGATGATACATGCACTCTTAAACAGTATCCTGGCTTGGAGTGGAAGCCAATGTAGATCGCGTGGGATGGCCGTATTTCAGTCAAATTTCCATGCTCCTGTAATAAGATGTTCTGCAGCGTGGTGGACTGCTTTTAGGGGCGACAAGTGAGCAACTGGGAGCCCTGTCAGGAGAGCATTTCCCCCGTGATGTACGAGGCCACAAGACTAATTCCTTGGCATTCTTCAGAAAACCAAACATACCTTGAATGGGCCTCCCCGCTATCCAGTGTTCATACCGCCAGTTACGTGAGTAATGTGAAGGGGACACACCCCAAAACTTGAGATGCATTGTTACTTTTATATATTTTATAGCAGGTGTCTGCAACCCTTGGCACTTCTGATGTTTTAGACTACAACTTCCACTATAGTCCAAAATATCTGGAAAGTCGCAGGTGGCTGACACCTGCTTATGGGCACCACACAACATCAGATTCCATTTAGGCAAGGTGTCTACTGTAGTACACATGGCTAGATTTGCATGTGGCAGCCATCTTGATGATGCATTGCCAAGTAAGCAAAATGGGCTGCTATATCCTTGGTTGTCATCATATGACCTACTACTGGATTGACAAATGACTTCTCACTCACCTACTCTATCAGGCACTGTGAGGGGTCAGTAATGCAAGGCTTTCTTCTCAATAGTAGACATTCTATTGATACCAAAAAGTGCAAAGAAAACCTAACAAAACCTACTCTACCAAGGAATTGCCTACCTCGTCTAGGTTCTAAAGGTAATTCTCCCAGCATACACAAAATTGCCCTCACACTAAACAACAAAACATTCAAAGTAAATCATAAACTAAAAATAAATAAATGATTACCAAACAACCAATGATTTGGATAACCTTCACCTGTCCTGGGAAGATCCCTTTGCCAGGAATGTCCAAAGTCAATCTCTCCAAGTGTTCATAAAGAAAAGTAAAGTCTTAAATCAGTTCTTGAAAGTTCCAAAAGAAACAAAAGTTCACCCAAACAAAAATCCACTGGTAACAGTTCTTTATCCTTCTGTTGAAAAGCCCCCCTTACAATTCCAGCAAAGAAGATATCACCAATGGTAATCCTGGAGAACTTCCTTCCAGGATGGACTTGATATAGTTCAAAGACAAAAGTACCATTTCTACTTCAACAACTGTCCATATGTTTGTAACTTCTGCAGCGTCTTTAGTATAACTTGTCAGGATGCTACCTCTTAGGGTGTTGCTTTCCTTCCGATGAAATTGTTCTTGTAACAATTTGGGAAAGTCAGCTTTAACCTTCTGTGTGATTAAGAACAGCGTTCTCCCCCTTAATTGGAAACACATGACGACTTTGATAAAGTTATTTAGGTGAACAATGGAAAATGGAAAGCTTTTCCTTTACGCAAGCACTCTGACTTGCATTAAATGAAAGTGTAATACATTCCTTTGTTTTTAAGACTTTTCACAGCAATGAAAAACTTCTACTTGCTCCCACTTCTACACGAGTTATAATTAATAATAATAATAATAATAATAATAATAATTGAGCTGGTGACAGTTACCAGCAAGGGGTGTTTAGTGAATCAGAGTACAGAGCATCACTCACTGGCTCCAGAAACCCTGTGGTTGTGGGCGGCTTCCAGTTCCTGACTTTTCTTCCTCCTATACTACTTCAGGCACTCTTGGTACCAAATGACCCCCCCCCCCACAGCATGGGTGTCTCTGGTCCGGCCTCGACCACAGGGAGTCTCTTTCATTCCTCTGTCACTCAGCTTGCTTCTGCACACGGGCCGCTCATTGCAGTACAACCTCAGCTCTGCAGTCACAGCTACTAGGCACACCTGGGAAGACTTTAACCTTCACCACGTCTCCCTCAGTGTAGCCACGGCCAGACAGGGTTTGTGAACACAGGACCAACTCAGAACTTGCAGGTGAAATCTGCTTGTCCCGGCGTCCCTTAATTGATCACACTTCCTCATGAACTGCCAGCCTTGTGCTCTTCTCCTTCTGCTACTAATGCCAGCCTTCCAGCTCCTGCTCCAGCTTCTTCCTGCTGCAGCCTTTTATGCCTCTCAGGTGGGGCAATCAACTTCAGCTGCAGGCCCCTAATGTTAATTGCCAGACCCTGGCAAAGGGTATTAGGCCTACTTGCCTGCCCTTTACTTATACATGCCTCCTCAGCCCTCTTCTTCATCTCAATCCCTGTGGGATTCTGGGACATGTAGTTCATTTTAAGGAAATTAGGGTTTTCCACTTTGACACTTTTAAGGGCGGTTTTAATTCCCTTAGTATTTTTAGAAAAGGGATGGTTGGGTTTAATCTTATTAGAGACAGATATTATAGAAAAGGCCACATTTCCGTCACTCTTTTTGATATACCTTTGGCATTGAGGACTATGTTTATTTTTAGGGATACAAAAAACCTGTTCTTTTGATATAATAGGTTGAGGGGTTACATACTTGGAGTTTACCATTTCAATCTTACTAGGAGGTTAGGATATATTACGGTGACAATAAGCCAGAACCTCCTCTGACATAGTGGCAAGAGTATCCCTTTCAGGGAAGAAATACTGTGTCTCCCTCCAGAATCTCCTCACTACCCCGGGCCTTGTCTCCAACTACTGTTCCTTTCGCAGTACACCACCCCCAGGATTGGGATCAGGAAGCGTATGCTCTCTCCTGGCCACCTGGGAGGGGAGTTAATGCAGGGTTTTAGTGAGGGATCCGCTGGATTCCCCACAGTACTCTCTTTAATTCACTCATGCACTCTCTAACTACCTCATGACGTGCGCACCCAAACACACACACACAACAAAACACATGGATATCTTCTCAGTAGTACATTTACTTATGCAGAATTTCTAGGCAACCAGATAGTTTGGTTTATGTAGTCTTCTTGGTATAATACAGATTGAATGCGGTGATAACTAATCTGATTTGGCATATTCTATGTGTGCAGTGCTGGTATTCTGGGTTAGATTATTATGTGTTTGTTATGCTTAGCTCCGGCATGTCTTTTCTATGTGGTTGTGCTATATGCCATCTTCGCCATGCTCTGCACTGCTTTAACATGCTATGCTCTCCTAGGTCTTATATGTTAAAATCTCTTTTGTTATGCTATGCGGCATATTTTGCATATTTTGCAATGTTTGCATGTTAGGATCTGTGGGCCTCATTACAATTTCTGCGGTGTGATGAAACGTGGCTGTAATTCCATTACAGCAACCTTTTGGGGGCAATAATGCAATTATGCCTCCTTTTTCTGCACCATCCAATTTTTAGTTTTGGACTTAAAGTGAAAGATTTACCTGCAGTAAGATGCTGGAGGAAAATCCTCCAATTTAAATCCCAACATCGAGAGATTTACTTTTGCAGAATAGGGTGATTTACACTGCATTACCACTAATTGTAATCCAGTGGTAATTCTGCCAGACTGAGTGGCGTTAACGGTAAATGATTTTGGCAGTCATTTTGCAGAAATTAGGTCCAATGTGTTTTGTTTCCAAAACTAAATGTATGTTAAGTTGAATTTACACTCCTGATGTAACTCTTCCTTTTTCTATTGGCTGCGCGGCCTTCCACCCTCCTCATATCCCTGTCTGAACTACCTCACTGCATCTTAACCTGACCCTGCTCCGTCCCCTTGTGTTTTGACTTTTTGATTCCTCTCTTGCCAATTGCGAAACACATTGTGTATAGGCGCTATACAAATAAACAATCATTCATTCATTCATAACCAAATTTGAATGTGTTGTTTTTTAGGGTTGCTTTTTATTTTTTTATTTCATTTTGTATTCAGTTCATCCCTTCTTTGCGTGTTTTCGGGACATGATGCAGGTTTTGTGGATGATAGCCGATGATTAAGTCATGTTACGCCTGGCTATATTTTGTCATGTCATTTCACAATGATGTCTAATGTCGAGTGCTTCATAATTCTAATAGTGCTCTAATCTAATAGTGCTCAAATCTCCACAGACATTTCCCCAAAGCACATATGCAGTTGCATTCCCAGAGGAGTATTTCAAACCACAGATGTTCCAAGAGGCAGAATCAACAGGTTTGGTACAAGAACCAGATGAGTGTCAAACACAAAATGCTGATATGCTGCTACAGGATGCTAATGACAACACAAAACACTGGTGCACCAGAGTGGAGGTAAGTGAACAAAATCTAAATAATTTGGAAAAAGCAGAACAGGAATGGGGTGAGAACACAGGTGTTCCCACTATACAAGGGGCCCAATCAGTGGCAAAGGTCCAAATGAATTATCAGGACACAAAAATAAACAGAGAAACTGAAAAAGAGAGGGGCAAAAAGGCTTTGTAAAATATAATTTTATATGTCCCATTGCTTAGCAAAAAGCCAGCCAGGCCTAAAGAAAATGTGCCCTAAGATTAGCAACAATTCACATTTCCTTTGCATACTTGAAGAATGTCAAGACAGGTATTATGCACCGGTTACAATTGAATGCACTGTATTTGCAATGGTGGTTACAGGCACATAGGCAACTGTAATGTCAAGGAACGTTTTGGACAGCATCGACAAAGGGAGACTCCTATAAGACATGTTAAAATTGAGACAGATTGAAGGCCCCATGCACAATTTCAATGGGGAAGAAATAATGATGGAAGGTGATGCTGAAACTGACATCAATGTAGGGAAAAATAGACTGAGGCATGAAATAGTGGCCACGCCCATTGAGGAGACCCCATTTCTATTAGTGAGAAATTGTCTGAAGAGATGGTCATCTCTCATTGATGGGGTAAATGCTGGGGTAAATGGGGTACTGTGGTCTTTGGCCAAAAGCTATTGAAACCTAAAAAAGTGATGAGTCAGGTCAGCAATGCAAAATAATGCTATTGCTAGATCAGAGAGAGCAGTGGAGGTGTATCTTGAGAATGGCTTTGTACCTAGTGTCACTGTCATACCCATGCGCCAGGGTAAAATGGTAGGAGAAAAAGAATAGCAGTCATCAGAGATTTACTTGGATTCCAAGAAAAACTAGCAGACCCAGATAGATGAAAACACATTGTGGTTCTATCTAAGTTATGAAGATAGTGAACAAAGTGAGGTTTCGGAGTCAGATCAGGAAATGTATATAGCAACAATTGCAGAAATACATATGAAGGAAGGTCAGACCTGGATGCCTGTGCATGTGAATGGACATCCAGAAATTATTGAGGCAGGAATTTCATTAATGAGAAAGTTTTCAAATACTTGACAGAGAAGAGGTACCACATTTTAAAATGACAAATGAGCACATTTTCAGACTAGATGGTCCTGAATTGGGACAAAGAATTGTGAGAAGATGCATGTAAAAATAACAATACAGGCCAAAAGTATTTATCACAATATATGGATTGAAAGTGGAGCCAAAGCCAAATCCTCTTTGGGAAATTACATCAAGCAAAGAATGACTATGGTTTTCGATTTCTTGCACTAAAAAGTTTGGTCTAGACTCGGTGGAGAAGCACCTGAATTTGAGGATAGAAGGCAATCCTACCATTGTGTGCAAATAATGCTAAATGCAGTTCAGCTACAGGTAAAGAAGGATGTTACCATTCCTGCATTCCCAAGGCAATTCATAATGGCATTGATGTACAGGAAGGGACACACATTGAAGGAGCCCCATTCATTTCTGTGACTCGATGAATCCTTGCGACAGCAGGGGTTTGAATGTGAATACTGTTAGGACTGTTTTTCTGAAGTCCAACTAAGGGCTTCACAAAACCATACAACTGAGACAGTACACAACTCCACTCTTAGTATAAGATTGTACCACCTGAGTATTTGGTAGCACAGACAGAGAGGCCAGGCTTATCTTAGGAGGGAGAGAGGTCTGTTGGAAAGTACAAAGAACCTGTAGCATACAAATGGTTCAAAATAAACACTTACACCCAGAAGTATTATACAAAATAAAGGTTTATTATAAATACAAATAGGCCAAGGTAAATCTTGGTGAGTAAGTAATTTGTCATATAATTATAAAAACAGTATAACAACACAGCACACTGCTGAAGGTACACAGACCAAAGCATAAACCTTGTTCAGAATAACTAAGAGTAATTCTAGGTGTCAGTCTGAATTATGCATATTTAGAATAGAATACACCTATTCAGGGGGAGTAAAACCACACGTTCCTTTTAGATTACTTTCTGCAATTTAAGGGTAGAAGACCCTGTTAGTTATACAGTGACACTCAGTTAAGAAATCACATAGTAAATCAACCCTGTTACCAGGATAATTTTCTGAATAGTGGAACACACATTCATGGAACGGTATAATCCTATAACTACTTTAAGGATAGCCCTCAGTTATACTATGTAAGAGCAATGTTGGAATAAACTATTGCAGTCGCTTTTCTGATCAGTGGAACACAGATTGAGGTGAGCAATAACTCTAACTTATTTTAGGAAGGCACAAGGCAGACCAAGTCCAGTAAACCCCCCAATACACTTATTAAGAATTGCACACAGCCATTCAAGGTAAGTAAAGCCAAAGGTAGACTTATTCTGGAAAGGCTACACAGCAGGTTAGGGGATGCAAGACCCAGTTGGTAAACATATCCACTTATTTTCAGGTGAAGTCAACAGCATTACTTATGGGAAGTGGAGGAACCAATTCAGAGGTGAGTGAAATAACCTTATGTATACTTTTAAGAATGGTGGAACACATTCAAAGGATAGTACGCACTTGTGTAACTGCTCATATTTCAGAGGGACAGTTACCAAACCAACTCTATTACAAGTAAGTAACTTTTAAACACTTGTTGCATTTACTAGGCAAAAGGCCTAAACCTTATAAGACCTTTCCTACTCTTGGAGCATGAGTGTTCTCAGTGGCAGGAGGGGTCATTCTGACTCTAGTGACCAATAGACAGGTCATGATAGACACAATTTGTAGGAAAAGTCAGAGTTCCTGAGGAAAGCTGTTCAAACAAAAAGTATTTTTCTTTCGATTTGTAAAAGGGTTCCAGGGACCTCAGAGAAGAAACCCTAGATGGATTCCAGCATTTGGTCTGGGTGAACTTGATGAGAGGACTCCCTATCACATGAATCACCCCCAAAGTTTCACAGGTATCACACAAGGCTTAAGGTAAGTAATACCCCAGTCAACACAGTACCTCAGCAGAGAAGAAGAATTTGCAGCTGGATGTCGTCAGGATCTGCAGCCAGAAATCTGGTCAATGAATTCCTTGCCCTGAAGACTGAAGACAGGACACTGGAAGGGACTTTGCAGCAGGGATTCACGGGGAAGACTCCAGGCAAGGATTTCGTTGTGTCTGGATGCGGTTCTGTGGTTTTGAAACCCTTTTCAGGAGCCAGGAGAAGACTGAATATCGCCAGTTGGATTCTCGTCACTAATCTGGACCAGCACTCTGATGAGGGGACTCCAAAGATTAAAATGAAGTCTCTGGGAGTCCAGAAGGATGCTGGGAATGTTTCAGAGTTCGAAAAACCATGCACCGTGTAATGGCTTGAGGTCACAGGGTATTGGGGTATTGCAGCCCGGCAAGGTTGCAGCATGCCAAGGGATAGGTCAAAAAGAAGGTCTTCTTGAATCTCTGGGTCTCACCAGGCTCTGGGTCAGAGTCATCCTTTTTGGGATTCCCAGGTTGCTTGGAAGAAAGGGTAGCAGCATGCTCCCTGGTCGCTGGAAATGGCTACGCCCATTGTTTTTTCAATTTCCCCTTTGGGTTCAGCTTCAGTGGTCGACTTCTCATCAGTTTTCAGGTTTGGAGTATTTAACAAGAACTATAGCACAACTTCTGCATTCTCTCCCTGTGTTTTACAGCAAGGGGTGGTCTGGCTTGCCAATCAGGACTGCAAGCCCCCTACTGGGAGTTGGTTACTTTCAGGCAAGGTGAAACACAAAGGGCAGCAGAGTTTTGGACTCCTCCCTCACTTCCTGCCTTTCCAGACACTCTGGAGCCTGGGCGGGGAATCCAAAGGATTCTCGCTAAAGACAAAACGTCCACTGAGGTTTTTCCCACCTAGAATGGTAGGGGAAGAGCTCAGAAATAGCAAGCACATAAGAAATGGTGAAAAAAGGAGCCCACCATTTTAGCAAAAGGGTGGCTCTTCTGTGCAATACGGAGGCTGAATTAACAGCCTGTGAGTAATAAAGACTAAAAGTCATTAAGGTAAAACCACTGTCACCAGCCATTCATGTAAACACATAATTGTAACAAAATGTTACCAGTTAAGTATGAAAGGGGATACATTGTATGCCTCCAGCACTCCCCATAATGTGGGGGTTACTGGCTCACTTATACAACATGTAGAGGGAATGAAAATCCCTCTTTACTACTTGGGAACAGTAGTTCACCCAAGTACAGAAATTAACAGGGGAGCCCAAAAGGGCAACCCAGCCTAAGGCCAAAAGTTATGGGAAACTATATCTCCAACCATACACTATGGAGAGACATAAAAAGGTCACCCATACAAAGAGTAAAAGACTAGGTGAGAGGGGAAAAAGATTCCCACTCACCTTAGGGCAAGGTAAAATAATTACCAGGTCCAAGCAAAACATTCTGGGGTTGGCATAGGTTAGGAAGATTTATCATAAATATGAAACTCTTACCTAACAAATACACACCTTTAGTGGAAGTTGGGGATGGTCCCATACGAATACTGGTGAATAACAAAGGATGTCAGGACATTTACTTGGAAGAAGGTACACAACTAGGAATGGCAATGGTAGAATCACACTACACTGCAGATCTAAATAACTCAGTCATTGGAAATATTCCTGAAAGTCATGTCACCTCACAGGTGGAGTCTTTAGATTCAAAACCAAAAGTTGTTTTCAGGAATCAGTCAGTATACTCTTATGAACCAAAGGATGTGATTTGTTGTCATAAGGACGATTGCATCCTATTCCAGGTGGATGAACATGAGAAGAACAAACAGCAAATTGAGGTGGAGGCTGAAGTGCCAAGGTATTTGAGGGTGGCGTCTCTCCAAAGAGATACTGCCAGCTAGTTAGAAGAAAGCACAGATGATCCTCCTTTCAATGATTTGTCGGAATTTTCTAAAATGTAGGGGAGCAAATCCAAACAGATGATGGCTTTACCAATGAAGAAGAGAAAGACCAATTGAGGAACATACTCATTGAATTCAAGGAGGTATTTGCCAAAGCCGCCAATGATTGTGTGCGTACTGACTTGCAGGTTGCTACACTGCCTGAGGGATATGGTAGGGAACCTGCATTTGTGTGACAATATAGGCTACCCATGGCCTGTTTAGAGTCATTGGCCCTCATTCCGAGGTTGGTGATAGTCATGGCGATATTTGCGCCATGACTGCCATCAATAACGGTACCGTGTCCGGTTTGGTGCAATGGGGACTTACCGGTCTAGTCAGACCTTGGTGGGACTGGTAAGTCCCCATTCACCAAACCATTCCCTATTCCCATTTGAGCCGCCATAGGGCTCAAAGGGAATGGGGAGGGCGCAAATAATGGGCCGGCATATGACAAGCCCGTTATTTGCGCCCAGGTACCTTAACGGGTCCCGTCCTTAACACCTTGTCAGACCAGGCATTAAGGAAGGGACCCGCTAAGTCACCTCGTAGTAGGGTGGTAAGGGATTACAGCACCGGTCTCCTTACCGGTGCCCGGTATCCCTTACCGCCCTACTTGGAATGAGGGCCATTGTCAGAATCATTAGACCCATTCACAGTACCTCAAACACGCCCATATTAGGTGTGCTAAAGCCCAATGGTCAAGGGCGATTGTGTGCAGATTTGAGAGAACTAAATAAAAGGGTGCCTGTGTCAAGGTGGCCTCGCCTATTTTTTTTTACCAAGGTCTTATACAGACCCATGGGTCCAAGGTCTTTACCACATTAGATCTAGCAGCAGGATATTCGTGTCTGCCCCTAGCCAAAGATATATAACATCTGTTTGCCTTTCCATTTAATGGACTGCAATATGCATGGGAACATACCCCATTTCGCTTTATCAATAGTGGAAGTGAGTTTGGGATCTTCCTGAACAAAGCAGGCCTGGATGCAGCCGAGAGGGGAAGTGTAATCTATGTGGATGATGTCCTGATAAAAAGACATAAAAAGCCATTTCAGACATGTGCTCAGGCAGTTGCAAAAGGCTGGGGCAAAAGTGTAATTGCAGAAGGCACAGTGTTGTTGGAAAAGGGTACATTTCTTGGGATATGTAGTGACAGAGCAAATGTTAAACCCGCAAAAGAAAAAGGTTGAATCCATCCAAAGTTAAGAGATACCAAAAATCTGAAAAGCTTGAAGAGATTGTTAGGAATGACAAGTTACAACAGGAAATGTACTGAAGAATATGCAGAAATTACACAACCATTGACAAAATTATTGAAGCAGGGATTGACCTGGAAATGGGAGACCTGGACATTGTTTAATCAGGCCTCTGGCCTCTACAGAAGAAGGTGGGAAGACGTTGGAATAATGCACCACACACATTTCAACAGTGCACTAATTTCAATGGCGCTACTGATTTCAAGACAGTGTGCACCAGTTTGAAATCATGCTAATGTTGCAGCATGTGTTATGTGTGAGATTTAGGGTACTGGTACTGATGTGTGGCATTGAGGGTAAACTAAAGAGGGGGTTGATGTAAGGGTTTCTATCCTTAAAATATTAACTATGCAGCATGTGTGGGGTCAACTTTGCTTGTAAAATAGCTTGCTTGCGAGGATTAGATTCAGAAAAAGTATTAAAAAAAAACAAAGAAATGAAAGGGTGATTTGCATGGAGTGACTAGATGTGAGGGCCTTGAAAAATAAATGTCCATTGTTCGAGCACAGCAAACGCAGGAAGAAGGATGATATGTAGAATTTATTTTTACACACGCAGGGCAGAATGGGTGAAGCTTGCCAAAAGTCAGAAGGGGTGAGATGTCGCTACAAGGCTCTGGAATACTCCTGAAAGGTCTGTCTGGTGTTAGTGACACAAGAAGGCTGGTGCAAGGAAGTGAAATCTGAAAAGGAGGTAGTTGCTATGTGCATATTCCCTAGGATCTATAAGAGACTGCAAGCTGACAAGTGATGCTTTTTGCTGGTTGCTTTGTCCTTGAGAAGCAGGTCCTGTCTTTCTTGCGTTTTGTTGGCCTATTGTGGTGTGCATGAGAGGGCCTTTTTGCCATTGCTTATTTCATGAGAGAAGAAATAACGGAGTTTAGCTCTTACACATTTTAATTGAGAAAAAGATAGCTGAGTCTGTTTTTCTGTCATCGTGTTTGAGAGTTGAGCTGTGTCTTGTGAACATCGAGGCATTTTGACAAGCCTGGCTGGGATTGCTGTGAAAGCCTTGAGCTGATGCTGAGATGGGAGATCTGTGTGTTTGGTCTCAGGACAGGCTTCTAAGCTGCAGTGTTCCAAAGCCAAGAGGTGGGGGCTGCCGTGAGCTGATGCTGAGACGGGCGCCAAGCTTCAATCAGGCTATCGGAGTTGCATTGTGCACATTTGCAAGTTAAGTGGAGTAAGTATAAATGGGGATTTCCAAAGAATTGTTTTGTAATTTCTTGCAGGAGCATCTTGATTTGGCCATGTCAATTTGACCTAGAAACGAATTTCCTTGTTTTTCCTGATACCCAAAATACATGTAAGCTCCCTACATTTAAATAGATTACCAGAATTATTATGTTATGCAAGAAATTCCCTTATTGCTGACATGTGACTAAAAGCGAAAAAGAGGAAGATAGTAAGTGGGACTTGTTCCTAAAGTGTGTCTGTCTCCATAACTAACTGAGCTGCATGCCAAGGCCTGTCACTACTACATCCCAGTATATGAAAGAGGTTACCCACAATACGTATGTTCTCAATGAATACTATATAGCTCTTGGAAGAGCTATAGAAAACTGTCTGTATGAAATTGTATACTCTGATTTCCTTTCTCTAGTAATGTGCATGCTTAAATCTATTGATTTGTTTTGACCTTAGCTGAGGACCGGGGGTACATGGAGTTGAGGTCAGACTCCTTACATGGTCAATGTACTAAATGGGGATTTGGGGTTGTGTTGCTTTGTAAACTATATTCGTTTTCTTCCAATGCAAGTTGGGTTTTATGTTCCTTGAATAAGTACAATGAGAATGTCATGTTGATTTTGCTCTGCTGTATATTTTTCTTCTGTTTTGCTGAAGAGTATAAAGCTGCCCGAGTGCATAAGTATTAACACCTGTGTGATAGTTTGTTATTGTGTGGCCTAGTCATTTTATAATATGTAGAGCTGAAGTCTGGTGTATCCAGCACAGTTTGTGTGAAAACCTAGCATGCCTAGTGCAGAATAAAGCCTTGTAATTCACTAGTCAAGGATCCAGAAATAAAAAGTATAACAGAGAAGTGGTTATAAACTAATTCCCTACATTTTGGCAAAAAGAAATTTCATGCAGGTGTGAGGAAGGCATGGTATCACAAGTAGAAACTGACACAAGACCTGCAAGTTTCAAAACCTTTATTGATGGTTTAAAAGGGGTTGGAAAACTCCCATCTTGCCCTATAACTAAGATGGGAGTATTCTTGACCATCAAACACAATGCAAATACATTCCTAGTCATTCCCTTAGTCAAAAGTTCAAAGATATCTCTCACATCCAGGTTTCCCTCTGCCTGGATCAAACCTAACAGTTCAAAGACATTTTTCACATACAGGTTTCCCTCTGCCAGGATCAAACCTAACAATTCAAAGACATTTTTCACATCCAGGTTTCCCTCTGCTGAGATCAAACCTAATAACAGTTCAAACCTTGTATCTCAGTTTCTTTCTCTTCCTGACGCTTCTATGGCATCACACATTTCACAGAGACTTTCGATTGGGCAATCTTCTTTCGCCGGACCACTCTGTTACTTTGTATCTTTAATTTACAGTTCTCTCTGGTCTTATCGGCACACGTGCAACCTTCATACGTCGGACACTGTTGCCGTCAAGTTAAATTTAACACACACCAGACTTTCATTGCTTTCTTCATCTCACCGGCTGTGTTAATTAATGGTTGCCTTTCGCGGCTTTGATCCATGAAGCCAAGGCTGATACCACAACTGCCACTGCACCTCCCCAGCTCTTCCTGGTTCACCATCGCCCTGGAAGAACTGCTCAGAGTGTGTCTCAGTGTTCCACCTTTTAACCATGTGGGGACAGCTAATAAGTCCCAGGTTTATGTAATTAGGCTGTAGTGCTTGACCCTGCCTGAACTTGTTAGTGGGACATGTCCAATGTATTGCATGGGTGGTACTCATTTTAGTCTCAGACCTCCTCTTCCTCTGCTTAGTGTTTGTGCAGGAAAGGGGGGGATCTGTGAAGTTGGAATATCCTACAAGATAGGATTGGGCAGGGGTATTTGGAAAGGGGGAATACCATGTCTCACCATTGGGCGTTCCTCCCCTACTCCCTGAGGACCCCAGGTGATCATCCTGCACTTGTCCACCCCTAGGGTCTGGACCCAACAGCGATGGTGGTGCGCTGGCCACCTGAGTAAGGGATCCCTGTGGTTTTGGCAGTGAAAAACTCTCTGGTTTTTCAGACCGGCCTCCAGAACCTAATGGAATCCCGGTCCATAGCTTTGATCCCAGAAGAGCTGCAATTCAAAGCCCACCCTCCTTTAAAAATGCCTGTATTTCCTCCCAGCATTCCTGTGTGTAGAAACTGCCTGTTAGTGGCCTTGGTGAGTGTAAAGAGACCGCTATGGTGGAGATGTTGTACAGGATTTAAACTTTGTAACACAAAAAAATAAAAAATGGATACTTCTGCCAAAATGAACATTGAAAATGTTGCTTGTTTTTCAGGCAGTTGCAAAAATGGCAAACTTGCATTTTCTGACATACAGCCCCTCCTGATTGTTGTACCAGCTGCACATATCATAATTTCTCTTGCCTGCGATTCCATTTTGGAACAAATTCACTTCCGTTTCATGTCTGTTCTCTCCATATTGTGCGTGTGGTTGAGGTGACCTCTACTGCTGATACTAGGTTTGGGTGAATATGGCTAATTCCTTGGGGAAAATTGCCAGATTCTTGGCAAATATTTCCAAAACGGCCCATTACACCTATATAGCACAATTGGCAGTTAGGGGCTTTATCCTTTCCAACATTTTGTTTTTCTGAAATTTCATTTTAAAAAAATTAAATTTTGAGTATAAAGACGTTTTTTGCCCCTTTAAATTTCATTTTGCCCCCCAGAATGTTTTGGCATGTGTTTCGGACCAAACAAAAACAACATTTTGGCAAAAAAATGAAATTGACGGTGCAAAAAGAAAAGACACAGGTGTTGCGGAAAATGTGGAAAATCGCCCAGGTGCCCGAACGGCACAATGTTCACATTGTTGGGTTGCAGTCTGACAGATCCCCTCCATTCTCCTTGTTACTGTGAAGTGAACATACAATGGCATAAAGCGCTGTAGAAGCAACACAGCCGGTCATAACCTTAGGGTAATATTCAAATTACAGTAGCATAGCAAATCATTACAGAAAGGTGCCAGACTGTTACTGAATACAGGAGCACAGCCATCTGACTCGTCTCTCCCTACCTACCCTATTTGACACTTACCACATCATTGGTGGAAGCTTAAAGAGGTGCAAAATCTACTCCACGTGTGCTCACACTCATTCACACACACACACACACGCATGAGATCGGAGTCAGAAGCAGAAGATTCAAGCAACAAAAGGGATTTTTAAGAAAGGCTCTATAAAAATAACAGTCTTTACTTAAAACACAGAATTACTAAGTAGTATAATCACCTACAACTGCTAGAGTAACACACACAAGAATGCATCTTGAAAATATGCAAAAGGCAGAGATGTAAGATGTGGCTGCACTGCAGGAGGGTTATCAAAAATAGGCAAGCTGAAGGAAACAATGGACACACAAATAAAAGAACCATGTGTCTTTGGCAAAGGTAGGGAACAGGAACCTAGCCTGTCTTTAGGAGGCAAAGCTAAGGCCCTCATTGCTAAAGATTTGTCTCTTTATAAGGCTTTATATTTTTGAGTCAATAGGTACCAAGTGAAGCAAGTGGTTTAGTCCTGATGACTCAACATTGGCCAAGGGCTTGAAGATGGGTGGAGGGCTGGGGGCTCCGTTCTGCACTTCTCGCACAGAAGCAACCATGCATAAACATCTCCCATCTGTTCCTCAGAGACTTTAAGGGAGGGCTCTCCCTCCCTCCTTGGATGAGCTGTGTTCCCTATTTATTATTTTTGGTTTGGTATTTATTGAGCACGGAGCTAGCTTTGGGAAGCAACCGAGTGCTTTACAGGGTTAACAACAGTAGAGATAGACAACCGAGCACTTTACAGAGGTGTACAACAATACAGATGCATACCAGTGCACTTCTCAGAGGTAACAACAGAACAGATATACAGGTGTGGGGAGGAAACAGAGGGGCACAGAGGAGGAGTACAGCTGTACCGGGTGGTGGGTAGGAGAAGGGCAGATGCCCTTTATCCAGTCATACGACATGGAGAAGGGCACATGATGGCCTAGGTGTTGAGGAGGAGAGACTCCTTGAATATGTCTGCCTTGAGTTATTTTCTGAAGTGTAGGAGCTTGGGGGCAAGTCTTGTGTTGATGGGGGAGGAGGTTCCATAGTCTGTGGGCATAGGCAAATATTGAAGAGGGATTTAAGCTGTCAACAGTTTAAATAGGCCATCAACAGAGTTTGGAGTTTCCCACTCCATTTAAAAGAAATTCCAGTAGGGGATTGTTGGCTGCTAAGCCTCCTGCTGAATCCCGTGAAGGACCCAATAGTGATGATTCCAAAGGGAGGGTTGGTCTCTTCCACAGCATTTCCCAGAGTACCTTGCTCCTAGAGGAATTGTTTCAGGGTCAGAAGCTAAGAATGTTGAACAGGATGTTTACTGACCCGTGGCTACAGTGCTGCTTTAGCCCCACCAAAGTCCTGTTGCATAGAGAACAAAGGGACTCTTACTGTAAATACCTTATCATGGCTAATCGAACCCTGACCAGCATCCAGTGTTCTCCCATGGTTAAATCCAGTCATTAAAGCTCATGCCCTCACAGGTAAATGCAGTATGAAAGTTAAATCACTGTGGAATAGTGCTGTCCTCTGCCGTGCCCAGTCCACCTCATCGCTCAGAAGTCTTCATTTCACACATGGGTAAAGTGAAATGTCCTAGGATGTGCACCCACCGACTGCCGAATTGGCTGTGAAAAGGGGATGTGAACCAACACCAAACACAACCAACCAATCAAAGATAGACACGTTTGCACCTTTAAAAAAAGTAAAAACAGAACTGGTCATAACTGAAAGGTGGAGGCTGCTTCAGAGGGGAGCCCAGGTTGCAGGCACAACAGAGGGGTTGGTTTTGCCAGAGTCACAAGGGAGGTAGCGGGAGTATTAATAGGGACACAATTAGTTGGGACTCTCTTGCAAGGGTAATCTGGCAAGGTGCCAACCTTGGTTATGGGGGTTGTCATGCTATGCAGGTGAGTCCATAATATCTAGTCCCAGTGCCGGGGGTAAATGGGAGTTGAAGCTGTACCTATAAGGCATTTACTTTCATAGTCAACGTGCCAGCTAGGGTGACTCCTAATCTCGTTCCTAACTTAATAGTGAGTGGGTTGGGGGCATAACTAAGGGTTAACTTGCTTCATGCTGTGTTACACTCATTATTAATAAAGGTCACTTAGGGTTGTTTCAGTACCAAAAGAAACCTGTCCGTGTGGAATTGTATGTTTTGTTCTTCCTTCTCTCCAACTCCACGCACTGATAAAAATGACATTTTGCATGTTCTTACATATCACCAACGCAAACATCTGAAATGTGTGTGTGTTCTTGCTATTAAGTTTAAGCCTTTTTATATTGAGAGTTAAACGGCAAGCATGTGTGGTAGTTTTATCATCTCTAGAGTCTGTTCAATTTATGGTTTCCAGTGTTACAAGAACATGGTATGTGCTTGAGGCAATACAAAGGGCCTCATTACGACCCGTGCGGTAACCATGGCGCTATTAGTGCCATGGTTGCCGCCGGTATTTTATCGATTCCGCCATGGTGAATGGCGGAATTACCACCCCATTCCAAGGTTGGCAGGGCAGTAATTCCCCATTTACCATTGAGCCTTCCCCATTTTTGCCCCCATGGAAATGGGGAAGGCGGTAGTTACGGTACCTCAAATTGCGGGACCGTAATTACCTCCAAGGTCCCCTTGCAGGTCCAATCCTTAACGGCTGGTAAAATCAGCCGTTAAGGCAGGGACCCGCAAAGGGAACTCGTAATTAGGTGGTAAGGGGTTAACGGCGCCGCCACCTTTTACGGCGCCTTTAACCCCTTACTGCCTGGGTCGTAATGAGGCCCAAAGTCTGTAGATGTCTAGCTAAGCCTGCAGTAAAGCAAATGTGAAAAAAGAAAGTGTCAGAAATTGATCTAAAAACAGTCAACACAGATGTTACAACCACCCAAAACTAACAATTTTTCATTAGAGAGAGTGGCTGACCTCGAGACCAAATAAAAAAGAATTTTCTCAGACCATGCGGTCCTTAGACTAAAATAATCTTTACAAAATCTGAGAATCTAAGCGAAAAGTGCCACATTGGGATACTGTATATAATTTGAGTGTCTCAAAGTTTATCAGAGGGAGGGAAGTTTTGAAAATTGTTGCTATACCTCAACCATGATACTTTTCTCTGTTAACCTACATAATGGAGGATCCAACCAGGATTCGTTCATAGAAAGTAACTGGAGAGTCTTCAGAGAACCAAGTTTAGGTTATGAATAAAATAACTGACTTATGCTCAGAAATCAAGTCAGCTATAGCAGAAGCATTGCTGACTGTTGTTCTAGCATTCTGTAGTTCACAGACTATAGAAATACCTCTTTCTGGAAAAGCAGGCAGTGGTGGATTAGAATTGTATCTGGTGATAGATATCTTGGATATCGTAATTCGTCAAAAAAACGGTAAGAAACGATCGGTTACATATATCGTAGACCACAAAGAGCACCACCTGTAATTGCTTGTGCCGCAGAGGCCTCATACATGGTTGCTGCATTGCCCGATTGAAGGCTCTTTGTTACTGGTCTACGTAGGCAAGTCATGGAGGTCCTCGGATATCAGCTGGTCCGAGGAGTAGGCATCAGATGATGTCTGATTAGACCCTATGGTGAGCGGGGTCTCCCTCTTGACAGGTTCATGTGCACAGCTATTTTGTGGGAGAGCCTCAGACAGAACCTTTAATGTTCTCTTACTGGGTCAACAGTAACATAAGACTCTCACAATCATCCAGGGAAGTGGGTTCATGGAGGACTATGTGTATGTCCCTGTGGTGTCAGCACCTCAGGGTATTCCATGTCTGTTCTCAAGGCATCCTGAAATCAGTTATGCCCACTCAGGGAATGTGGACCAGTTTTAACAAGAGTCAAGATAGACCCACCTCCGAATGCCTCTCTGAGGGCGCTATACACAGTTTGTCATAGCATTCCCTGCTCGACAAGGTGTGAAGAGGGCGCAACCTGGCTGCAGGTGCTGGCATGCTGGCTCACAAATTATGCACTTCTCCCGAAGCTGAACTTTGGAATCTGCACTCTTGACAGCTAATGATTGGGGAGCTATGTGTGGTCTAATCAGCGTGGTCTGCCCTGCCCAGGATAATGATGATTATGATTTGTTATTTCTGCAAAGCCCTGTACATAGAACATATATGCGTACAATGATCACCCAACCAAAGTTGTCACACATTTATCGGCATTGGAAGGATGAAAAGGTGATTCAACCTTGCCGGGATTTGGACCTGAAGACCATATACAGATCTCAGGAGCAAGCACCCAACCCGCTGAGCTATCTTACCAGCTAAGGATGAGGAGACATGACAGTGGTCTTACCAGCCAATGGTTCTATGTTCATTTTGGGAACTTTTATTTTGCATTTCTATATTCATTCATTCCCAGCTTTTTCAATCAAGTTTTTTTGCTGAAAATATTTTGCGGGAAAAAAAAGTATTGATGTTGTCCCTTTATGGAGTTCCCCCCAAAACCAGCCCACAACTATTATTTATTCACTATTTGCCGCCCCCCTCCACTTTATATTGCCTTATCCACCCACCCCCCATATTTGTTGAGTTTTTTCAGCCAAAGCCTTTCAGCAAAAAACTAATTGAAAAAAAGCTGGCGATGAATGAACGTCGTACCTTGCCGATCAGCTTATCTGTAGAATCATAGCAGAGTGCGGGTCCACAGACCGGCAGCCCGAGACAAGGCAGATATGCAGGATCCCTGCACCTCCAGCAGAGTCCACATACTGCACTGTCCTGGGATCGCAGAGCGAGCGCCAGCACACGATGCACCCCTGAGCAGGCGGCCTCGGAGCGTCAGGCGTTGAGTGTGAGCCGAATCGCTGAATCGCAGGATCGCTGGCAGAGCTCAGTCCCTGCTCACCATTTGTAAAACAAGAGAGGGGAATTTGAGGCCACGCCTGGGCTCCTCTGCCCAGCTGTAACCCTTCAGGTGCACCTGGGAACTGGCAAGGTCCAGGCACAACCCCAACTTTTATGTCAAAGACCTGATGGATGGCGTAGGTTTGACGCAAGGGTTTTGACCAATAAAACCAGTCAGCAATGTCATTTTTTCAGGAAGTAAGAATCCTACCCTGCAGGCACCTTCAGGCACTTTCAGAATTCACTGCCCAGAAGGACAGAATATAAAACAGGAGGCTTCTGGCTAGGATAAAGGGTTTTATACCCCAGATTAAGGAGAATAAACTAAAAAGTGCATTTGGCAAAGGGTCCTCCCGCAAGGTTACATTCACAAATAAGCACTGTGACGAAGAAGAGTAGTACTAGGAGCAATGAAGATTTCCACAAAGTAATCAGAGCCTGTCTGACTCTCACATTGTACCTAGTGCATGCTGTGACTTCTTTTTTTTTCAACACTTCCTTTATTAGTTTTACAAAATAACCAACAAGTAACTAATACAAGCACTCATGTAATATCAGGATTACAATTCCTTTCTGAACAATCAATGAATACACTGACACAACTTAAGAATCCTACGATACAGGCTTTTAATAATAACTGTAATATGGCACACTCCACCACGACTATACATTGTCCTTGGACATAATACCCACAGAACACATCGAACGGAGACACAACATTGACAAAAAAGAGAAAAGAAAAAGAGAAAAAAAAAAAATTAATAAAAGGAAACAAAATAAATGTACACATATCCTCGCCCAACCAGAATTCCTCCACTAACCTACTTCACATGCAAGCGATTAAATACCAACCAACCGTAGAGGCTGTTAAAAGATGACCAGAGTTCTAAGTAATCAACCTCTTTATTTCGTTTTTGAAACAAGACCTTCTCAAAGTCAGATAAAACTTGCACATCCATCACCCAGCTCTCCACTCGTGGAGGCAGAATCAGGGCAAGCTGTTACTGTGGCAGACAGAATCAGGGCAAGCTGCTACTGTGCAGGAAGTAGCATACTAGTAACGGATGCCACATTCCTCCACTCGTGGAGGCAGAATCAGGGCAAGCTGTTACTGTGCAGGAAGTAGCATACTAGTAACGGATGCCACATTCCTCCACTCGTGGAGGCAGAATCAGGGCAAGCTGCTACTGTGCAGGAAGTAGCATACTAGTAACGGATGCCACATTCCTCCACTCGTGGAGGCAGAATCAGGGCAAGCTGCTACTGTGCAGGAAGTAGCATACTAGTAACGGATGCCACATTCATATTTCATATTAACATCTTTATTTGTACACTCTTTTGGGCAATTAAAAACCTAAATCCTGTATCAGCAAATTAATGAAAAAAGCGGCATGGCGGCAAATTGCGAGAAAATAAGATTTTGTTCATATATGTATTGCATTCTTAACACTCTCAGTACAAGGAGACAATGGGCCTCATTACGAGGGATTACCAGCACCGTTAAGGTCAGCCGTGCCGGTAATCCCTTACCACCCTATTCCGAGGTCCCTTAGCGGGTCCCTTCCTGAACGCCTGGTTTTACCAGGCGTTATCAATGGGACCCGTTAAGAGACTACAGAGCTAATAATGGTACCGCAAATTGCGGTACCGTTATTAGCTCCATCCCCATTCCCATTGAGCCCTATGGGGGCTCGAATGGGAATGGGAAATGGTTCCTGGAATGGGGACTTACCGGGTCCTCCAAGGTTGGAATGACCCGGTAAGTCCCTATTTTAGGAACCCGGACCCGGAACTACCGCGTAATGAGGCCCAATGGTAAAATATGACAGGATGATTTGATTAACCCTATCACATTAAAACAATAAGTGTAATATATTAATATGGGTATACAAAACAGTGTATATACTTGTGAATTCTGATGCAGAGTGTTATAAAGACGTTTCTTATTGCAAATGTCCTTCTATTGATTTCAATGGGGCCACCATCTTTTTCTCTATGTACTGGAAATGAGGCTCAATTTTGAAGTGAGAGAGAGTTTTTTTGCTTCACTCACTCGCTGAACTCATTTATTTTGGGAGCTCTGGCGCCGGAGCTTCATGTTTTCATTTTGCAATGTAGACCACCTGAATTGGAGCATTACTGGAGTACTTCGTGTCCCCTTTGTCTGACCGATTTCTGATGTGACAAGCACAGGCTTGTAGTAGTGAACTGTGTTTTACTTCCTATCCTTAGCCACTACCATGAAAAATCCTTTTTTATGACAAAATGCTGATTTGAGTATCATTTACTCAAAAAGGCTTCTCATGTGGTTTAAGTTCCATCCTTTGGCTATCTTGCTGCTTGGCCAGCTTCCTGCCCTTTCAATTTTGAAACTTCCATATAAGGGCATGTTTTTTCAGGGGATTGGCCTGGACTCCAGGGCAAAGTGCAATATGGGACCGAATTGGTTGAAACTGGGCTTGGGACCGTCTGGTCGGAATCCACACTTAATGGAAGAAGTGTGGCTGGGCGAATATCGCGTAAGAGGCTGCCCATTAGTGGACAGCCATGACCTGTTCCAAGGGTGGCGATCCTTTCATTTGGAGGGCTGGGGTAAAGGCCCTGCATGGATAAGAAAGGGAGTCCTGAAGCCCTTGCCCTCTGGCGCCAAGAATAAAAAGAAGAGAAGACTGCACTGACGATGCAGAAGATTTCCATTATGGGTAACAAACATTGCCCATGCCACCTACTGGTGATGACCAGCTACCTCTCCTGAAACCAGAGAAGACACTTGACAGTGCCTTCCTCCCTTGCACTGGTGCGATCAACCAGTCCTGTGTCCTGCAACACTAGCTTTCTATTGGTGGACATCATTGTATCCCATGACTATATTGTTGGCTACCCATTCATTCAGCAGGACTCTCTGCTGCCTGGGCTGCCTTCCCCAGCTGGAGTCTGGGACACTGCAGATCCTCGACTTGCGAACCAAGAGCTTTGTCGTCTGTTGTTGTTGCTCCCCTGCATGGACAGTGACCGCCTGCTCTTCGCCACGTCAACAAACCAACCATAGTTGCCAACGTGACCCATTCCAATCTGTATGTGCTTATACAGTCCTGGTTTTTCCTTTGTGTTCTGGGACTTGTAGTTCGAGTTTTATAATGGGAAAAGTGGAAATACAAATCTCAGAAAGCAAAGAAAAGAACCAGGACAGGATAAGCACCTACAGATTGGAACGGGTCAAGTTGTCAAGTATGAACCAAATATGTCGACCCTTGACCAAGATTTCTTTTCAGATACTGTGCCGGGTCCTTGGAGTCCCTCATCGTCATGGACTTTGTTGTGGCTGTTGTCCTCTGGTGTCTGGCCAATCATGCTGCAAGTTTGCTGGAACTGCTCTTTAACCAGAGATCAGAACTGTCATATCACCTGGCCCAATCCTGACGCCTTCTTCACCCACTGCTTTCACAATTCCGGGAACCACACCAACGATACCAACCGCAGAGATACATGGCCCCAGCGATTATGAGTCCCCGAGGCGATATCACTTTCGGAATAAGGGGTGTCAGTGAGCTGACCACTTTTGGTTCCACCGGCCCCTTAAGGATTTCATGGGTGCAAAGACCACTCACTAACATTATCTTTACCTGGCTGTGATCAATGGAATTCAAGCTTAGGATTCCCCCAGGGTAACTCCTAGTCTGGTGCAATTAGGAATCTACCACTTAATGTGTTCTCTTACCTTGTGCTACAAAGTCTGTTTTTAAGATACATTTCTCATTTACTTGTGGGCTGTAGCTCTAATTGTGCAGGTGCACTTTCAGAACTCCCACCCCCCATTTCAAGGATTACCTGCATATTGAATTCTTCAAGACTCTGATGATTTAAAGTGATGTTTAGTATGTTCACATTCATGTGTGCTATCCTAAATACCTGCCATATTTAATACACTTTCAGTGGCTGGATGAGCCCAGCCTTACTCTTAAAATATCACTCTATCCCTAGGTAGTCAAAGGTATTTTTCCTTCCGCCCCCAACCTTCTGAATCAGACGTTTAGACCATGGCCAGTTAGAAGTTGAACGCCTTTTTCTATTGGTTAGCTTGCATCTTGTCTAATTTCTTGTTCTGAATTATTATATAATCCCCTACAATGTTAAAAGCCGACCATCTGGTAAAACTCATCTGTGCAGTTCTAATGTCCTTCCCCATAAACACCTAAACAAATCATATAAACAAATAACATGTAGAAATATAATGTACACTTAACACAACTGAAAGCCACAAATAATACAAGTCCTGAAAAAAATGAAAATTACAAATATTATCAATGGGCCTCATTACACGGTAGGCGCTAAAAAATGTGATTTACCGTCATGGCGCTATTAGCGTGTCCGCCATCGTAGGAGACCGCTAATAGCGTTCCATTACGAGTTAGCGGACACGCGCATAGGGCCATGCCGGTAAATGACCCTACCGCCATGGTGCAAAAGCACCTTACCGGCTCCGACCAAAGTGCTGAAAGCACCTCCGCCCTCATGCTGCACGCTATTAGCGGTCACCGCTGTTAGCGGTCACTGCTATTAGCGGTCACCATAAAACACCGGAACCGGAAATAGCGTCATCGCACCGGAACGGGAAAGAGCCCGGCGGCCATCTTTAAAAACACAATCCATTGCCATCCCCTGCACTCATGACCTGCAGCAACACCACGACTGGCAAAACCACATCCCACAAGAACAAACAATGACCAAGGCCCTAAAGAAAGCCGATGCGCGCCAGCGCAAAGAACGCTTCTCAAACGAGGAATTGAAAATGCTGGCAGACACCCTGGCTGCAAATGCAGACGTAGTGTTCGCTAGTGACATGCGGCGCCCGGCACTCCTGAGAAAAAAGGAAATCTGGGCTGAGGTGGCGCAGAAAGTCAGTGCGGTGGGCTCCACCCCCCGCACCGTAAAGGATGTGCGCAAGCGGTGGGATGATCTGCGCCTCCGTGTACGCAGCATTTTATCGGCCAACAGGAATCTGGCCATGGGCACAGGAGGCGGAGGTGGATCCCCGATGAAGATGCAGGAGTGGGAGGAGACATGTGCCAGCACCATTGGCATAGAATCCATCGAGGGAGTGGGCCGAATGGAGTGTGGTGTGGCAAGAACGTCAGACGGAGGTGAGTGACCACGCAAAACACAGCAATGCCAAGCATGAGTCCCTCCCCCAAATGTGAATTGGGAATCAGCTAATGGATGGGGTCATCACACACACATGTACACAACCCTGCATATATGCCCTGCACATCCCCACACAACCACATGCATGCAGCACCTCACACACGTGTCACCCTGACACATGTCCGGATGACCCACCCATCTGGCCAACAACCTGCAGGCCCAAACTAGATGTCCAAATCCAAAGAACTGCAGCAACAACAACATATGCATGATGCACGTTGACCCATCACTGATGTTATCCCTGTCTTGCTCCCCCACAGGGTCACAATCTGACAGTGAGGAGCTGGACTCTGCAACGCAGGCCCCACCACCCAAAAAGCAGGCCAAGGGAAAGGATGCAGGCACCAGGCCCAGTACATCGAGGGGCACTGGGATATCTGGAGTGGCCCAGCGTTCAAAAGCCACCCACGCAACGACCACACCAAGGGTCGAAATGCCATCCGACACTGTGGCAGCACCCCCACCACCCACCCCCACCACTCAGGAGCCAGTGCCAGAAGGCACGCCGTCCGCAGCCAATAGCTCCGTTGGGGAAGCAGCAGCCACGGCACCTATGAGTGATGTGGACGACCCATGTCCGACACCGGAAGGGCAGCGTACACCCAGCACCCAGCTGTCCCCACTCCACAGCCCATGCAACACATCCAATGGCAGCATCCATGAGGTACATGCCGGAGATGCAATGGATGGGTCATTCAGTCCCGTGGCGAGCTCACCTGATGTCCGCCACATGCAGCAAGCTGCGCCGAGGAGTAACAGGGGCAGGGCCGCAGACGACACCATGAGCCTGATACGCCAGCGCCAGGAGGAGCTCAATGCCCTGGTTGCCCGGCAAGTGAGCGAGGCTGCCTCGACCAGGGAGGAGATCCGGGTGTTGTCAAGGGACATGAAAGCTGCCATGGACAGCAACACGACGCGCCTATGTGACGAGATGGCCGCTGTGAGGCAGGTCCTAACGCGCATTGCTGAGGCGATGGAGAGCATGCGTCACTCACAGGGAGCAGATCAACCAGCCACCCCCTCGTCTACTAGCTCCGACCAGACAACCATCCTGCGCAGGTCCAGCCGGTCCTTGCGGCGGTCAGACTCACAACCCCCCAATGGTGGTAGTGGAGGAGGGAAGTAGGGCCAGCCTGTCCCTGTTGACACTTGGGAACTAATGCAGCACTGATGTGCACACCATGTTCGGTGGAGTTGTGGGGGGAGGGGGGTGAGGGTGTTCGGTGGAGTTGTGGGGGGAGGGGGGTGAGGGTGTTCGGTGGAGTTGTGGGGGGAGGGGGGTGAGGGTGTTTGGGGGAGTTGTGGGGGGAGGGGGGTGAGGGTTGTTGGGGTGGAGGGTACATGCACGTTTGAATGTCATAATGCTCAATACACACGTAATGGCATGCATAATCACATGACTGGACATTGATCATTGTGTATGTGTGCTTTATCGTTGAAGGGTGCACTGTGTTTATGTCCTCCATACACCCCGTGCCCTGAGCTGAACACCAATTGCACCCTCCTAATCCATGTGCATCAGAAACAATGGTCTTTCAGGTGCTGCCGCACAGCACGTCCCTCATGGGCATCGCCACCTGCATGACCTGCAGCCCCCTCTCCTCCATCCTCATCCCCGTCATCATCCTCAGACGGTGGTCGCAGTTCTATGTCAGGGGGCATTGGCACATTCCGTCTGATACACATATTGTCAAGCATGACACATGCCCTGGTGATCTTGGCCACCTTCTCATGCCCGTACAGGAGTGCCCCGCCCGACCTGCTGAGGCACCGGAAGCGTTCCTTCAATAGGCCGAATGTCTGCTCGATCACCACGCGGGTACGGGTGTGTGCATGATTGTAGTCCTCTTCGTGCCTGTTCTGTGGGTTTCGCACAGGGGTAAGGAGCCACCTCTTCAGGGGATAACCTGCATCACCTGCATGGGTGCAACAATGGGTATGTGTAAGTGTCTACATAATGTGGAGCGTGCACATATCACACAAACAAACATTGCATATTCAACGACATCCACAGATCCAAGCACGCATGGCAATCAGGGTAACTGCAATGTGGGAAGGTGAGGTGGTCCTTGCAAGTGGACATGCACCATGCATGCATACAGCAGGGATTGCCATGTCCCGCCAGAGTTTAATTGATTTGTGTTTCCTGGCCCTGGCAACGTTAGTGCCACACTGCTAGTACACTGCCATTCCTTAGTTGATGTCCCCATGCTGTTTGATGGCAATTCTGTGGTGGGGTACGGGTGTGCCTCACCACAATGGCTGCAGGGGATCCATTTGTATGCACTCATGTGCGCGGACCATTTCTGATGTTGTTCAGCGTACATTTCAGTTGTGATTTTGATATGCATGTTGCTGATTTGTGTAATGGGGGGAATGGTGTGTTGTGCGGTGTGCATGTTGTTTGGAATGGCCTGTTTGGCGTAATGGATTGATATGTTTGCCGTGGCACTCACTTCCAGCATGTGGTTTTGTCTCTGGTCCATTGTGGGCTGCCTCACTGTACAGTGATGCAAATATGTATGTCCATTCTTCTCATGACACCAGTTCACGCCCAGTTGGAGTATGCATCTCCTCCCCCCCCCATTCACGGCCAGTTGGAGTATGCATCCCCCCCCCCCATTCACGCCCAGTTGGAGTATGCATCTCCTCCCCTCCCCCCCATTCACGCCCAGTTGGAGTATGCATCCCCCCCCCCATTCACGCCCAGTTGGAGTATGCATCTCCCCCCCCCACTCACAATCCACATCACACTGACATGTGGTCGGCCTGCTACTCACCAAGTAGCCACGAACATTGTCCAGCATGTCGCTCCATGTATCGTGGTATTGTCGAGTTCCGCAGGACCATTGCATCATGGGTTGAACCGGGATATCGGGCACAGCAATGTGTGATGATCTTATTGGAGTCACATACCATTTGGACGTTGATGGAGTGGTATTGCTTTCTGTTACGGTACACTACCTCATTGGCATGTGGGACCACCAGTTCTACATGGGTACAGTCGATGGCCCCGATGCAACTTGGGATGCCTGCCAGTGAATGGAAGCCAACTTTGGTGTTGGAGATCTCCTGGGCAGTCCGTGGCATGTATATGTGTTGACTTGTGTGCTGCAGGAGGGCATTGAGCACCTGGTTCAGTGTGCGTGAGAATACTGGTTGTGATATGCCATGCATCTGACCTACCGTATGCTGGTAGGTGCCTGTGGCCAAGAAGTGGAGCACTGTTACTACCTTCAGTAGAGGGGGGATGGCAGTACGGATGTCAATGAGACTCACAATGTCGTTGTATATCATGTCTACTATGGTGGTGATGGTATCCCAGTCCAGACGGTACAGGGTGTGTATCTGCTCAGGGGTTAGGTTGACTGGACTGGCTCTGATCCTGGGAATTGGTGGCTGCCTCTGTGGTATCACTAGGTGCACTGGTGGTGCTTGCTGCGCCTGTCTTGCCCTCCTCCTCCTCCTCCTCCTCCTGCGTCTCCTCTGTGCTGCCTGTTGTTGTAGCTGCTGCACTGCAATCATGTCCTCTAGCCCATGTAATGCTGCTAGTATTGCATCCATCTTGGTGTGGGAATGGGTGTGGGGAGGGGTGTGGTGTGCTCTTTTGTGCTGCCAGTCTCCATTGCCTCCACCTGTGCTGATTTTGTCCACCTGTGGCAGGTGGGAACTCTGCTGTGCTCTTTTAATGTGTGGTTCGCGATGCCGGTATTAGCGCCTTGCCGGTAAGGGTTCTTTGGGTCTACTACATGCCGGTATTGCCATGTACGCATGGCTCGTGATGCCGTGATATTAGCGCTATGCCGCTATTTCCGGTCTGAGGGGCCGCGGGCTCACGGACTTGCCGCTAATAGTGCCACCGTACTTTGCGGTGCCGCTAATAGCGGTATTGGAAACAAAGGGGTGGCGTCCTGCCACGTATATTTTCATTCAGTAATACTTTACTTTTCTGATTACTGTGAGACTTTTCTCATTTCACATATTGCGTATCCTAGAGACTGTGAAATTGTGCTATTTACAGTGCAGAGATACAAGAGAATGATACAAAAAACACAGGTGACTCTTAGCTTGTTTATTCAGCTAATATCACAAAATAAAGAAAAAATGGGGATGGATTACCCGTGATATTACGGTAGTTTTTTAGAACAACACTTTTCTAGCAGTTTAGTGTACATGTAAAAGTGGGAGTCTATGTAAAGTAGAGTAAAGCCACGATACAGAGCTCTCATGACATGAACTTGGAGGTGCCAAAAGACTTGTACATAAAGTTAGAGTGGTAACAGTAAGCATGTACAGTAGGGCACAGACAGTTTCACATTTGTAGTAGGTTCGTTAACATTACTTCTTTACAAACATCATCCTAATACTGGTTTCAAATGGTATATTGGATGCTTGCTGGCCTGGATGTAACGGGGGTCCCAGGACGTTTCGGCGTCAAAAAGCCTTCTTCAAGGGTTTAGACCCAGTCTCCCTGAAAAACGGGAATAGAGTAAGGACGTAATTAGTGTTGGAAGAACACTCTGGTGTTGTCATAAAAACCAGGATACTGGTATGTGTAGAAACAACTTTAAAAAAGGGGTTACCCCTAGACATAAAGAATTTTGAAAATATTCAAATGTCGGGCTTGTACTGACTCATACACTGACCTGAAAGGGTTGGC
This sequence comes from Ambystoma mexicanum, assembly GCF_040938575.1. NCBI lineage: Eukaryota > Metazoa > Chordata > Amphibia > Caudata > Ambystomatidae > Ambystoma > Ambystoma mexicanum. The sequence goes on along the minus strand of NC_090935.1, from coordinate 149,263,827 downwards.
TTGGAGGAGGTGGGAGTGGTTGGTCACCCTCCGTAAGTAATGGCGTGGGTCACAGTATACTGGGTACCGTTAGGCCTGGAACATGTGTCTAGGGAAGGAAAGGGGACAAAAAAGGGTTGACACACGGGGAATGAGCTTGGTGAATGCTTGGGTGCTGTTTGTGAAAACAGGTAATCGCCTATAGTGGCTGGGAGGACCACAGAGGGTCAGGGTGGAAAGGAGTTACCTGTTCCTGTGCTGGGGGTATTGAAGGGCCCGGCAACTCGAGGCTGGAGGAGGCGGGGAACCCCGGTGTGGATCCCAACGGGGGCAGCCGTCTGTTGCTGCAGTCAAAAAATGCAGAATGTGCGGTTGTATTCTGTAGAAAAGGAAGAAGATTAGAACATGCAGGGAAGCGACTTTTGATTAAATGAAGCCACTGGAGTTAATGCCGGTGTAGTGGCTAAAAAAAAAAAAAGCGGTATGTCCGGTTCGTGATTGGGGAGGGGATTTACCGATACCGGTAATCCCTTACCGGTATGTCCCTACCGCCTACCGTGTAATGAGGCCCAATATCTTTTAAAAGGTACATTTTTCTGCTAATTTGGGTAGTTTGATGTAATTGTGCAGCAACTCTATTAAATTACAACCAAAATTATTTAACCGGTTACATGTCTTTATACTGACTTAGGGGGTAATTCATAGATTTCAGCGCAGAGGCAGCGCACGCGAGCAGCGCAGAGAGGGAGTGTGCGCCAGCGTGTGCCAGCCGTGTGCGCTAAAAAGCATTCTGGCGCACCGCGTATTCATGGAATTATCAAGCCATTTTGAGCGCTGGCGCAGAGAACATCCCACAGCGCCAGTTAGGCCCCCAAGAACGCCCCTTGCGCAAGGAAAAGGCATTAAAATCCCCAATGCAGCGCAAAGGGCCGCGCTAATCCTGCACCAGTTTACAGGGCCGGTACACTGTAATTGCGTGAAAATACTATGCGCACCGCGCTCACAGTACCAAAAGAGTGAAAATGTATGGGTGAACCCGTCGGAATACATGTACCCCGCTCGCACCAGGTAAATTGCGTCAAAAAAGCACCCCCCTGTGGCGTGGGCTGCCTGTGGGGCATGCCCAGAGTGGATCGGCTGCCTGCTGGGCATGGGGAGGGTGAGTGGGCTGCCTGTGGGGCATGCCCAGGGTGGGTGGGGTGCCTGCATGTATTTCGGGGGTGCGCGGGTAGTATCACACACGATAGGCCTTGTGCGAGCGGGGTACGTATATTTGGGGGGTGCGCAGGGAGTTTCACACGCGATAGGCCTTGGGCGAGAGCGGGTTATGTGTATTTAGGGGATACGCAGGAAGTTTCAAACGCGATACTCCATGCGAGAGCGGGGTACGTCTATTTAGGGGGTGTGTGGGGAGTTTCACACGCGATAGGCCTTGGGCGAGAGCGGGGTACGTGTATTTGGGGGATGCGCGGGAAGTTTCACACGCGATACTCCAGGCGAGAGCGGGGTACGTGTATTTGGGGGGTACGCATGAAGTTTCACACGCGATACTCTAGGCGAGAGCGGGGTACGTGTATTTGGGGGGTGCGCAGGGAGTTTCACACGCGATAGGCCTTGGGTGAGAGCGGGTTATGTGTATTTCAGGGGGTGCGCGGGGAGTATCACACGCGATAGGCCTTGTGCAAGCGGGGTACATGTATTTGGGGGATACGCAGGAAGTTTCACATGCAATTCTCCAGGTGAGAACGGGTACGTGTATTTCGTGGGTGTGCAGGGAGTATCACACGCGATAGGCCTTATGCGAGCGGGGTACGTGTATTTGGGGGATACGTGGGAAGTTTCACACGCGATACTCCAGGCGAGAGCGGGGTACGTGTATTTGGGGGGTACGCAGGAAAATTTGACATGCGATACTCTAGACGAGAGCGGGGTACGTGTATTTGGGGTGTGCGCAGGGAGTTTCACACGTGATAGGCCTTGGGTGAGAGGGGGGTATGCGTATTTCAGGGGTGCGCGGGGAGTATCATACGCGATAGGCCTTGTGCGAGCAGGGTATGTGTATTTGGGGGATACGCAGTTTCACATGCAATACTCCAGGTGAGAACGGGGTACGTGTATTTCGGGGATGTGCAGGGAGTATCACACGCGATAGGCCTTATGCGAGCAGGGTATGTGTATTTGGGGGATACGCGGGAAGTTTCACACGCGATACTCCAGGCGAGAGCGGGCTACGTGTATTTGGGGTGTGCATGGGGTGTTTCACATGCGATAGGCCTTGTGCGAGCGGGGTATGTGTATTTTGGGGGTACATGGGAAGTTTCACATGAGGTACTCCGGACGAGAGCGGGGTACGTGTATTTGGGGTGTACGCGGGGAGTTTCACATGCTATTTGGCATCGTGGGCCCTCCCGGGTGTGCAGTTTCCCCCCTCCCCATGCCCTGCAGGCAGCCCACACCACAGGGGACTACCCTACAACCCTCACCATGCCCTGCAGGCAGCCCACATGGCACCATGCACTTGTGAGCACTCTTGTGAGCCCCCACTCATGTCCCCCCACCCTACCCCCAGTGATGGGCAACTGCCAGCAGGCCCCGACTCATGTCCACTCACCCACCCGCTGTGTCGGGCACTTGCCAGTAGGCCCCGACTCATGTCCCCGGCACCCCCGCCCACCCAGAAGTGACGGGCACCTGCCAGCAGGCCCCTAATCATGTCCACCTGCGCCCCCACCCACCCAGCAGTGACGGGCACTTGCCAGCAGGCCCCGACTCATGTCCCCCCCAACATGTCATCACGATCCACACTCATGGCCGTCATGGCCACCCAAATACCACCCCACCCCAGTCCAAACACCCAACCAAGTATTCCATCCACTCCACATTGAAATCCCCATGTCATGATAGATCGCAAATGAGAAGTATACACATCAATACATGTCCGTCACACACACACAATGGGTGCAAGTGAATGAGAAATCCCACATCGTGACATGCATTGAACCAATGAGAGAATACCACAAAAATGAAGTATGAAACCAAAATGTATTCAATACAAAATCAACAGAATGAAAGAAAATCACAGAAGAAAAAAACTAATAAACAAAAGGCTGGATGTCCAAAATGAATGAAAAATATATGAATGCTGAATCCAAATAAATCCAATGAAAAAGGCTCCAAAGCATTTGTCCATCAAACCAATTCAAAGGTAAAAAAATAGAAAACCATTGCTCCATGGGAAAAAAAATCAATTAAATAAAATCCATTCCTGAACTATATACAATGTAAAAATCCAGGGTCCATGAGCCCAACAATCCAGAGGAAACCTACAAAAAACCCTACCTAATGAATAACTATATACAAAAAGGTGGGGCATAGTCCATGCGCCCCAAATGAAAGAAAAATAGAAAGGAAACCTAACACTAATGAACAAGTCCTACGGCTCACTTGTTGATTTCCCGGGCCAGGGCATCATCGAACTCCTGTTCAACGTCCTATAGGCGGGCCTGCTCCCTGGCCCTGAGGTCTCGCAGGATAATGCCATGTCCACCTCCAACTCCCTGCGAATTTCCTCGAGGCACTTAGCCCACCTCAGCACCCTGCGCATGGAGTTCTCCGCCCTGACCATAGTGAGCTGTACCTCTTCCGCCTGCCGCTGCCCCGCATCTATTTGCTGGCCCAACCACTGCCACACGGAAGACACTCCCAATCCAGGGTCTTCCTGCCCTCCGGACGATGCCTGCCCCTCTGATGTTGATGGCCCCGAGCCATCATCGCTCCCACCTTGAGCCTGCTGCTGCTGTGCATGTGCCCTGCCTGTTGATGCCTGCATGTCCTCCTCCTGCTGGGGTCCAGTTGTTGGGTGGTCACCCCTGCTGGACCTCCGACTCCCGACTGTGGCAGGGATGTGTCCTCCACCGGCCTGGCCGCTCGGTGAGAGGCAGCTCCACAGGGTGCCCAGGTGATACTTGGGCCGGAAGATGGCACGGAGGACGACTGGCGCATAGGGGGTTCAGTTGAGGAGTGGTTGGCATAAGGCCCAGCACACAGAGGAACCCAGCACCGGTGATCCCTCCTAGCCAGTTGACGCGGTCAACGAGGCATCTGAAATAATGTGCAGCATCCTCACGAGAACCCTGCACATTATCCTGGATGCCAAGTTGACGCAACGCCACCCAAGCCAGGACAGGCTCAACACGGTCCTGGATTGCCACATCTGCATGGTGAGGAAGGCCAGTTGTTGTTAGCGGACCCCTCCCTGAAAACGGGTCTGGACGAACGCATCCCTGCTGGTGCGGGATGATGCAGTCACAGGATCGGGGACAGGATTACACACAGGCACCTCCGCGGCCGCCTGTGCTGCCTCCTGTCCCTGACCCTGGACTGCACCACTAGCACCAGTGGAATCCCCCCTCCAGACCCCATGTGTGGCCCTTCCATGGCCTCCTCCTCAACCAAACCCTACACCAACCTGGATTACTCGGTGCCATCTTCCTCCATAGGCCCCTGTGGGGTCTCAGCTGCCCCTTCTGCTGCCGAGGAGTCCACCTCCGACCTCCAGCTCTTTGACCTACCCTCGGCAGCTGCGGTCGCGGACGCTGCACCAGACCCCTCATTCCCCGACGAGATGACAACCTGGGAGGGGAACTGGGCCTTGCGTCTCCGGCTGGCGGTGGGATCCCTGTCGCTGTGTTCCACAGCACCGTCTCCGCCCTCTTCATCAGTTGATGCTGCAGACAGGGAGAGACAGAATACAGCCATCAGGGCACTGTACAATGGTCTGATACACACATGACTGTTGCACATGAGTGGCAGTGTCAAACCTCACACATGTCATCACAACCCCCAACACACCTATCATTTGAACCCACACACATGTGCAAATTAACAGGAATGTTGCAGCAGGCAGCACCATCCATACACATACAACAGCATGAGCATCCGAAGTTTAGCCTGACATCACATGCAACACGGGGAGTGCCAAACACATGTACACACGCCATCAGACATACATGCATCTGTACATCTCCACTACCTGTTGCAGTTAAATCATCGGCATCCATGTCACATCTGCCAAACAGCCTCCTACATGTCGATGTCACATGCATCCATGGTGTATCACAGTGGCACACATGTCAAATACACACACACACATGTACATTGTGCACAATACCTGAAGGTGGAACCAGCATCCATGCATCACACCACAACCATGCCACAGTACATACACATAATTATACACATGTGTGCACCGACACATGCATTTGGGCACCATGGATTTGAACACATACACCATTGATGTGACTCACACATGAATGGACTTGCATGCGGCAGGCTCATGTCCCGGTACACATCCATACATGGCCCTTCCAAGACATATGTGCAACCTGCACACTCCTGCCACACCTCAATATGCACAGCGTCCAATCAGTACGCATGGACACTTACCGCTTGACTCCGGATGGGTATGCCTCTGAATGATCTGGAGGTGGAGCGCTGGGTGTATGCGTTCCAGGACCCTCATCTGGATGTTGGTAAGGTGGACATGGCACCCCTCTGCATGTTTTGCCTTCAAGAGGCACTGGGCCTTGCTGACGGTCCTGGACCTGAAGTCCTCCCAGCGCTCCCGGACGTGTTGCATGTCGCGGACTGCCACCCCCTCCATGTTGATGGCAGCCACAATGTCCTTCCAGATCCTCTTCCGTCCTTCATTGTCAGCACGTGAACTTCCAAAGAGGGCATCATAATGCCCCAGGACTTGCTCCACCAGGATGCCAACTGCATTGGCACTGAAGCTGGCAGCCCTCTGCCTCTCTGCTGGGGGGTTGCCACTGGTACCAGATGGTGTTGTGTCGGACATCGCAAACCCCGAGGCAGGTGTGGGTGGGCAACTGGGTCCTGGGGCTGGTCTCTGGAGCGATGGAATGCCAGTTGGGAGTCTTCTGTTCCAGCAGGGGTGGTCACAGCAACTGGACCCCTGCAGATGGCCTACGTGCAGGCACCAAACAGCAGAGCACGTGGCTAGCAGGCAGGCAGCAGCAGATGGCAGGTGGGAGTGTGCTCGGGGATCTGGGGGGCAGGAAAATGGCCTTCTGGCAGGAGCGTGGTCTTGCGTGTGTTGCCGCGTGCCAACTTGATATGGAGTAATTTGGCACATGAAAAAACTGCACATTAGCGTGTAATTCGAGGAAAGGCCCTTGGCGCATAAGCGTGTCTGTGATGTAACGCGCGCAGGTGTTTCCCTCCACATGGGTGCATGTTGATTGTACATGTGCAAAAAATGCACGTCCGGGTGTCACTGTGTCTAATTGGAGGAAAGGCCCCTAACGCGTAGGCACGTGAGTGACGTCGCACGTGTGGGCTGGGTTAAAAGGTACGCCTAGGATGCCATTTTCTTGTACTTGCTTTTTGTGGAAAGCGAGCGGGTGATTCTTGTACTTCTTGTTGGTTCACACACGATTACTTCACAACGGTTCCAGTTCGTACTCCTTGTATACTCAGACAGCATTCAATTCTTCTTTTGGCGGGGGTGTTGCCAACACGCACACGCGCGTCTTTTTCATGTTCTTTTTCCAGGCAGACGGTGAGTCGCACACGTATTTTTCAACTGTGGTTGCCCCTGTGTGTCACGTACCCATTCAGAGGTCATTGTAGCCAGCGTGTACCACGCGTACGCTTCTTTTTGTGTTTCTGGGTGTTACAGCGTAGTGCGGGTTCTTTATTCCACGTACGTGGGCTACCAGGGGTCGCGTGCGTGTCAAATTTGGTTTTCGTGGTGCCTGAGTGTTTCTTGTCCCGTCTTCTTCCCCCAGGGGTCACAGACAGCCTTGCTAGAGCACTAGGTTAGGTATTCCATCTAGTACCCTGCCCCTTTCACCCCGATTGCCCAGGAAAATTGTTTACTGCATCTCCTATTCGCACAAGAACATCAGTGCCATGGTTGGGAGGCGACCAAGCGGTAAGGGAGGCAACGGTGGCCGACCTCCAAGAGGTGGGTGCGATAGGGGACGTGGCCAGGATGTGCAGAGTGGCCCAAGAGGCCAGTGTGTGGTGGACCAATGAGGGACACCTATGCCCCCCAAAAGGTCGGGGAGATGCAGCTGACACCATCCCAGCTCAGTCCTTGTTAACCTGGCCCATATTGTCAACTGAACCAGCACAGGATGACTCCCAGGCTGACTTCCGTGTCACCAAGTCAAAGCCACGTGTGGTGGTGAAAGTTGCTGTCACCAGGCCCTGTGGATCTGGGGCAGCAATGTCATCTGCTGTCCCAAGTAGCCATGGTGAGGAGGCTGCAGGGGCAGCTGCAGCTCAATCCACCCCAGCTCCGAGTCTCCCTGCTGGGACAGTGTTGGTCCAAGTCCATCACACCGATGTTGGTCCTGCCAACATCACCCAGCAGCCAATGCCTGCAGTGAGACCTTTGGTCATCGTGCCTTTGGCTACTTCCAGTGCCCAGTCCACCTGCACTTCAGCCCCTACCAACCAGAGGTGGTCACTGCAGGGTGCAATACTACGACTTCTCAATGTAGGACCCACTGGCAGTGCATTGCAGACCAGATTAGTGCCCTTGCATTTGTCAGGTGCACAGCTGATGATTGCTCTAAGCGGTGGAATGACCTCAAACGCAGAGCAAAGAACAAACTGGCTTCTAATCATGCCTCTACTCTGGTGACTGGCAGTGGGTCTCCACCAGAGGAGGAAGTACTCACAGAACATGAGTCTATCGCTGGAGGCTTCATCACAGAGGATCAGATCCAAGGCGTGGGAGACCTACCAGATCTTGAGGCAATGTCCGGTGAGTGACCATGAATAAGTGTGCAAACCATGCATATGTTGCTTGGGTGATATGTTTTGATTGAGTGCCAGGTGAGGCTGTGTAGTCATGACTGATATGGGTCAACCATGTGGTGCCTCCAAACCATAGCCCGGCCTTGGGTTTGGGTTTTCAAGTATCCCTTCTGACCGCAGTTGACAATTTGCACCTGATTACTGCACTTGTCCTTCAACTGCCATCTTGCCACAATATTGTTCATACTGTTTTCCTGTTCATTCTGCCTGATTGATGAAATCCTTTGCATGTTTACCACACATTTATATGCCCTTCTGCCCCAAATGTAACATACTTCAGACATAGATTACACCCCACAATGGGCCACATATGTTTCCTTATTATGGGAAGGGTTTAATCAATCAGGCTGATTGAGTAATGTGCACCTACACATGGCCTGCACACAATCACTTCGGGGCCCTCTTTGAATGTTCAACATGACAATTGTCTTCTTTCATGTCGAAGTGACCAACCATTGATGTATCCATGTGCCTGCCATCACTGTATTAGTGAACACTGGCTTTGTTGCAGCGTGTGGCACATGCGTGTTTTGTCGCACTATTTTGCATGTTCTATTTCATGATGTCCATCTCACATGGATGGGTGACAGTACTGATTTGCTACCATCTGGGTGTCCTTGTCAAATCTGCCATGGCTATGCTACGTGCCATCTGTGTGCTGGCATGTGTCATGTATGTGGATTGTCTATGTCACTCACAGGCTAATGTGTGATGCCGGTGCTATCCAGCATGCAGCACATGTGTTGTTTTCCATCTTGTAGTCCTCAGTGTCTGCTTTTTGCCTCCCCTTCAAACTCATTGCCAGTGCATGCATGCCAGAGTTATTGTCATGTGAGACATGTGTCATTTATGTACTCGATGTCTACCTCGTCATGCCTATGTGTGTGGGCTATGGTGCTCATGCCTGTTTTCATTAGTTTTCTTTTATGTTTTTGCAGGTGATGAGGCACTAGATGCTGTTGAGGAGGAGGAGATGGCGCAGAGGCAGGGGTACTCACAGCCACAACCAGGCACCAGTGGAGGATGTGGGGTGGTGGTGGGTGAAAACCCATTGCTCCTACAGACCATACTGTCCACGGGTGTCTCTGGGTACACCTCCGGAGACCTCTATGAATCAGGTGCTGAATCTGACATTGAGACATATGTCCCGTCACAGGTGAGTGTTTCTGGCAGGGATGCTATTCTGTCCAACCCACCTGTACTGGGGGTAGACCCTTCTATGGGGCATTCAGTGTTGGAAAGTCTACCTGTGGTGGTTACGGTTGCAGGGTCACACTCCACAACATTTGCTCCTGTTCCTGTGCCAGCAGATCAAAGAAGGATTGCAGTGCTGCAGCCTCAGGCAGTGCCAGCACAGCAAGGTGCACATCACCTTGCCCCAAACAGGGGTGGTGCCCGCCAATGTGGTGGTCATTCACCACCAGGCAATACTGTGTGAGAGAACTCCATGTACACTATAGCAGCACAACAGGGGGCATTGTGTGAGATGATGGCTCAGGCCGTGGATAGGGTGGCCACTTCCATTCTCGCCCCTGAAAGGCAGGTGGAGCTCCAGCAGCAGGCAACAGAGGCATGTGCCACTCACACAGGGAGGACATGTTGGTGTCCAACAGGGAGCGACGGGCTGGACTGGAGACTCTGCACACAGCCTTATCTGCAGAGTCACAGGCCCACAGGCATGCCCTGAGGTTAGAACACACGTCCCTCAGAGATACTCTGGGTGCACTTGAGGTGTCCCGGAGTACAAGGTCAGAACAGCAGCTGGAGCAGCTAACACCCACACTCTCAGCTGAGCTCCAGGCAACCTGTGAGGAGATCCGGGCATCACGCGAGGCCTTGCAGGCAGAAATGCGTGCTACCAGTGAGGTGCTGCATGGGGATCTCCGTACCATCAACCTGCAGAACCAAACCTTTCACACGCACATGCCAGGGCTTTGCGTGATCTGCCTCCCATATCATGGCCACCTTCTGATGTACCACCAGAGGGATATGACAGCGACGGCAGTTCTCCCACTGTAGGGAAGCCGTGCAGGCCATGAGCCCATGGAGGGATTTCTTTTCTCAACATGCACCCTGTACCTTGTCCCTCCTGGGTGGCCTCCCCCCGCCCCCTGGTCGACACATGACCATTTTTTTATTTTTTATTTTTTTATATATTTTTTGTTTTTTTTCACATTTCATTCAGATTTGCTAAATGAAATTAGTATTTAATTAATTTATCTTTATTTCTTCTTCTTTTATCTATTTATTATTTTCATTTTATTTTAATTCTTGATTTGTTATTTTGATTTTCATACATTTATTTTTATTTGGTTATGCTTCTGATTTTTACTTTATTATTTAATTTATTTCTTTTACTTTACATTTACTTTTTCTTTTTCTATATTTGATTTGCATTTACTTTTTTGTTCATATCCATTTTCTTTCAGATTGTGAATTAATGGTACAGTGTGTTGCTTTGTGTGGCTCCCGTAGGTATCCACTGTGTAATCCAGCTGGGCACATGCAGACTTGTCCTGTCTTTGGGTTAGAAACTTGGGTTCCTGACACACACACCCCTCCTGCTTCCCCTTTCTATGGGCTCGCAAAAGGTGTGACCAAGTGACAGTAACTTACACAGAGGCATTGGGCTCCCATAAGTTGTGTGGGTAGTCTGTAGTCCAAACCGTGTATACATCCCTAGTGGGGATCGTTGTTCATTTCTCCACTGCACTTCAATGTGGATTTGTATATGGTTTTACATACAGGACTTTTTGCATATATACATGTAGCTTCTTCATGTCTTAACAAGCCCGTCTCCTTTGCAGATGCAGTTCATGTTGTATGCAGTACACTGCCACATTTGCCTACCAGCAACACTCTGCAGTTGGAAGGGGTCAATGTGCTGCCTTAGTCAGGTTGTGACACTTGCACTACTTTGATTTTTTACTGTCATATGTTGCCACTGTTGGATCCTGTACTGATGTTTTGTCTTGCTGGTAAGTATTTGTTAATGTGTGCTGTTTTTATTTCATTGGTTAGAGGCAATTGTCTGTGGCCTGTTTCCTTTGGGACGGTGCACTTTGTGACACTTGTGTCATGTGATGTGCATTCATTTGGTTGCTTTCTCATCGCATGCCATGCCATGGTGTGTTGGGTAGCTGAGATGGGGTTAGGGAGGGGTTTGGTGACATGCCACTATTTGTTTGTAGTGTTTTGCAAGGGGGTAGTCCTTCATGCTGCATGAATGTGTGCCTTTTACTGACACAGCATTGGGTGTGTTTAAGTTGCTAGGGATGCACACAATGTAGCACTTCCAGGTAAACAATCTCAGGCTGGTATGGTTGTGACAGTTGACTTTCCCTTTTGTCATCATCATAAATTTTCAGCTGGTATGTGCCAGGCCTGTGTGCACTCCGCAGGGGTGGGGTTTTAGGTGAAGAAATTTGCCACAAGCTGGGTACGGGCTGCCTCACCACGTGCTCTTTCACCTCCCATGCACAGCGGGTGTGCATGTGGTTGGGGATGTGGGGGCACCACCATGTCCACCGGCACGCCCCGCCGGGTGCAACGTTGTGCAGGAGACATGCTGCCACTATGATCCTGCACACTACTGGGGGGGCATATAGCAGCTGCCCACCAGAGCGGTCAAGGGAGCAAAAGCGTGACATCAGCACTCCGAATGTGCGCTCTACTATGCCCCGGGTTGCAATATGGGCTGTGTTGTATCTTACTTCGGGTGGTGTGGTGGGGTTCCATATTGGCGTCATCATATAGGTGCTCAGAGGGTAGGCACTGTCCCCTGGGGAGGTGATAATGGTTGTTATTAGTGGGGTTTTCCTATTTCTCAGTGTCTGACAAGCATGCATGTGCAGAGGCATTTATACTCACCAATTAGCAATGTGTCGCCATGCCGCCCAACTTCCAGGTCCCGGTTTGGGGTGACATTCGGAATATGAAACTATCATTGCTGGACCCTGGATAGTTGGAATATACTGAAGTGATGATTCACTTGGCAGCACACACAACCCGCACGTTGATGGAATGCCAGTGCTTATGGTTTCAATAGATGTACCTAGTGGCCCTCGGAGGACGTAGAGCCACATGGGTGCAATCAATGTCACCTAGCACTTTGGGGAAGTGTGCCACCCCGTAAAGGTCCTGGATGACAGCCTGCCTTTCTGCAGGTGTTCTGGGTTGCATATGTGCCTGCGTACTGAGGGGCGTGCAGTCATGATCGCCAACACCTGGTGTAGGCAGCGTGACTGCATGGCCTGTGAGACACCCCCAACTGTGGCACTTGTCTGCTGAAATGACCCAGTAGCCAAGAAGTGCAGTACATTGAGCACCTTTTCCAAGGGGCTCAGTGCTTGGGAGCACAGGGTGGGTGATGTGAGGTCATCCTCCCACTCCCTTACCAGTTCTAGAATTATTAGTGATGGAAACCTGTGCCTCCCATACACCTGGTCATCAGGCATCCCAAAAAGGCTGGTCCTGGGTAAAAAAATGAGGGGCCTGACTATCCTTCTCCTCCTGCGGTGTCCCACGACCACTGCTGCGAGGAACGGTATGTTCATCGTAGCGTATGAGCTTGTTTGTTGTTTGCGCGCACTTTTATGCTGCACTGGGCCGCTTATGCCTGCTTCCTGCTGGCGTACGTGTTTCCGGATTAGCGTGTCTTTTTTGGCGCACGGGTTTCCCCTGTTCGATTCCATGAATACGTGTTGTTAGCGCGCATGTGGGCGTTGCGAGCATTTACCTCCCGTACTTCCCCCGTAACGCCCACATTTTCACATGTTGTTCCCCATTCCGCGTATTACACCCTGTGTTCCGCCCAATTTTCTTGTGTGCGCTACATGATGTGCGCTTTCCCTGTGCGCGTTGCGCCCGGCATTTAGTGACATGTGCACCCGCGAGCGACACCCACGGATTTGGCCCACATCCCAGGTTTTACACACACAGTGCATTCCATGAATCAACGAACGGCTGCGCACGTGGCTTTAGCACGCGTGCGCTGCGATTTTCGCGCTTGCTTACCCCTTTTCGGCGCACATTTATTCCATGAATTACCCTGTTAATGTATAAAGAATGCACATATATCGAATATTTTGTAACAAAACGTTTTATAGAGAATGCAATTATTTTTTGGGGGGTCCCCCCCGAAACCTCTGTCTCCAACCACTAAAAACCCACCCCGACCATTTCCCAAAAATATTTAACCCATTACCTCACCCCGAAATGCATTCTCTATACAAACTTTTGTTAAAATAAATTTGATAAAAGTTAATTCATAAAAATTTTTCGATATAAATACTGCATACCCATTTAACCTTATTGCCACTCGGTCTGGTGGAATTTCTTCCAGGTTACAAGACGTGGTAAGGAGGTGTAAATCCCCTTTTTTGAAGTACATATACACCATGGGGATTTTTGGGGATTTACATTATGCAGCAATGCTGCGGAGGTAAATGTGCTGAATTTTGGAGGATTTACCTCCACTTCATGCCGAGACCTGAAATTAGGTACTGCTGTAAAAGTGCTGATAATTCCTTTAAAAAGGGGCTGCAACGGAATTTCTGAACATGTAATGAGACCGGTTGACCTGCATTTTACTTATTTTTCCTAGCATTTTGTTCCTGGACTGCCTGAGTGGGTGGATCTAGAGTGCTATGCAAATGGATAGTTCTCCTCTGTGAAAGGTACAGTGAGTAAAAAAAAATGATAGTAGACCCTCCCTAGTGGGAACCTCCTGGTGGGATACTGGCAAAACTGGCTCACTATTTCCCCCACCCGATAGCCTGGTATTACCGGGATATTACTGACTGAGGGGACACCGGTAAGTTCCCAATCCATGGAGTCCGATAAGACTCCATTGATGGGGTTGCATGGATGACTGGCACTGGTAGTACTAGTGCCAGTGATTCTGACATGTATTTGCCGGTAGGTGCCTCAACTCCCGACAGGTCAGGCCTGCTGGTAGTTCACTGTCCCCACTGGCAAACTTGTGTTTCCCTGGTCCGTAAAAGAGTCAGGCGCCGGAATTACTGGCATTTTTGCCAGCATTTCTCTCCCTACGGGGGACATTATAATGTGCCCCTAAGTGTTGTCAGTGTTTTATCATGAACACACTGCTGATTTTGGGCCTCATTCCGAGTAGGGTGGTAAGGGATACCGGGCACTGGTAAGGAGACCGGTGCCGGTAATCCCTTACCACCCTACTACGAGTTCCCTTAGCGGGTCCCTCTTTTAACGCCTAGTCTGACCAGACGTTATGGACAGGACCCGTTAAGGGAAATCAGAGCCAATAACAGTACCACAAATTGCAGTACCATTATTAGCTACTTCCCTATTCCCATTGAGCCCTGTGGGGGCTCAAATGGGAATGGGGAATGGTTTTTTCAATGGGGACTTACCAGTCCATCAAAGGCCGGACTACACCGGTAAGTCCCCATTGAACGAGTCCGGTGCCGGTACCGTTATTCTCGGAATGAGGCCCTTTGCATTATTACAAAATAATATGCCCTGTGCCCGGCTCAAATTGACTTTGATGTCACTCTCTGTGTTTCTATGTGGGTGATGTGGTTTCAGATACTCATATTGTCTGCTTAAATTACACCATTCATGTTTAGCCTTTGCACAATCACCTTGGATGGGATAGTCTCACAGTCCAATACAGACTCATTGACAGCAAAGTGTCTCTGGGAAAGAAATCTTATGCTGATTTCATGGTTTTCAGCGGGTGGTAGTTTTTCTCAATGGGATGACACCTCAGTCATCTATAGACCAGCATTTTATGTATCTATGCGTGCATGCATAGATAGGGATTTATAAGGCACAGAAATATCAGGCAAGCACTGCAACAGTGTTATAATAACGGGGACAAGCATAGGGAGGGGAGCGGGGTTCTCAATAGTCATCAGTTGTTCTAGGTGAAAGATTTTCAGTTCTTTGCTGAAGCATAGGTGAGTGGGTGTCTGTCTAATACAGAAAGATTTTCTGTTCCAGATTCTGTGTGCTTAGCAGGAGTAGGCTTGGTTCCCCTTTTTTATTAACCACAGTGTTTTTGTTTCCAACTTGGCATTGTCGCTGCTTCTGAGTGTGTGCTGAAATCTTGGTAGGTGGGTTGCCTGTAGCTATTGCTATTACCCCCGTCATACGTGAACTACATTAGCTTCCACTCCAAGCCAGGATACTGTTCAAGACTGCATGCATTATATCCGAAGCAGTCATGAGTAGCACATCAGCCTACCTGGCAGCTAAGCTCCACATATCTGGTGGCACATGCTCCTCACACAGCAAATCGACCAACCAGCTTGAATCACAACTCGTCTGCAAAGAGAGGACCCGTAAACAATCCTCCTCTTGTCAAGCACCCACCCTCTGGAATTCAATTCCGATGTCCGCTTGGAATGCCCCTACAATTCTCCAATTTCACAAATCCCTCAAAACATGGCTCTTTCAACAACACCTGATCAAGGACTGATTCCAAGGGATGCACATACCGACGCACATACCTCACAGTACTGCGCTACTCTTAAAAGATTCCAGCCCCACACCCCAGCTGGCCCACACTCTGTACTGCGATCGGCTGCTCTGGAGCTAGGTCCGTGCTTTAAACAAAATTAAATTAAATTTAAAAAAGGTGATAGAGGCTTTTCTTAAGGTGATAGGGGCCACGAGGGAGTATAGCTCCCAGCAGACCAGGCAAATGGGGCCATGTATTTTAGTTTCAGTGACGAGGTGCCCCTTCATGGGGCCTTCGCCTTGCTGATGTCCCATGTTTAAAGGCAACTTGGTCATGTTGCTATTTACCCATATGAATCTGCTCTCCTTTCCAGAGGCTGAAATGACATGCTTGCCAAACAAGAGACCCCCTGTCCGGTGATACCAGCTCTTACACCGGCAATGATTCAGTCTGCTGCCTGAAGCGGCCAGGTCGGCTGCCAAGGCATGAGTGATACCAAGGACGGCGGGCATCTTGGCCAAGACTGGTAGGTCACTGCTGCAGATGAAGGTCATACTGCCCTGCTCATGCACGATTGCCGCAGGCACTAATATCTAAGTTTCCTCCAAACAAAAGCAGTTTTTTGTGACTTTTATTTTTGAAACTCAGAATTTGACAGAGTGGTAAACGTGTCACTGTTTTCAGGGACGTCATTTCACCAAAATACCTGGGGTAGCGGAAGTAACATCACATGACCCTTGACCTCTGATGACATCACCGGAAGTGATGTCATTTGACCCCACCCCGAGGTGACATCACGGGTAGCAATGGAACACGTCTGTTTACCCCTTGACAAAACAGGAGGTGGCATCACATTGCATTATTTCCATGTACACTATGAAAAATATGGTTACGCTATCACTGTAACGTGATATACATTTCATACAAGAATGGATCACCATATGTACCATATGTATCGGCAGAAAAAAACATACTATAACTGGAACTTACGAAAAGCAAAATAGTCTGAAATGGATGCTTATTGTACTCGAAAATGCTTTTGGGAGGATTTTGTCTGCATTGTGAATTTGAGGTGTTTAAGTACAGACTAAATAAATCAGTGACTCATCCCCTGAAGTGTGCCTGACATAAATCTTTAATGAGACTAGCAATTATTGTATAGAATTCCAGAAAGAAAAATTATATGTTATTCCTATTCTTTCTTACTTAGGGTCACTGCTCAAAGAGCTACACTTGTGGAACCCTGTGTTTTTTTAAGAAGCCTGAACAAGAAAGCCAGCCACTCTTGAAACAACGAGCCACATGGCATTGGCCACAGCCCAGGAGCATCAATTAGTAAAAAAAATAATTTTAAAAACTTTTATTTAGGGGTAGCGAGGGAGACCACAGGGGTCGCAAGGGCGACCCCTTAATGACGTCTCTGACTGTTTCACCACAGTGCTAAACTATAAATGAGGCGCAGGGACTTAATATGCTGGGATATAGGAAGGAAACAGAACATCATTTATCTTCCTCCTGTTTCAGTTTTTTGGGGGTTTATTGATGTATCCCTTTAATGGGGATTCAGGTATTTCACATCTAAGTCATTGCTTCCTCTATTGCACCCCACAGATTGCCGATTCAAGCTCCTGTATTATGGAAAGCCTGCTCCCACACATTCGGTGCATTACCAACCTGATGACCTTTAAACAGCTTACAAAGACACTGCTGTTCATCTCACCATCCGTTCCTCTTGATTCTGAGCCCAGTTCACACATAAACCTACCTACTACTTCCTCTCACATTAAATGGACACATGAGATACTTTTAGGCAAAGTACCAGCTTCCATAGTTAAGTATCGTAACCAGGAGAACTGGTGCAGAACGCGCTAAGTACAGGGTCACTATTTAAGAGCTGTGGTGTAATGCTTGTTGTGACTCGACTTGTGGTCCACAGGCCAGTCCAATTAGTGCGGGGACACCCAGTATACTTTCCAAGTATCTTTAGGGGCGTGGGCTAGCTCACAGGCACAAGGGCCAGCCCCAGGGTTTCTGGGGGCACCCAGCAGACACTCACAGTTGCAGGGATTACCCTGCTGGCCCTGATCACATGGCTGACATCAGTTGCCGGGGTACCTGGGCGAGCTACTGTGCTGTGATCACACAGTATGACAGTGGTCTGGGGGCTCCCAGGTTGCTCATGCTAATCTGGGGCACCCAGATCAGCAGGTCGGCAGGACCGTGGTCACACAGTGTCCAGCTGCAGGCCCAGTAAATGAGGTACAGCGACACATTGCCATTCATGAAGTCTGCCGCCGTTCTGAGGCACGTGCGTGAAGAGGCTGCTTTTAATTACCAATCAGTCATGATACAGTCATGACATATCCGTGAAGGGGCAACGCCATAATGCTTTCACACTTGTCTGTGGTCTGTATTTTGTCCGCAATCTATCCCAGCGTGATATGCTCCTATCGCCTCTTCCCGTTCTGGTCCCCTCTTCTTGATCTCTGATGGGCGAGTAGGGTAGGGGTGCTTCTATTTCCTCTCAGTTCTTAACTCCATTACTGTCAGCTCTTTCATATGTTTTGAGCACCTACCTTTCCTGTTTGTGCACTCGCTTTGTTTTTATCTTCTCCCCTTGGAACATTTTGGCCATATTAAAACGTCCAAGTGCCCGCCTGATCTCCCAAACCCTTGCCTACTTCATTTTGCACCTTTCCTGCATGCAGGTGATAACATGCTATCCAATATTCAGGCTTCAGATCTTTGCCTCCTTTAAGCTTTTAGTCAACCCCTCTTGCCCCCCAGGTGCCGGTGCCCTCTCTCTGTAAGTCCTCATTGGCCTTAGAACTTTGGTGTGGCCACGTGGGGGCTTGTCTTTTTTGCTGTGTATAGTTGGAGATCTTCCCCATCCTTCTATATCTTCCATCCTTACCGATCAGTAACCTGGACAACCTACCCTCTCTTCTGCCCTCCACCCTACACTCTCCTCTGCGACGAGAATCATGTGTCGAGCTAAGCGATCAGCCCAAGGTGTTCACAGCCTCTCCACGCCCGGCCTTGTTAGTTACCTTGGGGACCTTTTATATCCCCACCAATATTCCACCTATCCTTCCTCCCGCTTCATCCTCCTCCTTCATAGTACCCTCCTCATTGTCTCTCTTATCTTCCCCATCACCTACCCCGGATCTCCAGCTAATCTCCCCACTCACTACCCACTCGCTTTGCTTGCAGCTTGCGCGCATCATTCCAGCTCAACTCATGCACCCTCATCTACATCCCCCATCATCTCCATCACCATCTTCTTCATCCTCTTCATCGCACTCTTCAACCCTTCATGCTTCCAGCTCCATTCATCGTCCTCTTCCTTTGCCCTTCATGGTACCAGTCTCTCCTCCTTTTACCATTTTCCCCTCACACTCCACCCATCATCTCGCATCATCCCTTTGCAACCTTTCACCCTTTCTTCTGTTTTCCCTCTCTCCTCATCCCTCGTTTCCTTCTACCCTCTCCCATCACCCTTGTTAGTTTGGTATGGTATGCCAGAGGTCTGGGGGTTACTACGAGCTTACCCATTCAGCTCCCAGGGCCCAACAACCCTCCCCCAGTAACAAATGGAGGACTCAGCGAAGGGCACATTAGAAGTCGTTTATTACAAAAAAAATTACAAAAACCGACAGGGATCATACATGTTATATTATTTGGCATTTAAATAGCGCTCTATATATCATTGGTATGACCTCAAAGCGCTTGTGGGATGAATGTCCTCAGGGACCGTAGTCCAGGTCAGTCGAGAGAGTGGGGTATCATAGGGTGCTTGGCTGACCTCAATATGTGAGTAGCTGATGCAATTGTCTGATGGTAGCTGTATCCTAACATTAGGTTTGGTGGTATTGAGATCAGTTGAATGTGTGCAGTCTGGAGGTTGTTCACCGAGACTGGATGCTGGTGGTGTTAGGTCAGTGTACGACGCTTATGTGAGCAGCTAGGCTGATTTTTCGTGAGGTATAGCTGCGTTCTAGCAGGGTGTTGAGGTGTTCATGGAATATTGTTCGTATGTGAGCAGCTAGGTCACAATTGATCAAGGGGTGTAGTTGGGCTCTATTTTGTGTTGATGTAGCGTAGAGAGTGAGCATGGTGATAGGAGAGGCGAGTGTCTGGAGTGGAGGTTTTATTCTTACAAGCCCACTGTTCCAGATTTCATTTACGTGTTTCGCGATAGCTGCATTCAGAGTGACTTATTAGTTGCTTTCAGTGGTGTCATTGCTCGGTATCTCCTCGAACATTTTTCCACAGGTTGCAGGGTGTCAGCGGCCCTAGATGGTCTTAATCGGGTTTCTGGAAAGAGCCAGGTTTTCAGAGATTTGCGGAAAGCCATGTAGTCTTGGGTGTTGAATGTGTGGGGGAGTGAGTTCCACAGAGTTGGAGGCAACTTTGAGAAGGCGGATCATCAATCCTGGCTGAATTGGAGGTTGGAATCACTAGTAAGAGGGCAGTACTTGATCGTAGGGTGAGTGATGGGAGGTAGGGTTTTATCTTCTCTTATAGGTACTTTGGGCCAGTTTTGTGCACTGCTCGGTGGGTAATGCCTAGGGTTTTGAAGGTGGCCCTTCTTCCGACAGGGAGCCAGTGGAGGGTGCGGAGAGCGGGGGAGTTGTGGTCTCTGTGTCCCAGGGCGAGAAGGAGTTTGGTGGCATCATTTTGGGCTCTTTGGAGTTTGTTAAATTGGTATGGCAGTGCTCCCAGGTATAAGGAGTTGGCATAGTCCAGTCTCGACATAACAATAGACATAACATTGGTGAGTCTGTTGGGATAGGTGAGGTAAGGGAAAATGCGTCTAAGGAGTTCGAGGTGGTAGTGACAGGATTTTGATACATTATTGATCTGACGGGAGAGGGTTAGGCCTGAGTCCATAGTGCAGCCAAGGTTTTTGACTATTTTGGAAGGAGGGGGTGTCAAGGGAGGGGGGCCATGGGAGTGGTTGCAGGAGAAGGGCAGTACTGCCGCAAACCATGATTTCAGTTTTATCTGGGTTCAGAAGGAGGTGGTTTCGTGTCATCCATCGATCAATATCACTGAGGCATGCTTCAAGGTCGGGACGTGGGTTGGTGCTTGTTTTGGGAATTCTTAGGATAATTTGAGTATCGTCTGTGCAGTTATAACAGGAGAGGTTGCGTGTGCAGATGATTCCTGGTAGAGTGGTCAGATAGAGGTTGAAAAGGGGAGCAGAAAGGCTGGCTCCTTGGGGTACTCCAGTGTTCACAGCGCAAGCAATTGACACAAAAGGGGAGAGGAAGGCAATTTGTTTCCTAATACTGAGGAAGGAGGCAATCCATTGGATTGCCGAGCCACGGATTCCTAGGGAGCGGAGGCGGTCAAGTTTGTTTGACTGGTTAACAGTGTCAAAGGCTGCTGACAGATCAAGGAGAATCACCACTGCGCATCCCTCAGAGTCTGCCGTGACCTTGGGAAGTGGCCGATTTTGGAAACTAAGCTCACCTCAGGAGACATCGACAGTGACGAAGATTATTGACTTCCATCACTGGGATGGGAGGAGCACGCAGCACAGGCAGCCAGAAAGACAGGACATTCAAAAATCTCCTGAGTCACTGCCCCCAAGCCCATGTCAGGCTGTTTTGTTGCAAAGTAGCGTCATAACATGGGCCCTTCCCCGAAAAAACGATCACTCTTTCTTGTTGAGTGATCAGAATGGTATAGCTTATAGTTTGCCCCTATAGATCTTAGTTGATTGGCCCTCACATGTCAGGTGACTGGCCTGCATCTTCACCAAGAAACTATGTATTACATTGTTGCAGGGTCAAAGGGTTTCCATTGGCCCTTGCCCCCTGCCATCCACCCCTGGATTTCTGTCCCCTGAGTGACTGGAATTGGTCTCCCCAGGCCTAGGAAAAAAAGCTCTGTCCTCAGTGATCTGTGCACCTCTTCAAGGTGATGAGAATGACTATGTGTACCCGATGTATCTGTTAGCAGTACCACTTTTGCATGTGAGAGTGCCCTCAATGTTGCAAAGTTGTTAACAAGTCTATGGTCACTTCATGTCTGTGTTGCT
The DNA here is from genome assembly GCF_040938575.1 of Ambystoma mexicanum. NCBI lineage: Eukaryota > Metazoa > Chordata > Amphibia > Caudata > Ambystomatidae > Ambystoma > Ambystoma mexicanum. The sequence continues at coordinate 149,242,507 of NC_090935.1, read as the reverse complement.
GAGAACTGTTCGCCTTCCCATGGCGGGTGAATAACCATTGTCTAGTTCGGCCGCATCACATGGTTGATGATCACAACATTGAGCTCTTCTGGTCTGCAATTTTTGAGGATTTCTTCCATTTGTTGGAAGATGGCCCTTTGTCATTTTAGGTCTGGAATGTGTTGCTTGGCTCTGACCTTGGCTGCAAGCCCTGGCCTTTCTGTTCTGTGCAGCCTGGTTCTGCTTTCCCTCATCTTTCATCCTGTGGCTTGTGGCCTGATGTGATCCTTGTACTCTGCATCTCTTTGTTGCCTTGCATTTAGCATTTCTGCACTTAGCTAATGAGAAAAATAGTAAAAGCCTTTGACAGTATGTATATGTATCGGTCCCCGGTATCTGCAGAACTGTGTAAGCATGTTCTTTGTGTATTCACGTGTGTCTTTATGTAACTTTGTGTAAGGCTATGTCGTGGTGTGACGTCAGCACAGTGGTTTCCCAGCATTAGTCAACGTCATCCATCGAGGCATTTGGGTCCATGACCAATGTTGAAGCACCTGTATCCCTAAAGACATTGGGTCTCATTACACGGATGGCGGAGAACCATGGCGCTGTTAGCGCCATGGTTCAGGCCGGTAAAATACCGGCATCGCCGTGGCGGAAAGGGGAATTACCGCCCCATTCCAAGGTTGGCGGGGCGGTAATTCCCCCTTCCACCATTGCCCTTCCCCATTCCCATTTTTGCCCCATAGGGCATAATGGGAATGAGGAAGGCGCTAATTACGGTACCGCAAATTGCAGAACCGTAATTATCTCCCTGGGTCCCTTTGCGGGTTGGTTTTTAACGCCTGCAAAAAGCAGGTGTTAAATTCCCCAACCCGCAAAGGGACCTCGTAGTAAGGCGGTAAGGATTTACCGGTACCGGTAAAATACCGGTACCGGAAAATCCTTACCGCCATCCGTGTAATGAGGCCCATTGATTGGATAAGGTTTGAATGGCTGCCTAAGAGAATATATTTCTGCAGACGTGTCAGTCACTGGTCCTCCGGGGGGCTGTCTGAATAGTGAGTGACTTCATGGGTTATTGACTCTTTGGGCCGTCATGTTCATGGGGTTGTGGAGGGGCATTCCAGGACACGATTCTTCTCCCTTTGCTCTCCACGGTACTTATTACCCCTCTTTCGCTTTACCCCCTCCTCTCCCTTTTCCCTTCACACAACGTCTGACTTTGGTCATCAGGGGCTTTCATCAATATTCTCCCTTAACCACTCTTCCTACTTCACCCCTGTTCCTTCCCTCTCATCCTTCTGGGACCTTTCACCCCTCTTCCAACCCCATTTACCCTTCAGGGAATGTTTTCCCCCTTGACCCATCCAATTTTTCCTCTACTCCTCTAAACTATCTTCCCCCATTCCTACTTTCACCCTTCTTCTCTGTGCACCGCTTCACCTCTCCACCCTTCTTCTAATATGCTCCTAATGGTGTGTTATTTTGCAACTGATCCTAATGTTTGCCGATGTTGCCATGGTCCATCCGAGTGACTTACTTTGAATTCAATAACATCTGTCTCTACAGGTTGTGTGTTGTATAAATGTCGTTGCAGCATACATGTGAACTTTCTAAGCTATCTCGCCCCCCTGGCCTGCAAACCCTCTCTTGGACACCCTACATATTATAGAGAGAACTGACAAGCAGTAGGGTCACCAGTACCCTTTAGGGTTAGCGCAAAGAAGCTGATTTTCTGCGCTCTTTGCTGGGAATGCGTGGCGATAGAGGGCCTTCTAGAACATGTAATGTCCTCTTTTTGCAATGCATCGTGTGGTTTTTGCCTGTGTTTGGACTATGGCCCTGTGCTTCCCACTCTATGACGATTAAACAGCGGTGTGGTTGGTGCACATAAAATGCAACAGACCAGTTTGAGAAGTCTCCTAAAGTTAACAAATACATTTTTCCTGCAATCGTTTGACCAGGTCTGGTCTGTCAGTATCGATACAAGCAACGTACCGATTAAACACGTAAACATTACCAAATGTGCATGTCGTGTGCATGTCATGTGCCTGCAAATGATTGTAGCCAGCTGCACTGGGATTAGTAATTGGTACCATTTATAAGGGCTGCATATTTTTGCACAGCATGCCATATTAGTTGGCTGAGTCCCACGCCATGCTTGTCCCATGGCAGGAATCACATGTTTACTGATGGAGCAAATCGCACAGAACCACGCGCCCAACGCATACAACTGCTAAATATCACGTTACAGTACAAGTCATCTCTGCCAACAATTGTCATTTGCAGGCAATCAGAATTGCACAGTTTTACGCAATAACCTTCTCCTGTATTACATATACTAGTTATCATGTATGTTTAGATTACGGTTTGCGGAATTCCCAGACAATGTAAAGAGATTTCAGGCCATGATAACGGCATATGATTTTACATAACATAATGTGTCCCGCTATAGAATAAGCCCAGGAGAAATTGTGTTTGTAGAGCTGTGCTTTATCAGTGCCAAAATCAAATCAAACCAGTTGGCTTATTTGTATTCATTTTGCATCAACAAGGTTCCAGCAATGCTGACCTGTTTTAATCAATCAAACTTTGAGCAAGATTTATCAAGTTTTCCAAGGCTCTCGCGTTGTCAGCTGCACTCAAATAAACAACCTTTAATGGAACACTAAGATTGTGGAAGAGCCATACATTGTTAATAGAAGTAAAGTCACTTTGGCACCGTACGGTGCAAGTGGAGGACTCTACATGAAGCATATTGTCCCACAAATAAGGGCGACCGGCAGGATCCACACTTCCTTAGGGAGGTCGGCACCGAACTGGAGGCGAAGGAAGCATTAATGATGGCAGAGATGAAAGGAGTGAGTGTCACGGCAGTCTTTGATAATCGGGGCTGGGCAGGTGTCACCTTTGCAACAAGAAGGTTTGAGACTGTTGATGATCTTGGTGACTTCAGGGACTGAGACAGGGTGGAAGTTGAAAGGGCACACATGTGGGAAAATAAAGCATTGGGGGCTGTGGGTGCTAGTGGTTTTAAAAGCATGGCTTGTTGATTGGAAAGGAAAGTGCCTCATTACACGGATGGCGTTAGGGATTTACCGGTACCGGTAAAATACCGGTACCGGTAAATCCCTACCGCCTTACTACGAGGTCCCTTTGCGGGTTGGGGGATTTAACGCCTGCTTTTTGCAGGCGTTAAAATCCAACCCGCTAAGGGACCTCGGAGCTAATTACGGCACCGCAAAATTGCGGTGCCGTAATTAGCGCCTTCCCCATTCCCATAGAGCCCTATGGGGCAGAAATGGGAATGGGGAAGGGCAATGGCGGAAGGGGGATTTACCGCCCCTCCAACCTTGGAATGGGGCGGTAAATCCCCTTTCCGCCAAGGCGGTGCTGGTATTTTACCGGCATGAGCCATGGCGCTAATAGCGCCATGGCTCACCGCCTACCGTGTAATGAGGCCCTTTGTCTTTGAGGTACTTGACTTTCCCAGTGAGGGCGTCTTGGATTTTGTTGCATCAGGTGCTGTCCACTGTCAGGTCTGGCAGTGGAGGGGAGGGAGTCTCTAACTCCCGGAGGATTGTGAATAGTTCCGGGGAGTTGGATTTGGCGTTACTGATCCTGGAGTTGTAGATGCTGGCTTTCGCAGTGTGGATTTCCCTTCTACAGTCTTTGGCAAGGGAGGTGAAAAAGCTTTTGGCTGCGGTTGAGGGGGTTTTCCTCCATGCTAACTCGGAGGCACGCTTTTCGGCACAAGCTTCGAGAAGCTCAGGTGTGAAACAGGCATTTCTTTTAGTGCAGGTTTGGCTTTCTGATGTTTGATTGAGGCAAGCGTGTCGGGTGCCTCAACAATGGTTTTGTTGCAGATGTCGACCAGTGCTGCTGGGTCTGTCACTGAGGTTTGGGGGTTGAGTGAGGGTGTCAAGTAGCGGGGTGAGGTTGTCGTTGAGATTTTTAGTGCAGTGGGCCAGGCCTTCTGGCTTCGAAGGGTGAACCGGACTGGGGCATTCATAAGGGGGGATGTTGAAGGCAATGGTGTGGTGGTCAGACCATAAGCGGTGAGGAGAGGTGACAGGGTTGTTGATGTTGCAATTGAGGTTGCTGATCCAGTCAAGGGTGTTCATTGCGTAAGCCAGCTTGTTTGTGTGCGGTGGCTAAGCTGGCGGCGAGGGTGAGTGATCGTTGAGGCCTTGGTTGAGCTCCCCAAGAATTACAATTTTTCGTTGAGCTTAATGGAGGATTTGATGCTTTGAAGTAGGTTGTCCTTGAAGGCGAGGCTGGGGCCAGGAGGGCGGTAGATGGTGATGGAATTGGTGGGCAATATGGAGAACTTGGCAAGTTGGGATTTTCAATTGGGAATGCCATTGGTGTTCGCGGCTCTGATGTTGAGGGTGTTTTTAAAAATGAGCACAACGCCGCCTTCTTTGTTGGGGCATCTGTCACATCTTAGGATGGTGTAGACTGGAGGAATGGCGATGGATAGGGCTGGGCCCGCAGCAAGGTGTAGCCAAGTTTTAGTTATAGCAAGTAGGTCGAGGTTGTTGGAAGTTATGAGCTCATGGATTTCAGTAGCGTGTGCCGGGACTGATCTGGTGTTGATCAAGGTACAGTTGATGGGCATGTGGGCTGGTCTGGCAGTGTGTATTGTGGGAACCACGGGATGAGCCGTGTGCGCAGTCTGAGGAAACTATTCCTAGTGATGATTGGTGTGGGCTAAGCACTGGAGGTTTCAGGTCTATTGGGGCATTGTTGGCATATCTGTGTTAGACTAAGTGGCTGAGGAGCATAATGTCAAGAGCATGGGGTGAGCAGGGTGCGTAGTGAGGATCGATGGGGGGATAGCAATGACAGGGCCGGAGGCGTTGGGTTGATTGTGGCATTGTCAGGGATTGCCAAAGCATGCATTGGGAGATCGGCGTTGTATGGGGAGGGCAAGTGTGCTGAGGCAGTTACCTGTGCTCCAAGTGTAGCGGGCATCCTTGGAAGCTGGCTGGACTCGCTCGGAAGGGGACATGAGGGCTCTAGAGTTGCAGGCTGTTGCGATTCTCAGGTCAGGCTGTGGTTGTTGCAAATCCACGGTGGCGGGTTCTGGCTGGAATGGGGGGGGTTTGTTGGTATGGAATTCGGCAGTGAATGCGAAGTGATGTATGTGGCGGTCATGTTCTGCAGCGCCATTACACAGCACCTAACACCAGCAGCACTCAACACCACGCCCTTGGCCTGCGCTGGCTTTGCTGCAGTGGGTTCGGCAGTCAGGTTTTACGGCAAAGCAGAGTCGGATGTGATGCGTAGCACGTAGCGGATGTTATTCGAGCAGCATACTCTGCAGACGTGCGGCGTTCAACACTGCACCCTTGGCCTGCGCAGCCTTTGTCACAGAGGGTTCGGCATCTCGATGCGATGCGTAGCACGTTGCGGATGTGGATCGAGCAGCGTGCTCTGCGGACCTACAGTGCTCAAAACCGCAACCTTGGCCTGTGCAGGCTTTGCCACAGCCGGTTCACCCAACGTTGATGCGATGCGTAGCATGTAGCGGACGTGGATCGAGAAGCGTGCTGTGCGGACCTGCAGCGCTCAACACTGTGCCATTGGCTTGTGCAGGATTTGCCACAGAGGCATGGCATGCATTCATTGTACAGGAAGTGCAACCATCAGAAGTCTAAGGGAACTGAAACTGGGTGTCAATGTTTGTCATTGCCAGAGGGATCTGTGCCGGAAAAGAGCAGGAACTCCTTGGAATGGCCTTCTGTCAAAATGTGTCTCGCTGAATCGCCATTGTCAGGAGAGAAAATCCATGCCTGGTGCGGGACAGAAAAATAGACTCTACACTTCCTTGGTCTGTGTCCTGTTGCACCCTTCCTGGTCTGTAACTAGACCCAACCTCTGTGCTAGCAAGAAGAGCCCAGAGCTCCCATTTCACCTTTCTGTTGTTCCATGAACTGCTTCCATTGTCTGCCCACAGTCTTTGTCATAGGCATTGCTACAGGCCCTTTTGAATTGCTAAGCAGCACCTCCATCCCAAGACCTTTTGCTCTTCAACATGACATTGCATGGCCCTGTGCTATGAGTCTGCAGCCATATTCCAAGAGACCAGGGGGCAGCATTGTTTCACTAATGAAGTAGTTTATCACATATTTGAAAGTACGGTATGCTGTATTTATGATATATTTTTTAATCTTTTCATTCAAGCAGTTTGCTAAATCACTTTTTTATGCCCAAAAGTTATTTTTGTGATTTGGTTTGTCACAAAGCTTTCACAACATAACAGCATACAAAAACATAATACATCGTTATACAATAGCATAGAATGGGGGTCATTCCGAGTTTGGAGGCAGCCATGGTGCTGTTAGCACCATGGCTGCCTCAAAACTCGCGTCCGGGTCCGCGTTGTCGGAATGTGGACTTACTGGACATTCTGACCTGTGCGTTCCCGGTAAATCCCTATTTCGAAAACCATTCCCCATTCCCATTTGAGCCCTCATAGGGCTCAATGGGAATGGGGAAGGAGCTAATAACGGGCACGCAAATTGTGGGCCCGTTATTAGCTCCATGTTCCCTTAACGGGCCCCGCTAAGGCTGGCTGGTAAAACCAGCGGCTCCTGGTGGGACCCACTAAGGGACCTCGTAATAGGGCGGTAGGGGTTCAACGGCACCGGCATCCTTACCGGTGCCGTTAACCCCTTACCGCCAGGCTCAGAATGACCCCCAATGTCATAAGATAAATACATCAATTCAACAACAATAAATCATTTCAGCAACAAAATGCAAAGTGCAATTCTCGATGGCTTCCAATATCGAATTAATTACTCTGACAACTGCGATGGTCAGGGAAGTTTGGTAACCTATACATAAGCGATTCTAAAAATAAACAGAAGTCAGTATATCATTAGATCCAAAAAAAGGGACTAAAGTGCAAATAGTGCATACATAGGGGCTGATTTATGGAATGATTCACGTGGAAAATCTTGGACTTGCACTCCATTCTGCGTGCAAACCCCTGTTTGTCGATTCATGGAATCGACTGTGCTGTACTTTTTTCTAACATGCGTGGACTTCGCGCAGACTCGGCATGACCTCTGTGAGCGGTTGAGAGACTTGCGTGAGACCCCACGCAGAACGTGGGCGCGACCTGTTCAGAGGGTAGGGTAGGGGCAGAACTCAGAAAATGAGGAAGAACAAGGGAAGAACAAGGGTAAAGGTGGGTGTTACAAGCGACGGACCGCAGGCAGTCCATAGCACGCCTGCAAATGCACATGACAAAGCGCATTAATGGATGAGGGTGCTCAACCTCCTGCGAAATGCCCCCGCAAATCCCTCCTTCTCTCCACTACCCGAAGGCAGGCATAGGTACACTTGCGCATACCAATCGCAGCACAGAGGTTGGTTTGCATGTTGGATTCAAGGGTTCGTGTACGCAGCCGGGCATCCGATCAAACTTAGGTGTTTGCATACTCAGTGTAGTGTGGAGCAGGTACTGTTTACGGGTGTTTGCACACAGATTTTCCGAGTTTTACCTGAGTTACGATACATCGTATACATGTTATCGGGATGTCAGTAACAGTGACGGGGGACCTCGAGATGCAGGCCTGCTTGCGGGGTACCCCATGCACTGTTTGCAGTGTGCGTGTATTCACACCAGGGGAAGCACACAAAGGTAGCTGTACTGGCTGTTTTTGCTTTGTGTATGGGCGTGCCGGGGTGTTCCGTCCGCGACTTGCGTGCCGGGGTGTTCCGTCCACGACTTGTGTACACGGTTAGTTTGCCCAGAAAATTCATGAATACGTGGGCGTGCCTTTTGTTTTTTCTGTGTGCAAGCTCCTGCTGTGTCGTTATCAGCACGCAGCCCTTCCTGGATTAATGCACGCTTTGTGTAATCCATTAATAAATACTTGCTTGCAGGATTGAACTTGCCCCTCATTTCCACAAAATCTGCATGCTTGAGAATGTGTTTTCTGACTGGCTCGAACGGATGGTAAAAAAACACGGCCCTTATGTAATTTACATTTGAAAATTCCGTGGTAGTTGTCAATGCAGTCAATTTTCACTACTTTTTCTTGCCCTCGGTCGGATTGCCAATCAGTACATTTGTATCTAAATTCATATTTTCTCAGATTGATTCACATTGGTTAGACAGTGAAGTTAACATTTTGGAGTCTCCAGCAGCAAATGTTTTGCACACAGAAACTCAAACATTGAGCCCTTCAGAGGAGAAATGATTTTAAGGTATAAACATAGCAAGTTCCACAGAACGCGAGACCTAAGCGAATGAAAACCCAGTTCATACTTAATGATGGCAACTGGTACAGAGTTGGATAATGAGAATATTCTCCTCCATAAAATACCCTCTAATTTTCAAAGATGAGACCTTTCCGCCAGATGCCAAAGTTCCAGCCATATGTAATAAGGGGCACACTTTTTCCTTTATAGTATTTGATCAAAGTTAAGAATGAGAAAGGAAATCCAAAAAAGTGATGAGTGGAAGGTTTAGAATGAATCTGAACCACTGGCATTGCTCTGGGAAACCTTCCACACCACTGTTTTTTAAGCCCGTCTGGACTGTTGCAAAGGGGGCTGACCATATGGTAATCCGTCACCTACTGCCACCATTGAGTGCAGCACTGCCTGAACTTGCATACCAGTTCCCCTCTCACTGATGATGCCCAACAAGGCCGAAACATGTTTGGGAATGCTGGTGGTCTCGTGCAGAAGGGTTGTGACCAAGCAGTTCACGCTGGACTGCCCCTTTTTGGATGTGACCGCGCTTGATTTGCATATGGTCTTCCCCTTTTGTAATGGCTTGGCAGGCAAAAAAACGATGCTCTGGAGGATTGCCCAGAGCAATGGCAGAGGTTAGGATTAATTCCAAACCTTCTAGCCATCACCTCTTTTGTTTTGCATAAGTCACCCCGAGTGGGACGGTTATGCCCACACATGGGTCCCGTGCCTGCTGGGCCTATAGACCCAAGCTACTCCTCACTGATGAGGCCCAACAAGGCCGAAACATATTTGGGAATGCTGGTAGTCTCATGCAGAAGGAATGTGACCAAGCAGTTCGGGCTGGACTGCCCCTTTTGCGGTGGGACCAAGCCTGATTTGCATATGGTCTTTCCCCTTTTGTAATGGCCTGGTAGGCAAAGAACGATGGCCGAAGGGTTGCCCAGAGCAATGCCAGAGGTTAAGATTAATTCCAAACCTTCCAGCCATCACCTCTTTTGTTTTGGAAGAATGAGAAACAGCCATACCTGAAGAGAAGTCTTCGTAACTGAGGCTCAAATAATACATTAAATTTTTTATCAAAGGAAATATTAATTGCCAGCAAGGTTTATCAAAAATGTAAAAACCCAAACATTTGAATTGGTTCACCTTTTCTATATTCCTCCCTTCAATTTACCATTTAACACACGTATGCTTTAGAGAGCTTGTAAAATGAATTGTTTTAGTTTTCTCTATATTAAGCACCATTTTGTTCTCTGATAAATATAAATAAAAAGAATCTAGGGTTCGCTGGGGCTTTATTGAGTTGAATCAAACAATAAAATATCAGCAGCTTAGGCTATTCACTGTATAAGCTGTTCGGATAACTTAGGGAGAAACCTTTGTTTTTTTTTAAATGCCGAACTTAGTTCAGATATATAGAGGTTGAAGAGACAGGGAGCAAGCATGCAGCCTGGTCTCACACCGTGTAAGGTTGACATCTTATCGATCGCTTGCCAGTAGAGTTAGTGTGAAGTTGTTTGATCATATGCACCAAACGTAAAGGATGACCCCAAGTTGCCAATGTATTCCATATTCTAGTCCTATTGACAAAATCGAAGGCAGAAGAGAGATCTATAGTTACTACATATAAATTACTGGAATTCGTCTTCCAGGTCTTATTTTGAAGACAAGCTAGTATGCAACCATTAAGCTGCATCTCTATAGCTTTTCTTAAAGCAGTTTGGAATTTCTCAATTCATCCTACATGGTCAGCCCATATTTGAAGTTTGCACAAAATTCATGAATAGCTTACTACAGGCATCAAATAGTACAATCGGGCAGTAATTATTGGGAAAGAGTCTTATGCCTTTCTTATGGATATGCACTATGTAGGCTTCGGACCAGGAAGGAGGGAACTTCTTTGTACAAATTATATTATCAAATAGGATGTAGAGGATCTCTGACCAAATCCCCGGATCAGCTTTCCATCGGGCCGTCAGTGCGAGAACATTTAACTTTTGTGATAAGTTTACCATCTCTCCATCTGCCAACAAAGACCACTTTGTAGAAGTAGGGATTTGAAATAAAACCTTGTTGTCTCTGGTGGGACAATATCATTGAGAAAATGTATACACCAGATGTCTTCCATGATAGGATTGCTCTGTGTTGTCTGTTATGATCGTAAGGTTCCAAAACTAAGCCAGCTGATTGGAGGTCAATGAATGAAGCATACATTGGCTGTCTTGATTACAGAGATTGTATCTGTGACATTTAATCCAGTTTTCATACTGTTTCATACTGTTGCTTAAGTCGCTGAGGACTTTTCGACACACAACACGCTTTCACAGGGATTTAACCCACAACCTTTAAGCTTAAGCCACTAACCATGAATATTGAATCAACAATATTAGCCCTGATTTGAAAAAGACGCTGGAGACGTCGAAACACGTGTAATCACAAAGGGCACCTCAGAAACTATGTTCAATTAAAAGTCAAATGCCTATAACATTGGAGAAAAAGTGTCCGCTGCCTGCTTTTTCTCTTTAACAACAAGGACGCATGACAATATTTCAAGTAACCAAGTCTCTTTTATGCACATTTCGAATGGAGTAAAGGAGCCAAGGGAACTCCGTTGGTATGCATGTCATGCGAGCGTGACTGGACAGCAAGTAGTTACTAAGAAGGGCGCTGAGTTCCACTTGGAGGGAAACCCAACCAAACAGGCTCCTCTCATAAAAAACTACACTTCTAAGCTCTGTAATAATCATTATTACCCACTGATGGCTCTTGATTAATCACCCTCAGTTGGATAAAGGGCCTGGTTGGCCTGACAATGGTTTCGGACTTGTCGTATGACATCGTCCCATTCCTGAAATGAGCATGAGCTATGCATCCAGCATGCAACTATTTGCCAAAAGTTAGCATTGTATGCCTGGGTACTCACACCATTAGGAAGCTATTGCCATTGCACCCCTAAGTACCTGTGCTAGTGCCAATCTATATTCATGTACTTTCACCATATGGCTGATTTTGCCATTAAATACTCACGCATTCTGGCCATTTGGCAGGTATTGTTGTAATTTGTCCAGGTATTCAGATCATATGGCAGCGTGAGTGGTCTACCTCATAACCTACCAACTTCTAGTGTCTTTCCTGATAGCACTTTGAAGTAGCTTCAAGGCACTCTTTTTAACCAAACCTGACTAAATATCGCTGCTCCTTTTCCCATTCTGCCTAACTCTTGGGGCCCGATTCATGAAATTATTTTTGCGGTAATTCGGTACATTGCATGGCAAACTGTGTGCAAAACTCAGTTTGTCTAACTATGGAATCGTCTGCGCAGGACCTTTACGTACTTCGCTGGAATTTCGCGCAGACTCAGCACGTCTCTGCGAGCGGCCGAGTGCCTAGCGCGAGACACTTCGCAGAGCGTAGGCGTGGCCTAACCATGGACCAGAGTAGGGGGCAAAAACAAAGGAAAATGTGGGCCTTACGAGGGACGGCCTGCTGGCAGTCCATTGCACACCCACAAATGCTAATAACCGAGTGTATTTATGGATCGGTCCGCGCAACCTCTCGTCAAGGAAATGGCCCAACAATGCACTCGATCTATCCACCACCCGAAGGCAGGCGTACAGACACTTGCGCATAGGGATCTCCGCCCAGAGGTAAGAGCGTTATCAGATTTAGGGGTGCGTGCATGCAGTTGGGGTTCCAATCGCACTTGGGGGTTCTCGTGAGCAGTGTTGCAGGGTGCAGCAACAGTTTCCGGGGGTTCGCATGCACCTGTGTACCTGAAAATGACAATTTTTGTGATACGTCATATGCATGTTGAGGGGTGCTGGGAATAGTTACGGGGGACCAAACACACCCCCGCCGGGGTGCCTGCCCAATTGTGGGGGTTTGTAGGCAGTCTTTCTGGGGTGCATTGCTTCTCATGCGAGGAGTGGGCAATGGTCTGTTTCCATGGCTGGAATGGCACTGCGTGTGTCCGTGTAATGGGTTCCAGCTGCGCCTTGCGAATAGGGTTACTTTGCGTGGACAATTCCAAGAATATGCATGGAGCGCAGATTTTCTTATGCACGATGGGCCCTGCAGCATCCTTCTAGGCACGTAGGCTTTGAAGGATCTATACGCCCATTTCCATTAATCGGGCCCTTGCTCTTTATTTCACACCCCATCCATTCATCCCATGGAGCATTAAGAGCAGCCTCTGTGTGCTGTGTTCACCAACCAAAGAGAGCTATTGGCGCTTGCTACATCTTCATTCAGACAATAATTAACAAACAGTTGTCAGGGATTTGAGACAGAGAAGAGCCTCTGCCCTTATGGGCTTGTTGGGATACAAGTTGGGGCAGACATTGGTGAGTTTGTGTAAAACCTGGAAAGATCTTCTCTTGGCTTCTAACAACCAAACAGCCACTTTTAGGCCTACGACGGAGCCTAAACTCAACTGATGGAATTAGATCAACAAAAATTTGCAAGCAAAACCACATGCACAATACTCAGATGGCACTCCGACGGTACTTGCTCTGAGAAAGCCAAAGGTGTCACACCCGCAAGACCCCGAGGATCTGTCATCCAGGTGGCCAGGACACAGCCACCGCTTTTGGATCCAGTTCCTGGGGGTGGACCAGTGCAGGAAAATCACCCGAGTTGAATACTTGTAAGAAGAACTGAACTGTGTATCTTAATTTTTGTACATCAAGCAGTCTGAATCAAGAGACTTTGATGAGAAAAGAGACTTGGGCACAGAAGGCCCTGATGCTGGTAATAGAACTGTGTCCTCGTGCAGAAGTAGCCAGAGTGTGTGCTTTGCTTGAGTGAACCCACCTTGCCCCGGGCTGAAAACGTGGGGAAGGGAGGCCAACGGCCCGAACATCCTGACATATCATTTTGTAAACACTTCTTTCTTTTTCACGGACATTCCCCCGCAATATTTGTAAATTAGCTGTAAAGATTGACAATCTTTTTTTTAGTATAGGCCCTTTTATTTTGACAAGACTCCACTAGGACTGCATTGTTATTATTTGATGGTCATAGCTTGCTCCCATCTGTAGATTAAGTTTTAGATAGGCCTTTATCACCCCTTTGTGAAAGTTCAATAAACACCCTTAAACTCTGGTCACTTGTGTCTGTCTTACTGTTGATACCATGCCTTCCTTACACTGCACATGACATTTTTGTGCGAGGCGCTTAATCTACAATCCACGCTGTGATGTCGTCCGAAGTGTAATTAATTGGCACCTTTACAACTTAGGATGGATTTTGCCTGATCAAATGCTCAGCAATACCAAACAAGTTAATGCCTACTGCTAAGAAATTCCTCTCAGGAAAATTAAAAGCAATTCATTTCCTATGACTGGTACATTGGCTTGCAGGACATCCAGGAACAGCAGGATGCTCTAGGAAACCAATTATATGGATTTGCACTACTGAAATTGGCCAGATGAATCATTTTATAATTGTTTGTAACCAAGATGCTGACACTATAGATACAAACATTAGGGAGCATCCCAGGGGAGCCAGAGGCGATGGCCTGTTTGTCTTTAGAAATGCTGTGTATGTTCGTGCAGAAGAGTCTCTACACAGCATCTTACATCAACAGAGATGTATATTTTTATCTAAACGAATCTAATGTTGTTCAGCAGACAATGAATGAGTTATTGAATGAAATGTTAATATGTATCACGCTCTCCCTAAAAGGTCTCTAGGCGCTGATTTAAAGGACATTCCTCAGCAATTACTTTTAATTGATGTCTAAAGTTGCTCCGAATACAGCAGGAATGCATAGGAGGTACGCCCCATTCTTGGGTCAACCGTCTCTTGAGTCTAGCTTGAAAGGGGACAGATGACAATATTTTCAAAGCAAAATGGGCTCCTAGGGGTCACACTTCTTTAATAAGGCTTTATCGTATTTGTTTTTACCAACATGTCCATTGGTATTTATACATATTTTATTTTATTTTTATTTTTATTTTCTCATTTTACCTGGATGTATACACATTTATATTTGCTCTGAAAAAAAAAAAATGTTTTTGCAAGTAGTGTTTTTCCACATTGATTTATTCAAACTAATAATATAGCGCTTTGACAGCTGTACCAGGCAGCTCATAGAGCTATATCACGCTAAGGTCATTTTTCACCATGAAAAAACAGCTGCCTCTTAAGCTAATGTGATAAACATCTCTGGAGGCCTTTGAACAATTTCAAAGGGAAATAAATCACTTTTTTAGCCTTTCTATTTTTCTACTTCTCGCAGCCGTTGGCTTGTAACGCATAATTGAAGAGCAAATCAAGTAACATGAATTTACATTTTCTTCCATTTTGGAAAGATACACACTGAAAGGAATCAGTGATTTCCACCTGTATCTATATGTAAAAATCAGTAAAATGCAAACCCAGGAGCCTAGCTTAATTAATGAGTGGTGCAAGGTGGTTTAAACATTGAATCCACAGGAAGCCTATGCGGGGCGTCTCTTAACCAGGAGTAATTATAACATTCTCCAAGACCGCAATAAGGCTTACTTCCACGGTCTGGGCTCAGTGTAACTGCTTGCAAGTCATTTTTGTCAGGGCTGCAAGCAAGTCATTTTCGTAGCCTTACCTTGCATTTAATGACAATCATTGGTCTGGCCTTAAATCACTGCCGCTGTATATGTTGTGTAAAGAAATAGCGACCCCAAAACCAAACAATACAAATACTCAAAAATGCCAAATAATCACAACACCTTTTTGGAAGGAAAAACACAGTTTATTACATGCAAAAAGTCTCAGACGTCCGTAGAATGTAACTGACACGTAGCTCATCATATCCCAAAAGGTTACATCTTCTCTAGTGGGAAACTGCAGAATTTGGTTATATAGGTTACAAGATTATCCCACCACCCTGATTGGCAACCACCTATAGAACTTGCTACTGCCCCCCTGTTGTCCCTGGATCGATTGACCACAAAGAATTTAAACCCATTCCCCTGGCTCCCCTATATCGTCACTGTTGGATCCAGGTACAGGATTGTTTGTTCAAATTTATTGACGCATTAATAAATCGACGGTCACGTGATGTGCATCCCTGCATTCCAGAGGCAACTGAAGTTAACAGGGAAGGCCAACACTGCCTCGATAAGACAATAGGGCTTCTCATTATACCCAACACTGTGGCGCACAAAAGCTGCCTCCCTGACCTTGTACTTAATTTACTGGCATCACCTCTGCTCCTCTTATCCCAGATCACAGGACGTTCCAGACATGGTTCTCCCCTTATCTCCTTCAAACCCCAGGTGTCCAGTAATAATGTGACTGGGGCACTGTTCTTGAGTCTGAATTTCAGGGATTTATTTATTCTAGCTGCGTGCCTACTTGTAATTCATATGGGATGACTGCTCATTGGGGAGAGCAGTTGAGCAGTGATGCTCTAAATCTTTGCTTAGCCTGCTGGCATCACAAAAATGTATGCCCTGTTCTTATGAATCCATCCTTCAAAGGGTCCCTTCTTCCAGCCCACCTCCCATTCCCACCATGTTCAGGCCACGCAGTTTTATACAATTAGCATTTATCTGTACACCTCGGGTGCCTATGACCTCTACTTTTTTCTCCCGGAGAACGGGAAAGTGGATTTATTTTCTGAGCTGAGCTACACATCATGGACTGCATTATGTTCTTTTCATAATGTGCTAGGCCAATATGGTGACAATTCTGCCATGTTAACACACTGGGCCTCATTACGACCCAGGCGGTAAGTTACCGCCTGGGCCGTGACTTTACCACCATGGCGTAAACTACGTTTACGCCATGGTGGTTGGCGGACTTACCGCCCCATTCCGAGGTCGGCGGGGCGGTAAGTCCCCAATCCCCATTTACCCTTCCCCATTCCCATTTTTGCCCCATAGGGCATAATGGGAGTGGGGAAGGCGTTAATTACGCCACCGTAAATTACGGTGGCGTAATTAACTCCATGGTCCCTTAGCGCCATGGATTTTAACACCTGCTAAAAGCAGGTGTTAAAAGCGCCATGGCGCTAAGGGACCTCGTAGTTGGCGGTAAGGGGTCGGCGCAGCTAACGCTGGCGTTAACCCCTTACCGCCAGGGTCGTAATGAGGCCCACTGACCTTGTTTCTACCACAGCACCTGTCTGACTCTATCTTCCTCCTGTCTCACCTGACTTTGGACCATACCTTTGAATACAACCACTAAACATAAAACCTATAATACTGCCCTATCTATAACCTCTGCAACCACAACAGTAATACATGTATTGCGCTTTCTGTGTTCGTATATGTGAATATCTAATATGTGTCAAACCTAACTAAAATAATACATGCTCCTTCTACTGTGCAAACCTCAGTCTGCTCCCTAACTGCACTTATCGATACCATCATCATTGAGCTCTTCAGCAGCTTCTTCATGCAGCACCTCAGGATCATTTGACATAAAAAAAAAGACGACAACTCTGAAAAATGGACCCAATACCGCCACTCGTTCACCCGAACCGTAAAGGGGGGAGCAAATATGATGGTGAAGGGGCCCTGGAACATTTTGTCATTTCAGAGTCAGATGGAATTACAGGTGTAAATTAGGTCCCCCGGATACAGCTGTGGCAGTGGTAGGTTCAGTTCACAAGTCAATGATGCTTCAGCTGTGTCTTCTCTTCTAGGAGCAATCTGCCATGATATATCCCATACACGTCCTTTTAACTCCGGCAAATACCCTTGAAACTCCTCCCCCAAAACTTCTGCAGCCTGGTGAGTATCTGATGCTGTGCATGTAAGAGCAAGAGGCATGTGCATCCTTCTCCCCTTCATTATTCTGTGCGTGATCAAGTGGAGTTCTTCACTGGGCTGCGTTCTCAGATTAAACAAAGCCAGAGGGAGACACTGCACACACTTCCTCCCTAACATTGCACATATTTTAGACAATTTTCTCTTCAAAAGTGCATTCATCTCCTCCACAATCCTGTTGGCCAGAGGATGATAAATTGAGCAAAGTTTGTGGTTTATACCAAATAGGTACACTATTTTCTTAAATAACTCACAGAAAAAGTGAGTTCCATTATCAGATTTGAGGACCTCACACCCCCAATAAGGAAATACCTCATTGACCAAAAATGTGGCTGCTGATTTTGTATCAGGTTGTGCACAAGGACCAGTCTCAACCCAACGGGAGAATAGACATACCACAATAATAAGGTAATGGTAATTCCCATGCAAATGCACGATCTGAATGACACCTGGCCTAGTAGAATCGTTGTCTGTCCTGTCTCTGTTCCCCTCCCTTGCCTCGTCGCGTCTTGAAACACTTGTGTATAAGCGCATTATAAATGCCATATCATATCATACTGCACTTGTTAAACATGTCCATGTAGTTGATGTGAAGCTCCCGGAACGGCCCAGAGTGATGGGGCAATGTGCCACACGACGTCCTGAGCATCTGGCCAGTGTTGTAAAGATGACATTTTGTGCAATTTGCCACAAACATGTTTATGGATTCTTGCAGTTTCGGGATAAACCAGCCCCCCTGAATGTTCGCAGCAATGTGCTGTTTTGAAACATGCGCTGGGTAGTGCAGCTGCTCAGAAGCAACCATGAGCAGCTACCGTGGCATTACTGCGGTAATGTTTTGTCTCCAGATCAAGGTGATCAGTGACTGTGAGCAATCCCTTTTTATCCAGAGGTCCTTCTCATCCGAGGGTGCCTGACCTTGTAACTCAATGATTTGCATGAGTGGTACTGCAGTGTATCGGATTGCTGGCTGCAACTGTTGTCTTGCCACGTCGGGATATGCAGTGACATCTGGCTCTCCAATACATGCCGCTTCTTTGGCAGCCTTATCTGCTGCATCATTACTAAGATAAACTGGGGCTGTAATTTGGGTGTGGGTGGTGCATTTAACTACCACTGCTAGTGTCAGTCAATAAAAGGCGTACATTAATCTCACCAGCAGGGCCGCATCCTGAACAGGTGTGCTGTCAGACCTCTGAAAGCCCTTCCTTTTCCATCTGGACAACCCTAAAATGTATGTTGGTGGTCACATACACGAAATCAGAATATATGGTCTCTAAGCATGCTTGGGATGCTTCTAATGCTTCAATCGATGCAATCAATTCTGCTGCCGGGGCCGAATAATGTGTTGGCAACATCTTTTGAACTACAACCTCATATTCCCCATCTACAAGGTGCACCACTGCTGTACCTTTGTGTCTCTGGCCAGTCTCCTAATCAATCGTCGATGACCCATCAATGAAGAGGACCTCCCCATCCTCAAGTACGACCTCCATTGCTCATATTAAATCATCTTCAGGGCCTTCATCAGTAACCCAATCATTTACTTCCTCACCTTCCTCAACTAGTATTGCAATAAACGCGGCAGTGCCACTGTGCAGCATCTCACAATGTGAATGGATAGGCTTCACAAAATCACTCCACATACAGAGGCCCTGTGGGTGGTCAAAGTGGATTTGGATCACTCAAAAATTTCACACCCTGCGTGCTACACATATAGTGTTACTGAACAGCCTATAGTGATTTTTCAAAAGCAAAGGCTGCAGCGGCCAGTGCCTGTTCACAAGGGAATTGACCCTGTATCATGGAATCTAATGTACCAATGTAATATGCCTGGGGTTTTTGTTCTAGGGATGTTTGCTTGCCCAACACGGCTGTCATTCTCTGCTCATTAGAATGAGAGAACAAATGCAATTCCTTTGTGTAATCAGGGGTTGCCAATACTGATGCGTTCCTTATGGAACTTTTGAGTTCCTGGAAACATGTTAAAATGTCTCCTGTCCATGTAAGCAATTCTTTCCTTTTCTGCGCTTCTTTGAGTCCCCTGCAGTAATGGTTTTGTGTAACTGGAACAGTCAAAATCCAAGCTCTACAATAGTTACAAAACCCATTTTACTACATTTACTTCACTATTTTCGGCTGCGGTGTGTTCTGTACTGCAGCTGCTCTTTTTTGGTTGCTCTTTTCCCTTCATATGATATTATTGGTCCTAAGTACACTACCTCTTTTGGACAATATTGCATTTTGTCCATATCTATGTTGTATCCTTTATCTGCAAGCAATGTTAACAGTGTGATTGAATCTGCTCTACAGCATTCTCTGTTGTACTGCACACTAAGGGGTCATCTACATACTGAATAACAGTACTTTGTACATGTATATTGCCTAAATCCATGTGTAGCACTCTGTTAAATATACTGATGGACTCACAGTAACCCTGAGGAATACTAATGTGTTGGAACCTTTTCCTGCGATAGGTAAACACTGTAAGATGTTGAGAATCATTGTGCAATGAGAGGGAGAGATATGCATTTGTCAAATAAATGACAGTGACATGCATGGTCGCCATTGGTATATTACAAAGGATACATGGTGAGGTTTGGTACAACCGGTAACTCCACTTCAGCAGTGTTATTCAAGGATCACAAATCCTGTACCATCCTCCAACTTAAAACCTTTGCTTTTTCACAGGGTAAATCACTGTGTTACCCAGGTACTCTGAGGGCACTATAATTCCTTGTTGCCACAATACCACAATTGTCGTTTTATTCCCTTCACAATGGATACTGTTGCACTCTGGGTAACACTGTGCCAGGCTTCAACTTGATGCATACTGCTCCTGTGCTCTTCAAAAGCCTTACATCATGGGGGTTGTCCATCCATAATGTGTTTGGGGCCTGTAACAAATCCTTCCCTAAGTGTGCAGGCATGCATTGAGCAATGAGTATAGGATAAGGGACATTCCTATGCTGGATAGTTATTTGACATGGCATACAAATCTCCAATATTACTTTACCTTCATTATCAGCATCCTCGAACAGCTGCCCATCCGACACTGCACTCAGTGCCCATCCGACACTGCACTCAGATGGAGTGGAAATTGCATCTGTGGTGGTACTGGCACTTGATACTGGGGCTGTTGGGTCTATTTGCAAATCTGCACAGACACTACATCATATGGGGTACTGGGGGCATCATCCCATACGGTTGTGGGTGAGGAACCGGGGCCCCTGATACACTGTGATATATGCAGGGATCATGTACAGCCACTTGCCTACTCCGGTTATCTGGGTATTATTGTCTGAATCTCCGCCCATTCCTTAGCCTCGATCCCCACCCCCTGATCCAAATCTTCTGAAGCTCCTTTTCAGCATATGATTGAACATTGCTACAGTCTTATCCCGTGGTTCCCCTGTCTCAGCCTTCCACATCTCCTCAATCTGTACTATGTATTGTCCTAGGTCTTCCTCCTCTTTAACATGCCATGCCATTATGTCCAGTGTATGGCTGGTGTATCAGAACTAAGCTGCTTTTAAGCATCCCATACTTTAGCCCGTTAACCGTTAATATGCTCTCCGTCATGATTGTCATCACCCATTCGTAATACTGGATACAACACTCTTTTCCAAATATAGTCTGTGTGGTCTCCTAATAATGCAGCAAACACATTTTTCATGTGTCCTATTTCTGGTGTATTACCAGCACTATGTTTCTCAAGTGCATATATCCATTTGTCTACTCATGCTGCAAGAGATGACGATGCCTTTATTAAATTATGTCTATACATGTGTGGCCAGAGCACATACTGTGATCTACTGGGACCTTTATGTAACAGTGGAAACTGCCCTCCCACCTTCTTAGCTGGTGACCCTCCCCTCCTCGCTTCGTCTTCACCAATGCAATGTGACCTGGTTGTGCTCTCAATCTTAGACCCCACAATACACTTGAATAACTGTTGTTTGTTTCCCCTTGTTGCCACCCTCCTTGAGCACGTTGAAACACTTGCCTTGTTTATAGGCACTTTACAAATAAACATTACCATACCATACCAGACCATACCAATGGGCCTACACAATAAAATCACACTCATTTACAAATGGTTTAGACCCTTCCTCTATGCACTTGTCTCGGGAAGAAGGAATTTATCTCCTCACACTCTCTTTTGTGGAGTGGAGGGATCCCAGGTCCTCCATATATTGGACCTCACCTCTATGTGATTTCCAGCAGCGCTGCATTTCCTCTGCAATTTGAGAAGATCCTGTTATCTCTCTTTCTTCTCTTTTACCTCATAATATATCCAGCTACGTTGGAAGCGGCCAGTGCTTACACTGTGTTCCAATCAGTGACAGCAACGTTGGTGCGGCTTGACGTGTGCTTTGTTTTTTTTTGGTGCTTTCCTCTAGCAGACGCGCATTCGGACGCAGGACTCGCATCCGGAGCATTCGGAGCTGAGGCGAAGCATTTGTTCTAGGAGCGGGAGCAGCGTTCCCTGGAGCCGGAGCCGTACTGGAGTACTGGCCACTGGACTCGCGCCGTCTATTCAAAACGTCTATTTAAACGAGTCGGCAAACAGGAAGTTCTTTCCCCTCGGTGAGGTGGCGAGGTGAGGTGAAGCGAGGCGAGGGGTGATAGCACTATACTACTATATGCGCTGTCTGCCGGGCTGAGGTGGTTGAGGTGTAATAATCCCTCTAATAGAGGCACAGACACTTTAGTGAATAGAGAGCCAGTCCCCCCATGCTGTGACTTGTCATATATTTTCTACACAGCACTCCCGCTCCACTGACCCGCCTCAACCCCTCGCCCCCCTACTCACTTTCTACTCCCTTAACTCCTTTTCACTTACCTGGCTCCTCTGGCTCTTATAAGAGCATCATAGTCCCTTCAGCTATAGCGCTGCAGCAGTTAGAGCAGCTCTATGCTGAAGTGGTTACTGTGCTGTTAAGAGCATTAGGGGAGGGAGTTGCCTATAATTACTGGCTCCACATGACCTCTCACTTGCTGTGCCTGGGAGACTGCGGGCATTGTCTTTGATCCCGGTTCATAAAGTAATTCTATTGTGATATAGACATAAACCACAAGCATATGATACAAACATTCTATAGATTGCGAGCGTCATCTCTGTCTCCGACGCCTGGCAGTTTTGAGTATATGTATTAGAGTTTCAATGATACGCAACTCAATTGCGTGGGCTGCTTACAGTGACAAAGGTGAACGGATCTACACTATTGCTACTGCCACTGACTAGCCTCACCTGGACCAGGGACTACACTAATTAACTGACTGCAAGACTTTCTTTCAATTTTGCACCCTCTATTTTTGCAAGATCTCTTTTAGAGGGGAGCGGCAAGACATATTATGCTCACAGTTAAGAAGTGTTCCGCTACGAGGTATAACCTTCGCAACCGGAAGGGCAGGACTTCTACATCAGGGATGAACAAGTGTAAGGGAACTAAACCTGCACCGATGGAAAAAGGCGCTATTACTGACTTTTTCCCAGTCCGGGCACCGTTAACCCAATAATCTCACCGCCACCTGTGGAGAAGGAGTCTGGCAGCCACAGTATGATTAACAACACAGAGGGGTTAGGGGAAAGCGCAATTGATAATAACTCACTGCTAGATCTCTGCTTATCCATGCAGAGATCCATGACCCCTCTTCCAGGAAGCAATGCTGGTAAACTGATCAATAGCTATCAACATCAGGCTATTGATACACAACGTGAAGTATACAACAGACTATCTGCTTCCCCTAACTTGGACGTACACTTGGATTCATCGGAACCATACAACAGCAGAGATCATGGGGAAAGCTGTACGACTTTGCATGACCTGCAAGCCTCGGTCATGTCCTTACAATTTGCATTAAACATTCTGCTGAAGATGTGTGGGAAGATACTGGATGTTACCCTCACCTTATCGGTAGGAGATACAGAGAAAAATAGTCTTAAGGAGCCTGAGCCCGAAGAAGGCAACGTTACTATCCCTGACAGCTCTGAACCTGCGGACCCTGACTTAAATGCCACAAACAACTCGGAAATGTACTTTTCACGTAAACAGTGACGTCTGACCAGAAGAGCGATTGGAAGGAAAAGGCGTCAAACTTTGACTATAACATTACCTGATACAGCAGAGTCGTAGGATGTAATCTCTAGACCGACTGAAGGTAGTACGCTCAAAAAGGGGCAGAGAAAAGCTAAACAGAAAGCGGCATGAGCCCGCAAACGCACTGCAGGAAAAGAGGGTAAGTTGACCAGTTGGCTCATTCTTGACAAGAGCAATACCTCTCATCCAGTAGTGCGGGAGACCCAGAGCCATCTCTTTGTCTAGACGTGCAGGACACAAACTCAGTTCCCAATATTACAAATAATGAATCTGTCATCTCATTACCACCGGATAACGAATCTTCACCACCAACAATAGTGCCAGCTGAGGACAATGGTAATACTATAGTGCCTCAAGGTGGAAGAATTAGCCTCATTAAAAATTTGTATTAAACCAGCGACCATGACTGGAGCACCAGATCAGCACTGATGACCAGATTGCACTCCATTCCACAGCTGAGAGTACTGCGATCTGAGGACTTCGAATTTGTTGAACCACTGAAAGACAGGAATTCCAGCACATCGGCTTTACACTGTAAATTCTTAGCTACAGCCAATCTGATACATAACTTTCAAACCAGCCTGAGGGAAGCAGACATGGAAGTAGATGATGACCCCAATATGATTGATCCACAATAGCCAACGCAGATGACGAGCACAAAAACGGAAGAAAGTACTACACCACAGTTACCAAAAGGCGATTCAGTACAGATGGCAGATGTACAGAATGTTCTTAAGTGGCTCGCGGAGTTTCTCCCTGCACTAACATTAAGACAATGAGATCAAAGCCTAATATCATGGAACTGTCCGGGATTTAGTCACCTACTAACTCCGGATGGCTCAATCCCCCTGTTAACAGGACATACCTGCATATGCCTCCAGGACACGTGGCTTACCTCCCGAGCCCTGTTAAATGGTTATACTATACACCAGGAATTAGCCAAAAAGGGGAAGAGGGGAAGACCATATGGAGGCCTACCCACTGGAATTTCACATCCACTAAGATCCACCCGTATCCACACGAACATGGATGAATTTGTGTTAGCGGTGGAACTTGAACTTCCTGGTAAAGACATAGTGGAGAAAATTCTGTTGGTTAACATATACAATCCTCCTGAAACTCCTTACAGAGATCTTATTCAGGAAGCCTGTCATGATTTGATGATTGATTGGTTGACAGATGTAAGGAAAAATCTGGTAATAATCGCTGGTGACTTTAACTGTCATTTAGTCGGATATGTGAGCACAAGTAACAATCCCTTGCTGAAGAGAATAGGCAAGATGAGACATGCAGGTGCAAATTCTGAGGGTCTACTATGGCTCAATTTCTTCAACTCATGGAACTTTGAAATTCTAAACGGTAGAACCAGCAGTGATTACCCGGGACAACCAACATGGGGTAATACTAAATCCAGAAGTACACTCGACTACATTTATGTCAGCCCGTCTATGGCCACTTGGGTCACGGATATGAAGATTAATGACAATGATTGGAGCGATCATGCAACACTTACACTTACATTCAATTACATGATACAGCACGTCCAGAACAGACCTCTTGGAGAGCTGAAGACCAACCATGCCTCCTCAAATATTTGCTGGTCTGACAAAAATATCAAAAGAGCTGCAGAATATATGATTGATAAGTCAAACATGGGTCGCAATGAGCTTCTTGCTATGACCAGCAATGAGATTGCAGAATGGATTACATCATTCTCGCATAGTTATGCAACTGTTAAAACAAATATGCTGGCCCTCGAAGTTAAGTCTACTAATGCCTTTGACATTGAAATTAGAGACGCAAAAAGAATCCTAAGAACAGAACTGAAGAAGCTGCGCAAAGCATCTATTACATGGAATAGTTACCTGCATTTAAGCAAGAAGCTGAAAAACGCTTTCAGAGAATGGCTCAGGCAGAAATGCCAAGCAACTAAATTACTGAAATGGCAAAAGACAGTTCAAACACTTTGCACAGGGAATTCTCGATCTATATGGGGACTGCTGAGCATGGCAAGGGGAGACACTAACAGCTCTTTGTTTAACCCATTGGGAGGAATTCCTGAGAACCCGCAACCACACTGCCCCTGGCAAGTCCCAGGAGATGGACATTTTGGGGCGACCTCCTCCCCCTTTTAAGGTGACAGTCGAATCACTGATTGCCAGGATAAAAAAGCTCAAAACATCGAGAGTTCCTGGGCCTAATTGCCTGGCTAATGTTATTCTAAAGAGCAATCCGCAATACTGGGCAGAAGTATTTGAGATACTATTTGAAAAGATCTTGAACGATGGGTGTATTACGGAATCCTGGCAGACAGCAACCCTGGTCCCTGCTTATAAGAGGGGTGACTGCTTGGACCCTTCTAATTACCGATTACTGTCCATGTTGGACTGTAGAAGCAAATTATTCGCTGCATACCTACTACACGAGCTACAATTATGGGCAGACAGAGAGAAGATCCTAGACCGATTTCAATGCGGTTTTAGGGGCGGATATTCTACAATACACAACCTGGTAGTAATGGACATACTTCGAAATAAGGCCAGAACACCAGGTAACCCGCCCCTATATGCTCTGTTTATTGACTTCAAGGCCGCCTTTGACCTAGTCCCTAGGGAGCTACTGTGGTCTAAACTTGAGAATTTGGGCTGCCCCAAAGGAATACTACACTATCTCAGACTGCTACACCACAATACTACAGTCTCCCTGAAGTTAGACTCCAAGGGGAATATGACCAATAAGATCAGACAAAATCGTGGAGTAAAACAAGGATGTTTCAGGGCACTAATACTATACAATCTGTTTGTCCACGATATACCCAAAATATTAGCATTGGAACACAACTGTCCCCCTAAGATTGGCGCCGCTCACTGCCTAGTCCTAGCATATGCGTGGACCAGACCATTAGCGGTATCCGAAGATCAGCAGAGGCATTTTGGTCTTATACTCAATACAACGGCCTGGCAATCAATTTGAACAAAACCCAGATGGTAGTCTTAAGTACTAAGAAGGTACCATGAGTGAGTGTCAAGATATACGGGACTGCAATTCAATACACCCCCTACTACAGATATTTGGCATTGAGATTGAGCCCAAGGGGCAATACATTATGTGTAAACAGGCTAGAATCACGCGAGCGGCCCAAGTTACAGCCCTGATATATCGTTTTTCCACATCTCATTGTGAGTACACCATCTGGGCAGCACGACAGTTATACCTCCAGGTGCTAGCACCAATGATAACCTATGGCCTAGAAGCACTACAACTGATGGACATGGAGTGGCTGAAGATTCTAGAGGGAAAATACTCGGACTACCGGCATGCATACCCATGTCCATCCTCAGACTAGAACTGGGTCTCATTTCTTGGAAATCCCAGGTACTCAGAAAAAGAGCTGAACTGTATTTAAAAATGACACCCCTATACAGATAATCTCCTGCTGGCTGCTATGTACTGCGAAATGAATACGTCCTCCTCACATCCACTTATGAAAAAACATATAGACTGTTACCTGGAAACGATTGGCTGGACCCAAAGGCAACAAGGGACACAGCCTCTTCATTTAGAGCGCTATCTAAGAAATCCGAACTGCATTACTGGATCAACAATTTTGCATATCTGGAAGATCTGAAGCGCTAAAAATGTGTCCAATATATGAATTACACCTTTAAGAAGCCATTAGCATACTTGAATCTTTGCTCTTCACTTGCGCCTGAGACGATTTATTCTCCTGCTAAAGATTGACCAGCTTCCGGTACTGGCTATAAGCGGGATTAAGAATAATGTCACCACACTTGAACGCTCCTGCCGATTGTGCATGGAGAGATCTGAGACTGAAACTGGCAAACACGTCCTTACCAGATGTCCGGCTATGCTAAACGTGTATACAACATGCTATGTAGACTTTGTCCACAGATTGGACCACAACAGTAGCAATGACTTCTGGCTAAGGGCGATCAACGCAAGGGGACTGAAACTTTACATTGCAATGTACAATGTGTGGTTGACTATAGAGAAATTACTGGATATAAATATATAGTCATCTTGCTGTCTAATTATGTTAGCTCCCACCAGAGCTCTATCTATGAACCAATAAGTCTCTGTACTAGCGATCTGTTTTCTAGAACTTTTACTCTCTAGAACATGTAATAGATACAACATAAGTCATTGTTAAGTACAATGTATTAATTATACATTACCTAGATATTTTTATCTCTTATTTTTTGGTTTTGTACTGTTTATTCCGGGTTCTGGTTATTTGTTTGCTATCCATCTTTCAACTACTATTCTCTATCTTCTGCTCTTTCTTTTGTACTTTCCACTCTAGATACTCTAAAAAAAAATCTTTTTTTTCTTTTCCCTTTAGATATTATTGTTAATGTTTCTCTTTTAAAATCATTACTAATGTATATTTTCTTACATGAAGTTACAAGAGTATTTATTTTATGTAATTTATGAAATGTGAAAAGCTTATGTTAAGCTATAACACTTTAATAATACATTAAATTAAATTATAATATATCCAGTGACAACATCTTTCCTCTAAATGCTATGTATTGTTACATGGTCGTTTCCAACCCACACACTCACCATAAGGTCACTCCACACATACACACACACACACACTCCCCATTCATTGTTTTCTCCAGCAAAGGTGCAATTACATGTTACAAGGAAGCTGGCGGTCTGCTTGTCCTGTTTCTTTTTCTTACATGGGCATGACCTAGCCTCATTCTCATCCTGCTCAGCTAATAGATGTTCCAGAGTGTCGCTCGTGCTGCTTAAGAGAGAGGTGAGGCTATCCTTTAGTGGGATAACCACTTTAAGGCGGTCTTCAGTGACTAATTCTGTGATCTACATGCAATATAGATTTTTTACCTGAACTACATGCTTTTATCTGTGTGCTACTTACTCTGTGATATTTGTTATTACATTTATACAAGGATGCTGGCGGTTGGCTTGCCCTGTTTCTTTTTCTCACGGGGCCGTGACCTAGCCTCATTCACATCCCGCTCAGCTAACAGATGTGTTGGTGTGTCGCTCGTGCTGCTGAGGAGAGAGGTGAGGCAAAGGTGAGCTCAAGGCAAGCCCGACTGTGCCCGACCGTGTTAAGGCCGGGCTGGAAGGACCTATATGTTTTTCCCGATTCGATCTTCTTGCCTTGGCTCCCTACAATACTCACTTTCCTGTTGGGTGGTATGATTCTCCTGCACCTGGTCTACTCATAGATGCCCAACCGCCACCATTGTAATCTCTGGATACATTTGACCATAAGATTGTTGCTTCTCAACGCGCGTTCCCTACCAGCCCATGTGGCCAATATTTACCAGTTATTATCTTGTCGTCAACCTGACTTAAGTTTTCTAACAGAAACATGGTTGCAGGAGTCTTCGGCTACTTGATTCAAGCCATACCGGATGATTTTGTTATTATCCATGTTGACCGTCCCATTTCGCAAATGGGAGGCAGGGTGGCAGTGATTTTCAATAACACCTTAAAGGTTTCTAAATTGGATTTCCCCCACACCCTGGCAATGGAAGCTTTACTGTTTCGCTGTGTTCTATCTCCCTGGTTTATATGCCACTTTTTGCTCATCTATCGCCCTCCCGGGTCACACACTGGGTTTTTTGAGCCCCTACTGGATATTGTGGCCGACCTTCATACCCAATTCTCTCACCTTGTTGTGTTGGCAGATTTTAATTTGAAATTTAACAAACCCCAAACTCCTTCACTTAGCTTCTCCTTTTTTGATAGCATGGCTGATTTAGGTCTTGTTCAACTAGTCTTGGAAGCTACTCACAAGTTGGGTAACAATTTTGACTTGGTTCTGGCCAACAAATGTTTATTGACCACTTTTACTGTTGAGCCAATACTTTGGTCTGACCATTATTTGGTGTGTTGTCTGCTTAAGGGGGTTCAAATGTAACAAAAGACAGTGGCCCTCATTACGACCCTGGCGGAATTCGGAAAACGATGGCGGAAATGCAATACCGCCATCGAATAGCGCTCGGTGCGACTATGACCCGTCACTGCAAAGTACGAAGCCATTAGCGACACCGTAGTGAACGCCAACGCTAACTGCACCAAGCACGCGCGCGCGCGCCATGCCAAACCGTAAACACCACCATGGCGCAAGGGTACGCTAATTCCGACCCTAGCGGACATGTACCTAACGCCATCAAGCATGGCGGAATGTACCATTCCGCCATGGTGAGAAGTACGGCATCGCGAATCAACCGTAAACGGCCCCACTGAGTGCCTGTACACCGCTCCCTGCCCACAAAGTACAACTCCCCGTATGTGCAATGAAGTCACAATGCAACCATTGAAATGTACAAGTCACCCATGCATGCCAACGAACAAATGAAACACAAGAGGGGCCAATGGGAGCTGCAGGGCACAGATGGCACGAATACAGAAGCCATCCCAATGGACATGACCACAGTCCCCCACCAAGAAACGCACGCAAACACAGGCACCTGTGACCAGCAATATTCCGAAAATCACATCATTCCACCAGTCCACCTGGCTGACCGGCATCTGTTACACAAAACCCAATCCCCCGCCCCTGAGCATGACAACATTCAAACAGTCATATTGGCAGCCCCCATCCCTGACCTCACGGGCTTCGTAGGCAAACGCGCCCAGTACAGTACCACGCAACTAAACTCCGAAGCTGGAACCCAATGCAGATCTCCTCACAATACATCGCTCCCCAAATAGGAATATGCCACATCACTTGCAAAGAAGAACGCTACACGGGCCAAATCAGAATAGAAATTTAATGCACAACAAAATCACCAAGCCCATACAGCCATCAGGCCATGAACTCCAAAACACATTTCACCATTGTGGGCTGCATCCGCAAGAAATGACCAGCCACTACTTGTGTGACGCCCTGTTCCATCATGGTACACAGAGCCACATTCACGTACGAAAAGGCAACATGGAAGCGCACAGAACCGCAGGGCCGTCCCAATGGGGAGGTACTAGTCCAGCTGAAAGGCCGAAATGTTGCTCCGAGCCACTAGTACTGCGTAAGGGCATGTGGCCCATTGGCGATCGTCCCATAAGATCGTAATGCTGCTCCACTGATTAACACGAAGCAGCAGGTGTCGGGAGTAAAAGCCATCTGCAGGAGTGGCATACAGATGGCAGTGGCAAAAGGGGAGGAGATACCTGTCAACCAAAAGAAAAGAAAAAGAACAGAATGGCCATCAGAACTACATCCGAACAACTCACTTCAATGATCACACTGAATCCACAGCCATATGCATGCTAGCCCACTCCAAAGGATCATCACCACCCCAAAACCACTTGCGACTCATAACCATCTATATCGAGGTGTAAACACCATCACAAACGAGTGTACCTGTGCATGCGTCTGTGAAAACAGAATCCATCTGATGGGATTGTTAACGTGCATGGACACAAGTGTCTGAAGGCACGTCGAGAAAGGGAGGGCTCAACAAGGCCAGATAGACGATGGTCCCACTATGGCAGCCCTGCATCACATAGCGCAGGGGAGGCGGATAGATTCCAAGAAGCCCTGAACATGGCAAACTCTGTATCAAATCATCTGCCCATGCATCCATTCATCATTCCCTCATCCCGGTATAAAAACGCCAGAACATTTACTCACATAACATTAGAAATATCCATTGAGTCTGTGCGTTATGCAGCCTGCAAAATCCACAGTGCCCCAGCCCGTAATTCCAGTGTTGTGAAGTAACATGTATTTGGGAACGTCCGGCCTCATCGCCCACGTCGCTATTGCGCATCCCAAACTATTCATATCAATCATTGCTTCCTCGCCATGGCCCCTGTCTCAAGGACATTGAACAATAGAACGTTATATTTGCAGTCAGACCTGTGGGCATCTCCTCGCCGCGAGCTGAAAACCGAAAGCGCCGCCCTTCGAATTCCTCATTTGCAACATCACGTCGAAAAGGCATCTGTGGCCGTTTGAAATCACAAATGAATCCATCTAGTGCGGCTGTGTGTGAAAATGGCAACTGCCTTCACCCACAAATGGGACGCCCCGCCCGTCGGTGCAACTCGGTACAGTGATGCATGAGGGCCCACCGTTACTCGAGTACTACGTTCCACTGACCCTTCACAAGTCTGTTCGCGACGGCAAAGATTGTATGTGAAACAATGGGACCATAGCCGAATGTACATATCAACAAATGTTACACGGCCATCGGGTACAAATACATGATTGCAATAGCAAGATGCCATTACCGAATTGCAGCGTTGTGTGCGGAACGTGCTCGGCCAAAGGGGAGAGCAGCTTGCACAGGTGGAATGAATCACCACAGGTGGAGGCCATACAGCCTGAAAACACATAAATTGCACACCCAGTCTCCTCCCACAACCACACCCACTCCGAAATGCTACCGGCAGGACTCGCGATGTTGGCCCTGGGGGACCTGATAGCACTGCAAGTACTCCAACTCCAAGAAGAAGACGAACACCAACTACAACCGGCCGCACGGAGGAGACGCAGGAGGAGGAGGAGGGCAAGGCAGGGCCAGCAAGGGCCGCCAGCACAGCCACTACCACCACGCAGGCAGGCCGCAATCCCACGCCTCCGAGCACATCCGTTCAACCTCACTGATGAGCAGATCCACACCCTCTACCGTTTGGACCGGGACACCATAGCCGCCATTGTGGACATGACACAGGCTGACCTTGTCAGCATGATAGATAGCCCAACCGCCATCCCACCCCTACTGAAGGTGGTGTCTGTACTCCACTTCCTGGCCACAGGCACCTACCAGCACACAGTCGGACAGTTGCATGGCATTTCTCAGCCACTGTTCTCACGGACACTATTGCAAGTGCTCGATGCCCTCCTGCAGCACGCAGACGACTACATCTCCCTACCACGCTCGGAGCAGGAAATTACAAACACGAAAGTGGGATTCCATGCACTTGGCGGCATACCGGGTTGCATTGGTGCCATCGACTGCACCCATGTTGAATTGGTCGTCCCACATGCCATGGAGGCCCAGTACCGCAACCGAAAACAATTTCATTCCCTGAATGTACAAATGGTGTGTGACTCCAACAGGATCATTACACATTGTTGTGCCCGATTCCCTGGATCAACCCATGATTCTATGGTCTTGAGGAACTCTACAATACCACGCTACATGGAGCGACACGCAGGGAACAGATCCTGGCTACTCGGTGAGTCTCATTACATGCATGATAATGTGGGGTATGTGATTCGGCAATGACCTGGCAGGAAGGGGGGGGGGTGGTGTGCGTACGTAGCAATGGCATTCCACATAATCCGTTTATCGTCCACATACAGGTGATGCTGGATATCCACTGAAGAGATGGCTCCTCACACCAGTCCGGAACCCACGGGACCAGCATGAGGAGGACTACAAACATGCCCACTCACGTACCCGTGTAGTCATTGAACAGGCATTCGGCCTACTGAAGACTCGTTTCCGCTGCCTCAGCAGGTCTGGCGGGGCACTCCTGTACCGCCATGAGAAGGTTGCAAAGATGGTGATGGCATGTGTCATGCTCCACAACATGTGCGTACGTAGAAATGTGCCCATGCCCCCTGACGCAGAACTGCAAGCACCTGATGATGGTCATGATGAGGGTGGGGATGTGGCAGCACCTCAAGGAGTCTGCGAGGCACCGGAGGGCCGTGACATTCGTCAGCATCTCATTGATGCATGCTTCTAGCACTCACGTCTGGTGGCTGATACATGGACACGGTACTCGTGGCACTGTGTGTGTCTGGTACATGCACAATATGGACTGTACGCCTATGATGGCCTAGTACACAATGATCATTGTCCACACATCACATTGGTTGATCGTGCACTGTTTATGGCATATGTGATATCATATTGAACACCTTATCGACCCGCCACCCAAGTGAGCCCAACACACCCCCTCCACCCTCCTACCTCCCCCCCGAACACCAGTGTCCAAAGATGCTCATTGTCAGTGGGCTGTTGCTATTGCAAGCCCCCTCTGCGGGTATCAGGGGCACCCCTGCCTGTGGAGCGCAGGTTCCTCCCAGATCTACGTTGGGGGCTG
Source organism: Ambystoma mexicanum (assembly GCF_040938575.1). Taxonomy (NCBI): domain Eukaryota; kingdom Metazoa; phylum Chordata; class Amphibia; order Caudata; family Ambystomatidae; genus Ambystoma; species Ambystoma mexicanum. Next base: position 149,209,380 of record NC_090935.1, on the reverse strand, counting down.
CCCTGGACGGAACTTGCAACGGATGATGTCTCTGCCTGCTCACGTCCATGCATGTCCCTAAGGGTTTGTGAGAGCTCAGTGAGCACACGGCGCACTGCGGCAAGTTCGGCACATACGTCTGTGGACGTCGCATGCAGTTCCCCCCTCAGGCTCTCGGTGGTTCTCTCCATTTGGACTCTCAGGCTCTCGGTGCCACTCTCCATTTGGACTCTCAGGCTCTCGGTGCTAGTCTCCATTTGGACTCTCAGGCTCTCGGTGCTACTCTCCATTTGTGCCCATAGTGTCTCTGTACTTCTCACCATTTCTGCCCTAAGTGTCTCAGTTGATGTTTCTATGTCTGCCTTAGTGCCCCCACATTCATCGGCATGGTCCTTGAGGAGCGTGGCCAGTTGCTGCTGTTGCACGATTAACTGGTCGAGGGACTGTTGCCTCTGCTGGGCCATGGCCATTTGCGGGGGTGTCACAGAGGGGCTGTTGACCTCATGTTGCCTTGCCACAGGGCTTGTGGGGGATGGCCAGTCGTCGTCTTGTGGGTGCCCCTGCGTGGTATCCTCATGTTGTACGGGATGGGACAGACAGGGGGATTGGGACAGGTCATGGATGGATCTGACTTCGACATCCCCGTCTTCTGTGTCGGAGCATGCTGCCATCAATGGGGTGTCACCTATGGTGCTGCTGCCACCAGAGGCAGTGCCTTCTGTGGCATCCGTTGGGGGGACCTGTGGTGGTGGTGTTGTGGGCATGCTGGCTGCTGGGGTGCCTGTTGATGTTCCCTCCTCTGTGCTGCCACCTGATTTGTGCTGCTGCCGTGTCTTGATGCGTGCAGCTGAGGTGGAGGGTCTTTGGCCGTTGGTCTTGGCCCTCTTTGCAGGTGTGCTGGTAGGAGTGTCCTGATGCTCGTCGTTTGGATCGGACCCTGTGGTGGAGTAAAGGAGGGCGAGGGTTATTAATGGGTCTGTGGGTATTGGAATGGCATTGTATCACATGCATTGGGGTGGTACCTGAGGGTGATTTGGGTCGGGGCCTTGGAGGTGCTTTCATTTGTGTGTGGAGTGAGGGTGCAGTTGTTTGGCAGCCTGCAGTTAGGGTGTGCCTGCTGCACGTGTAGTGGGTGTTTTAGGGGTTTTTAATTATTTATGTATTTAATGTGAGTTTTAAAGTGCGCTATCAGGCCGATGTGTGTGGACGTTCTCCTGGACATGTGTTTCTGTTGCACTATGTGGACACATGGTACTTCACATGATTGGACATTGTGGATTTAGCATTGTTTTATTTGGCCCACCTACCTGAATCTTCGGATGTCTGCACTCCTTTCGCCATCCCTCCGACTCCCTCTATGCTCTCCATTCCGATGGTGGAGGCACAGATTTCTTCCCAGGGGGTCAACTTGATGGGTGATTCAGGACCTCCCCCGGTGGCTGTGGCAATGTTGCGGTTGGCAGAGAGTATGCTGCGGACGCGTATCCGCAGGTCGTCCCATCGCTTTCGGCATTGCTGTGGGGTGCGGGGTGCGGTCCCCACCGCACTTACCCGCTGTGCCACCAGAGCCCATATGGCCTTCTTGTTTGCAAGTGCCGTCCTGGTCATTTGTGTGCAGAAGACGACGGCAGCATTCTCCTGGAGGGTCTCTGTTAGCACGGTGAGTTCCTCACGGGAGAAGTGGACCTGCCGCTTGCGGTCGCACGCTTTCTTCGCTACTTTTCCCATTTTTCTTGGTTTCGCTAGGGTGGATGACGGGTTGGGGTGTGTCTCAGGGTAGTGTTTTTAGTGGTTGTGTGGTTTTAGTGGTTTTATAGGTGTACGGCGGGATGTTTCCCGTTCCGGGCCCATGTTCTTACTTCCGTTTCCGTATATTTACGGTCACCGTACTTTCCGGTAGGCGCACACTGCGGTGTCCGCTGTGATGGGTGGCGGTATTGCACCTAGGGCGCCGTACGGCGGCGGTGTGGGCCGTTTTGGGGTCATTTCCGCCATCGCGGACTTTGCACTTCCGCCATGCCGTGGTGCTCGTGCCCGATGGGTCGGAATGAGCCGCACTTTGCTCCTTCGTGCAATGGCGGAAACGCTATTTACGCTGTGGCGGTCCGGTCAGTCACTTTCCGCCAGGGTCGTAATGAGGGCCAGTGCCTTTGAAAAGATGGAAACAGTGCTGGAGCTCCGTTGACCTATCTAATATTATTTCAACGGTCAAAAGTAAAGGTTGAGAAGCTTCTGCATCCACCTTATTAGGGTTCTCCCAATTGCTGCTTGAAGCAGCTGATATAGTAGCCATCTCATGGCTTATCCAGCCTCCTGGACTCCGTTCAAAACCTTGGTTCTCAGAGAATCTTAGGTCACTACGTTTCATATGAGGCAGGCAGAAAGCAAGTGGCGGATGACCTATGACCCAAGCCTTAGATTATGTTACAAATTATTTGCGGCAGCCTACTCTGCAGCTATTTTGTCAGCTAAAAAGACCTTTTACGCCCAGAAAATTGATTCATCGATGTGTCAACGCAAATCGTTTTTTTTGGTTGTGAGATCTCTTTCATGCGCAGCTAGACTAACCCCTTCTGTTAGCCCAACTCAAGATTTTTGAGATTTATTGACACAATCTTTCATTACAAAAATCGAGATGATACGTGCCAATATTGCGAGGGCTTCAACAACAACTGTATCTAACACTGTGACTGAAACACAGGCTCCTATGAGTCAGACAGCCTCAGAGGGCTGGTCCTCCTTTCTGTTTTTTACGAAGTCAGAGGTACTCACCGCAAGTCAGAGTATTAAGTCTGGGGCCCCTTTAGATGCTATTCCCTTTGCAGCGATGAAGGATATATCCCCTGAGCTGCTGTGTCAGATCACTGGTGTGGTCAACAACACGTGCCAGACAGGCAATATCCCGTCTGAACTTAAGGCTGCTATGGTGATTCCCATACTTAAGAAGCCTTCAATTGATCCTCTGCTGCCTTTGAACTATCGCCCTCACTGTTTCCGTTTCTTACGAAACTTCTTGAGTCGCTGGTTTCTCCGATGCTGTTGTCCTATATGGAATCGATGGGGCTTTTTGATCCTGGCCAATCTGGCTTTAGGACTAGGCGGGGGACAGAGAGTGTCCTAGTCTCAGTTCATGATGACATGGATGCAGGAGGGGTTGGACCCTTATTTTATTAGACCTGTCTGCGGCGTCAGGTGCTATTCATATGCCGACAACACTCAGATCTTGATTCGTTTCGATCTTGATCAAGCTGAGTTGTCGTCGTGCCTGCGGCGGTGCCTGGTGTCCATGGGAATGGATGAACCGCAACTGGTTGAAGTTGAATGGAGACAAGACAGAGGTGCTGGTGGTGGATATCCTCCTGATCCTTCACTCTGGATGTCCTCCTTTTGGCCTTCTTCTTTACGTTCTCTTCCTGTCCTGGCTGATAAGGTGAGGAATTTGGGTGTAATAGTCTCTGCCTCACTTCCCATGGATCCACAAGTCACTGCTGTCTGCAAAGCGGGGCACTTTCATCTCAGAATTTTGAGGAAGATACTCCTGCTGATACCTTCTCACTTACAGCCTCCTGTAGTTGCTGCCCTTGTGCTCAGCCGCTTAGACTATGGCAACTCACTATATCTCTCCCAACCTAAGGGCTTAAAATAGTGGCTCCAACGCCTTCAGAATATGGCTGCCCGGGTTGCCACTGGCTCCCCTTATAGGGCCCATATATCACCTGTGCTGCGTTCTCTGTACTGGGTGCAGGTTACAAAGCACATTGTTTTTAAGGACCTCTTCTTGGTACACCGTGCCCTGAATGACGAAGGGTGCTGAATACTTCTGAGACAAGTTCACCTGTTACCTTCCTATGCAGCCTTTACGTTCTGCTGTCGCAGGCCTACCTGTTGTTCCTTCATATCATCGCTCCCGCAGTGGTGGGTGAGCTTTCTCTGTTGCCTCAGCTCGTCTATGGAATAGTCTTCCCCGTAAAAAATTTTTTTTACTTTCAGGAAGGCGTTGAAATTGTGACTGTATCGGACTCTACCCCCTCTCCTTCAGCGCCATGATGCCCTCCGGTGAATGAGCACTTAATAAGTTAACATAATATAACATAAAATAACATAACATCTATGCGTTCTGCTGAGTGCCCCTGATAAGGGTTCCCATTAATGGCTTGCACAATCTGGGAGCAGCGCCCCGCTCCACAGGCAGACAGGCCTTACGGCAACACGGTGCCTGTGGACCTCTTCCAAGTTGTGCACAGGGGACTGGTCACTGCAGATGGGCCCTGTATCCCAGAAAGCACGGCTTGTTCATCCACGACTTCATTGAGAGTCTGGAATCATGTCAGGGTCACCAAATAGCAATCCAAAAACACAGCCATAAATATACTCAAATAGGTCAAATAATATCTGCACCTCTGCAATGGAAAATAAAGTGTATTACAAGCAAGAGGAGTCAGACGGTCATGCAGAACCGAACTGACACAGAGCTCCTCACAGCTCACAAGGTTACATCTTTTATACTGGGAAATTGAAGAATGTGGTTATGTAGGTTACAATGTTAGCCCACCTGCCTCATTGGCTACCGCCTATAGAACATGCTAATGCCCTCCTATAGTGCTGGATCGATTGACCACAGACTATCTAACCCCATTCCCCTAATATGTGGTCACCTATATTATCACTATCAGATCCAGGTACGGGATTGGTTATTCTAACATATAGACAAATTAATAAATCGAGACTGTCACGTGATGTGCTCCCCTCTGTTCCAGATGTGACCAAAGTAAACTAGGTAGACCAACTTTGCTTTGATAAGACAATAGGCCTTCTCATTAAATCTGACGCTGCGGCACACACAAGCTGCCTCCCTGACCTTGTTCTTAATTTAGTACCATCACCTCTACTCCTCATATCACAAATCACAGGATGTTCCAGACATGGCTCCCCCTTATTTCCTTCAAACCCCAGGTGCCCAATAATGACGTGACTGGAGCACTGTGCTTGAGTCTTATTTTCAGGGATTTATTTGTTCTAGATGTGTGCCTACTTGTAATTCCTATCGGTTGACCACTCATTCGGGAGGGCAGGTGTGCTCTAAGTCTTTGGTTAGCCTACTGGTTTCACAAAACGCCATTTTCTCATGAAATCGTCCTTCAAAGTGCTCATCCCTCACATCCCGTTGCCACCATGTTCAGGCCCCCGAGCTGGATACAATTCGCATTTATCTGTCCACTTCAGATCCTTCTGACCTTGGCTTCTCTCCTGGGGAAAGGGATGGGGGATTTGTTTTTGGAGCTGAGCTAAACAGAGCTGCAGCTTCACATCAGGGCCTGCATTCTGTTCTGTTCATAATGTACTAGGCCGCCGCATCTAAAATGGTGGCACTTCTGCCATGTAAACAAACCAACCTCACTTCTACCACAGCCTCTTTCTAACTCTATCTTTCACCTGTCTCTTCCCGCCTACTTTACTTTAGGCCATACCTTTGAATGCAACCACTAAGCACAGGTCTTATAATACTGCTCTATATTTAAGCTCTGCAACCGCAACAGTAATACATTTGTTGCACTTTTTGTTTAACTATTTGTGAGTATCTAATATGTGTCAAACATAAATAAAATGAATATATGCTCATTCTGCTGTGCAAATCTCAGTCTGCTCCCATGATAGTTCTTGCTAATAGGTCCTTCTCAACATGTACCTGTTTTCCTGGCTGGGATGCTGTACTTGCATCCCAGCATATGTTATGTTATGCAATATTTATACTGAGCCCGACAACCATAGTGGTCTTACATGCACCAAACCTCAAGGCGCCAAGATACGTAATGATTACAGAGTTGCCAAATGGTCACATGCCAACAGGATATTCATTTTTGAGAACTGGCATTTTTAGCCAACAGAGTATTGCATTCTGGAAATTGCTTCCCATAATATCTCTCTCTCGCTCTATTTATATATGTATACATAAAAACGAAAATCTGTTTGTTTGTTTGCTCCTCATACAATACGTGTTAGAACCCTCCGGAGGTCACTGGCTACATTACATTATCGTTCCCTCAAATTGGTAACCCACATGAGAATCTGTCTCGCTGTAATTATGCTAGAGACGCGAAAAGAAATGCAGCCACAGCGTGTAATATGGCCATTTAGGCCGAATATAGTGATGCACGATTATCATGCTCAATACGGTAATATAGTATAATTAGGAACAAACCTCACCAGGGCTCCACCCCGAAATATAAACTCTATTTTTCTGGAGCGATGCAATCTGTCTCTAACAGTTGTTCTTTCAAATCAGACACGGCACCATTGAGAGTGCCCTAGATGACTACTCAATATGGATTACTAGGTGTAACTTAACAATGCATAAGATAGTACCATTAATATGGTATTCTTCACGTGGTAAATGTATATATACAACATGGTCCACACATTTACAAAATATATGTGGATTTAAGCAGCGGCAATAAACACACTTTTCAACATTTTAATACAACTTTAAATAATTAAAGGGATGGTCTAGTAAATATTTTTATTTAAAAATAGATAGGCAACATAAAAAAAAAATACTAGCATTCTCTGTTTTAAAACTTCCTATGTAAAAATTTGAGCTATTCAAGCTCAAAATTCGCAAAAGCAAGCACATGGGCGCATCCATTTTGTGAAATGGAGGCCCTCCTGTGCTGGCTTTTGCTTTTGCGGCACTAATGAAGGAAAAGCCAGCCAGCTGTAGTAAACAAAGGCTACCGCTGGGTGGCTTTCCCTTCATTAGTGCTGTAGGCGGAGGACGGGAACCGGAGACCAGAGCAGGAAAGCTGCAGCTGAATCTCGGTAAGTGCTATTTATTTTTTTAAAAAAATAAGCACTAGCTGCAGTTTTTTTTCTAAGTTTTCCGGGCTGGAGGAGCCCGGAAAACTTAGAAATAAAACCGCAGCTTTAAAAACGTTTTATTTATGTTTGCGGTCGCTTTTGAAGCGACCGCAAACATAAATACAACGTTATTGTGTTGGAAAACGCTGCGGTTTTTCTTTCCAAGTTTCTCAGGCTCCTCCGGCTCGGAGTAAAACTGCAGCTAGTGCCCGCCCTCCTCGTAATGAGGCCCATTGCCATTGTTTGAACTATGAAGGACGACCTATGAACAGTTCCTTTTGATTGAGCTATTCGTTTGAAGCTGGCCAAACTACACCTGGTCTAATAATAATAATAATAATAATATCTGAAACCAATCCTGGCTTTCCCATATTTGTTGAACCACCACCTTTTGCTTTCAAAATACTTCGTAACACTTTTTGTCAAAGATTGAGGGCAAGCATAGATTTAGACACATACAGATTTTTGCTTTGGACTTCCAGACTATGACGGCCCCTAGAAACATCAGTTAGGGAAACCATCCCTTTAGTTTTAGGGCCAGTTAGGCATTACAACGACCCAGGAACTTTGGCAAATAAAGGTTTTGAAACAATTATCTTTGAGTCTTTCTTGATAGATTGCCTGCCTCACACAATCCAGTTCCACTCTTCATGGGAACTATCAAATGTCATTATCCCCTGTCCAGCAAGTCTAGTTCAGTGATCAATAAAGTAAAATTTTCCTTTGAACATATTTTTTGTTTGTCCTAGTCCAGGTACGCTACATATTCCGGAACTTATTTAAGCTATGGCAACAAAGCTTTTCCCTGGTTACCCATTAATTGGGGAGGGAGTTGTTACATGGCTATATTCGTCCCACAGTGTGTTATACTTCTACATTTCACACTCAGTCCCGATTTAAGAGAAGCACCGCTTGGGAACACTTTGTTGTGGGAATCCTACGTTAGCCCTTGGGATTAAGATAGAGACCATCTGACCCAATTGTCAAGGTTAGTAGGAGATATTGCAAATCCTACTGTGTCCTCCATGACTCTATTATCTCAAGAACTATCCATCTGAACTTTGGTGCTTCAAAATCGTATGGCTCTAGACATTGTTCTGACTTCACAAGGAGGCGTCTGCGCAATTGTGAAGAGCAAGTGCTGTACATTCATAACAAGTTACTCAAGCAATATAGCTGACCTTGGTACCCACATTCCTTCACCCCAGTCCGGAGGCTTTCAGAACATTTGGGTATTGGATTGTAGGTCTATTGGGACCCCTAGGTGCAAATATTGGTCAGATTTGACCTATAGTCCTACTCTTAATTCGAAGTCTCTCCTGTCTGTGAATTGTATTTAAGTGCCTCTATTATCGGCTGTGCAATACCTGTTATCAAACTGCCCAAGTGCTTTACTGCCATACTACTGAAGACATAATTTGCTTTGATATGCCGGGATAGCCTTAGAAATGTTTGTAATGAGACTGGAGTGTAGGACTCATACGAGTAGACTGTGGGGGACAATGTGAGAATTGAAAATGCATGTACTCCTCTAGCACTTCACTGCATTATATAATGTTAAGGGGATGCTGCAAACTGCCATGCTTAAATAAAAGTTTCTTGCTTGTGTGAGGCTTTAGATTTTACTGTGCATCTCTTTGCAATGAACACTCTTCACTGAGCGTGTAGAAAAGCCCACCTTCAGATCTCTCACTTCAGAAGCATGTGAAGAGTAAGAGATTCTTGTCCCTTTACATAGAAGTGAAAATCCTGATCCCTTACCCAACCCAAGGAGTTTCCTAAAAATTCCCATGGCTTCCCCTATGTTAAATTCTCATGTATTTTTGTAAAACAAAACCATCTACCTATATAACTGGTACTGTGAGAAAGAAGAACAGAGGAGATCAAGTGAAAAAATAACTATCTTACAACTGGGATGATGAGGTTCCTTGGGGATGGAAAGGTCAGATTGGAGAACGGGAACCAGTGGTCTAGTCTTTTCTCTGTTGCCAAACATGAGATAATAATGGAGGAGGGAACACTGCTGCAGACAAGTGGATGGAGCAGTAGAGGCAGTTGGAATTGGAGCAACAGTAGAGGGGCGTGGTGACAGAAGCGTCAGACCACCAAGGAAAGAAAAATGCTGACCTATTGGGCGTCAGGAAAAGAAACAGGAGACTGTAGACGATACGCAGAGGAAGTCCGTCAGCAGAATTAGTCTAACAGGACATATAGCAAATGGGAGGTAAAACTCGGACACTCGTTAAGGAAAGAAGACCGAAGCTGCTGTGGAGCCATAACGTGGAATGCCAAGGGGAGCCCTGCAGTCCCTGGCATTCGTTCACTGCTATTGAAGGTAGGCACCCTGCAGTGAATCAGGGAAAGCCCAGGCGAAGTGTGTGGTTGCAGCAGGAGGATTCACCAGAAAAAAGCAGACTCTGGAGCCTTGCAGCTTCTGAGGCAACAGAGACACGTCAGAGAAGGACAATCGGCTTCATGAAGCTTGCACAGGAACTAACAGGCAACATATGGAGAATGTGTACCTGTTCATAGCACCACTCTTCCCCGTCCTAGTGTTTTGATTCCATGAAAACATTGAACTTTGAAACCAACACAAAACAAAAGAAGAAATACTTGGCAGGTTAGTGAACCAAGTGTACTTGGGAGATAAAAGTGCACATACCTTGGCAGGAGAGTACACCAAGGCTGTGAGACAAACAGAAGCCACACAAATAAAGAACAGTTGCTACAAGAAACCTAGTGGTATAAAGAATGAGCAACTGCATCCCTGCAAGCCTGCTGGCACCAGTTACAACAACTTTGAAGTGAGCCGTGCTGCAGAACCAGCTGATAAGGTACCACATGGGTAGATGGGTTATTACATTGCATTGGGGCAATAACAAGGTTGGCATGGGGTGGAAAAGTTGTTATAAAACCCCAAGAACATTACAGGCCCAAAGCACTATCACACCACATAACCCTTAGGACGGCCTAAACAACTAACAACAGGAGACCTTAAGATAAACACCACAGAAGGACGCATACACCTTGGCAGGAGATGACACCAAGGCTGTGAGTCCGTGTGATACCCGGAAAAGATCCCAAGCCATCAAGAGAACCTATGTAAATAATAGGTTCCCACAGATCTTGGTAGGACAGTAAACCAAGGCTGTGTGTTGGCCTAAAGTTAATTAAAGAGGAGTAACACTCTTGGGAACTTTCCTTCTGAATTTTCTTTTGGAGCTGAAAGTTTGCAGAGAACTAGCCAAGAGACATCTTTTCCCTTTTTCACACATTGTTGAATTTAAAGTGTGAGGGACGGATTAGGTTTTCGACACCGGATGGAGAACATTTATTTTGGACATTCTGACAAAGGCATCAGCTAGTTTTGTTGAGGCAGGGAGACTCCTCTTAGCATTAGGGTCAGCAAGGCATTTTTCCAATTCCCCACTTTTTTACTTTGAATAAAAGTGAATTCAGTGAACAAATAATCCTGTGTCTGTCTTCTAACTCGGCACCCTCGCATGCGTTTCTTTTTTGGCATATGTAAGCGTGTTTTAGGCACCTGCTTTTTTAGTAAAAGCAGTGTTCGCAGTCATCATATTACAAGCATTCTCACCTGCATCAGAGCATGTGTGAATCTTTAAGGAGTATATTCACCTTCACTAAATGTATTACGGTATGCTGTCCTCCCTGATAACAGTAACTAACATGAAAGAACAACGCTGGTGTCAAAGGCTTGTATAGTGGGGCTTTGTTCCCTGCTAGCAACATTGTTTCAGTGTGATTCCTTTAGGTATAAGAGAGCTGTGCATGGAGGGGTGGGGGTGTTCTCACTTGCGCCAAAGTCTTGTACTGCCAATGGTTCGTTTTTGCCCTGTTCTTTCTTTTTTACGAATACATTATTCACCAAGCCACGGGAATCGTGTGTGGTCATTTTTTCCACCACAGCAACAACCCTAGGTCAAGCAAGGGTTTTGGCATATGAGATTTGACTTCCATGTGTCTGGGAATGAACCTTCACTGAGTGAGTCAGTCACAATACTGAGGAGTGTGTGCTGGGCTTATGAGTAAGTGGTAGGTTTAAGTGAAGCAAGTGTGTCAGAGAAATCATCCTTAAGAGGGCGAGGGTGAAGTTGGTTCAGGAGGGCTGTGCTCTGAGGGGAATGAATAACGTGACTTTGTCTGGTTTTGAGGAATCAATGTTGTCTCTGAACTTAGCAATTGTGTTAATGAGAAAGGTGTTGGTTCTGTCTCACTACACTTGTGAAGCCGGCACGCTGGAAACAGGTGAGGGCTTAGAGAAGTGCTTGATTACTTTGAGTAAGGCGTTGCTACTGTTAGAGGCTGTCTCCATGCTGGGGGTGTAATCAATCAGTTTTGTCTTGGAGATCATGTTTCTGCATTGAGAGCACAGAGATTCGAAGGATGAGAGATCCTCTTGCCTGTGGTCCTTGCAACATTGCTTTTTAAGGTGTCTGATTAAGTATTTATTGGAAGTGTGTTCGGGTGTATACCAGGGTGCCTTTAGTTTGACTTGCCTTATGAAGCACGTGGTTCTCCTCTAGTTCTTTGGTGAAGTAGTTAAATGTATCTGGAAGGGCTGAGGTATTCCCTTTGGTGGGAATGCTGTGGACTTTGCTCTTATTATTATTATTATTATTATTTCTCGCTGGGTTTTCTTGAAGGAACAGTGCATTTAGCCTGGCCTTTGTGGGGCAGCTGTGTGTATGATATTCGAAGATGGATTGTGGCGTGGTCGGTTCAGTAGAGGGTAACAGGGTTCAAGCAGGAAAGGAATGGGGAGGAGGAAAAGACAAGGTTGACCCTGTCGTCTATGCTACGCTGATCAAACTTACCATTTTTGTTCCAATAACTGATTTTCTAAAAAACGAATTCTTTTTGCAATTCCCTTATCTAATCTCACAGGGAAATAGTGCTGATTTAGTGAATGTTTTTAACTTCATCCCAGTTTGCTATTGAACTTTCACAATATTTGGCAGTGTGCTTATACCATCCTAGCTATCCTTTTACATTGATTATCTGCATGATTTGTATATTTTGTGTTGCCTCTCTTGTGTATTGAAAGCTATGTGCTGGTTTGAAGGTGGGTGTCTGGCTTCATTGGTTGTTTTATGTCAATTTCCAGGAGTAACAATAAGGCATTTCCCAGTGCAAGGGCAGTGGGCCTCTTTACGAGTGTTCCGGTCTGAGCATTCCAGCACCGTTGTTACCTGACCGGCGCACTACGAGTATGCGGGCGGGTGCCGTCCCACCCGCCAGACTCAGACCTGGCGGGTGGAACGGCACCTTCCCGCTGCCTTTCATGAAGCACACGCACTGTTGCACACGGTGCCGATGCATCCATGCTCCCCATTTCTATGGGACTCAATGGCAAAGGATATTTACATTTTCCAGCGCCTGTCTTTACGGACCGCCGGAGTTGTAATGCCCCAGTGTTTTCTGGCTAGGGTGGGTTGGGGGACCCAATGACCATTTATGCTCACAACCTCCCCCTGCCCATCAAAACACACATCCTCCCCCTGGAATGTCTTTGAACTCGTTTTCTCAAACGGCAGTAACTTCAATCTTTGATCTCCCACTGATATTTTTAAGCAGTCTGATGAGTATTAATGGCTTCCTTGCAGCAATAAATGTGCTTATAAAATGTCCTAAAGTGTGCCTTCAGTTACTTGATTTATATTTATTCATTTATTTATGTATTTGTAAAGCGCACCTAGCCCATAGGCATCCAGGCGCTAGCGTAGTCATTTTGTCGTTAACGCTTAAGAATATGGTTGCGTGTTTACAATTCTTCAATCAGCAGGTTTACAATTCTTAGGTACAGAAAATACATTGAATAAGAATGAAATAAAATATTTACAAGATGTACATGGCAGACCAATACATATGTTTTTACTAAATTACCTTTTTCAGTGTTGTTGGAGGTCAACCTTATACTAGGTATATGGTTGCAATAGGCTATTGCTGAGGGTCACATCTGAAGAGGAGAGTTGTTTTACTTTTTTCTGAATTACCAAAATGAAGTGTCATTTCTCAGGTGGTGTGGAAGGGTATTACACATCTTGGGAGCTATTAGTGGAAAACTAGAACCTCCTGCTTTCTGCCTCCTGAATCTAGCAGGTTGGTGTAAGCAGTCCGGGTTAGTCTGTTGGGCGCCTTCTTCGCGATACATTTGTGAGTCATCGTTAGGATTTTGAAATTGATTCTGCCCTGGACAGGAAACCAATGAATGTTTCTTCTATTGGAAGAGATCTGGTTGTGTCTTGGGATATTTAGGGCAGCTCTTATGGCATTATTTTGTAGTATTTGTAACGTTTTAATGTTTCTGATACTGGTTCCGGCAAGGAGAGAATTGCAGTAATCAATCCTAGACAGTCTGAGTGCTCTTGCCAATGTGATAGAGTTTTCAGGGGAAAGAAAGGGGCGGCTGGCTCTTACCAGTTTGACTGTGTATGTGGCTGAAGAGACCACAGCATTGATTTGCCTGTTTAGCGTAAGCTCAGAGTCAATATAGACTCCAAGGGTTTTTATTTCGCTGGCTGCTGGGATAGTATTGGCATCAATGGTGAACGATTTGTGCTGTTGGGGGAGGTTATTGAGTTTTGTTCTATTGCCGATTATGATAAGCTCTGTCTTATCATCATTGAGCCATAATTCATTGCTAGCCATCCAGGCTTGGATTGCAAGGTAAATTTTGTTTAGATTTTTAGAATCAGTATCATAACAACCAGTAATTGGTATGAGAATCTGAGTATCGTCCGCATAATTGGTATACGTGATACTCATATTGTCAAGTTTGTCAAATAAAGGTTTAGTAAATGCATTATAGAGAGTGGTTGAAACACAAGAACCTTGAGGTACTGAAGTGGGAGAATGGGATAATACCCTCCCCCCAGTCTCATCCAGACCATGGCCTAGGGGATCACAGCTGAAGCACCCCCCACGAGAAGAGTTCGACCAATTCCCTTCCCTTCCTTACCAGATGACAAAGTATCCTGTTTCAAAGGCATACACATACGAGGAGCATGCCTACTAGTACGCCATGGTCAAACCGACGCCTGTGCAATAGACCAGCTCGATTAGACTGCTACCACAAAACATCGCCATTGTTAGAGATGCCATGACGACATAGCCAACAGACAAGAACACACGTGCCACCATGCACACTGGTCACTCACACACCAACCCACACGAAGAACCTACTCAGTGCTATGACGTAGGTGACTGACACACCCACAGACATGCATCGTTGTTATTTTTCACATAGGCCTTCTACAGCTCCGCAGAAACGCAAGCCGCCTGAAGAGCTCGTGTATATGCTTGCTGATGCTTTCTCGCTGCCCCACGACCCCCATATTATGGGTTATGTACCGCCACCCAGAAACTAGGGCCAAGTAGGCCACAAGCAAGAGTCCCCAGGCAGGAGCCTCGCAGAAGAAAATCCTCCCAAGACGAAAAGCAAAGCGGTGACCATGCAGAACGAGCCCCCAACAAGAGCTTACAGCCAAGGCTGCGATGTTGCAACCCACAGGCCGCGCTCCCAGCGCCAAGGTTATACCTGCCGGTGCCAATCCCTCAGAGCCGAAAAACACAAATCTAATGCTCATAATTCTGCTCCAGCTACGGTCTCTCCACACGTGACCAAGCCGACCTGACAGGATGCCAAGCTCACGAGACAAAGAAGTCGCCAGGGTCCCATGGCTGGGACACAATCTGCAACAACGAAGCAGCAAGATGGACACCTAAGGTGATGGGAAAGACATGCACACCAGCCATTAGTCAGACCTGTCCATTGTCCACCACTAACACATAGTTGCACATTGTTGCAAGCACCAGGTACACAGCGAGCTGGGAACGGCGATGGTCCCAGGCTTGGGGGCTCATCACGGACGCCATCTTAGTTAGCCAATCACCAAGTGTCCCCTGGTAACACATTTTTTGTAGCAATTGTTAGGGACAGCCCAAGTGTACCACCTGACCAGTCCTCATCCACTAATATTTCCTCCCATAGGTATCTATACTAACCCTAACACTCGGGGAGCCAACCGGAAGTGGCGTTAGGTTTTGTGATGATTTTCCCAGGTGACGCGAGTAGCGCGTCATACTGCTTTAAAAAGGGCCTGCAAGCCCACTGATGCTGAGAGAGCCTCTCCGGATGCATACGGTCTGAGCGTATCCCCGCCGTTACTCTAATAAACAGCAGTAATTACTTTGCTCTTGGGTGTGTCTCATACTCCTTTTGGGACGCGGTAGGAGTTGGGGCCTCCCCAGCCCCACAGGTCCGCGGACGGCTCTGCCGGCCCCCGGGAAAATCACCCCGACAAGTTGGAGGCACTGCTGAGATCTGTTTGAGGTCTACCTAGCCTGAAGACATTACTCCAAGGCCTCCTGCAGCAAGGCAACCCGGCAGCGCGGCCCCTTCTGCCGGTGCCCCCTTTTGAGGACTACATGACCATCGCGGAACTGCGAGAAGACCGGACAGCGCGATCCGGACTTTGGCCCTCGGGAGTCGACTTGAGAAGTATCCCGCCCGCGGTTGGCATGTGTCCAGACGTGGTCCAGACGAGGGGAGGTGGCGAGCTGCTTTGGAGGGGTGCACGCGGTCGAGCGGCCCCGGCTCACGAGGACTTGGTGAGTATGACACGCCCAACCAGCAATGTAATGTTGTGTGGGAGGGGGGAGGAAGTGTAACGAGGGTGGCGGGAAGTGTTTACAGTGTGTTGCAGAAGATTTGATTAATAAGTGGTGATAGATGGGTGAGCGGTAGTGAGACAGGCACGAGGGCCATCTTCTACCATGCCACGAGTTGATTGGGTAGAGCTTAAAGCTACCACGTGTGGTTGTTAGAAGGCACTGATTTGTCTAGATCGCAGGCACCTGTATGGGGACATGTGGCTTTCCTATGAATTGAGGTTATAGATCA
This sequence comes from Ambystoma mexicanum, assembly GCF_040938575.1. Taxonomy (NCBI): domain Eukaryota; kingdom Metazoa; phylum Chordata; class Amphibia; order Caudata; family Ambystomatidae; genus Ambystoma; species Ambystoma mexicanum. Next base: position 149,193,620 of record NC_090935.1, on the reverse strand, counting down.
ATGAATAGATGAGGATCCCTACTAATTGAGTGTTGTAGCTTATTAGGTAGATGACGTGTTCCTGCAGGAGGTAGCTAGTTTGGTTACCAATTGCGGAAGATAATTGGCTGGTTAAGCTCCTCAGTAGTGGGGGCGTATCACACGCAAGGCGTCGCAGCATGCACAGACCGATTATATTAAGTACATTGATTGTCAATTACCTTGCTCCAGACGAGGTGAGAAGACAGCTGTGGGGTTAACGGGGGACAGAAGTGCAATTTCTCATACCGGTAATAGCTTATAGAGGTTGGTGACGTAACCCATAGGGCTTGTATAGGTCACCGTGACAATTTCGTGTCAATCCAGGGGTGGTTGGGGGACAGGAGACGAGAAAGGGGCGGGACAGAAGAGGAGAGGCGACCATGCACAGAGAACGCCGGCCGCACTCGATAAGGGAGGGGCGAAAAGAGGAGAGGAGGCCGCGCACGGAGAACGCTGGTCACGCTCGACAAAGGGGATTGAGAAAGGGGAGGGAGTGGTTTGACGAGAAAGGAAAGTGGGGCGGCTCCAAAGCACGCCACACAGGGCACGCAGCTGCAGGGGGCTTCGTGCGCCGCGGCCGAAAGGGGGCCATATTTGTCACATCAAGGGAAACGAATAACAAAAGAGGAGGAACTGTACACTTGCGATTGTATTACTTTTCAGCGGACAGTCGGAAGTCCCCAATTTACGGGGACAGGTAAAAAAGGTTGACATCAAGAAAAAGCAAATTGTAATATGGCTACGTACTATGGGTCGGGGGCAGGTGTTGGGTTCGGGGTGAGAGGAAGCACTTTAACTACACCCCTCCAGCACATTTGTACATCACTATCACCACACAAGGAGAACGGCAGCTTGATTCATATACCCAGCATTCACTGTTGGCATACATACACAACACCTGCAAAGGAAAGAAATTAGCTCTCCATATAGAAATGTTCAACTTATGGAAAATGTTCCAGGGCGCCAGACCCGGGGAAATGGGTATGTTTGCAGTGGAGGAGATAAAGGAGGAGAAAGGGAGGAAGGAAGAGAAGGAGGTAGAAGAGGAGAAGGAGAATGGAGGGGGCGTGGGTACGGCACGCAACAACGCACTGTGCACTGAAGAGGGCAAGAGAGAGACAGAAGGATTGGTTGCAGTATCGGAAGCAAAGGTGAAAAAGGAGGGGACAGAAGATATGCCTCTGGCGAAGGTAGTGAAGAAGGAGGAAGGGGGTTTGTACCCAGTAACAGACTTAAGAGAAGCCGTCAGACAACAACTAACAGCCGCTGAGGGGTACTCAAACCCTGCGTACAGCCCTCCACCCTACGCCACTACAGATAGCTACCAGAGGGGGGTGGCGGCGATGGGCTCCGTAGACTCGAGCACAGCACAGGCAGGCATGGGGGGGCGGGAAGAGAACTGTGGGAAACATTGCAAACATAGGACCAGATGAATGGATAGCAGCACAGGTGCTCCTAAAGCTCCGGGGGCGTTAACAGGAGAAGAAGAGGACGTAGTGAGGAGAGGAAATAACGGTAGAAATGGACCACACACAGACAGGGCATGAGGTGAGTAAGACAAGAGGAGGGCGACTGTCACAGGTAGAGGAAGAAATGTTGGAGGAAAGGTTGGATGAATTAAGGGAAGTACGAGGCGCATTGATCAGACAGTTCGAGCAAGAAACACGAGAAAGGAAGAAGGAAAGGAAGGAGAATAGGGAGGAGCAGGTGAGGATGAAGGAACAGACGGAAGAGAGGAAGAAGGAAGAGGAGCGGATGAGAACAATGGCAGAAAGGGTGTCACGCGCGGAGCAACGGGAGATGAGAAGGAAGGAGGAAGAGAAGGATAGGGAAATGGGACTGTGGAAAAAGAAGATAATATCTGAAAGTGCCCAGAAGTATGAAGAAGGTAAGGTAATAGAAAGCATATTAAAGAGGGAAGGGTGAATATGGGGGAGAAAGGAAGAAGAAAAGAGGATATTAGCAAAGGTAAGTGCAGAGGTATTGGAAGAACTACACAGGAAACAAGCAGAAATAGGCGGTGAAGTAGTGGGACAGAAGGAAGAGGAGAGAGGAGATAGGAGAGTGGAACACAGAGTTAAAAAGTACACACGCCAGGACTTGGTGGCAACAACGTCAACACAGCGGGCAGCTGTTAAAGGAGGTAAGCACAAAGAGGTGGACTTAATAGATTTAAGGACGGTAACAGTGGGGGGAAAATGCAAAGAGTGGGGATTGTCATTTCCTGATGGATTTTGCAGCGCGGAAGAGGAAGGTTCGAACACAAGTGGAAAGGATGGCAATAGGGAGAGTTTAGACAAACTATACATAACGCGCACTAACTGCGAGTCACCATGGGCGTGCAAAAGGAGGGGAGAAGTAAACACAGGAGAAACATAGGTAAGGGAGGCAACAAGGAAAACGCCAGATCCGCTAACACCGACACCAGTACAAACACCACGCCCACTGACACCAACCCCTGCACACACCCCATATGTCGGCAGACTTAGGGACCTCCCAGGACGCAGGCAGGAAGAATGGGCGAACACGCCCACGGTGAGACAAGAGGGTCACAGGAGGGGGAGGAAGGAAGCAGGGGGTGAAAGAATAAACTACTGTAACATTGATAACATTGAAGAGTTACCTGACAGAGAGGAAGACGATGAATACACTAACATAACCACACGGACACCGGGGGAGGTGAGGGAGTACAATTTAATGCCACTTCTGGAAAGGGGAGGGGCCAGACCACAATATGTCCCATGGAAGCATGCCGATAAAGAAAATATAAAATGCAGGCTTCCATCACTAGTGGAGGAGCTGGGAAGTGGATATATGAGATGGAAAAGCACACTGCGGGCATAAACTAGCGGTGGGGGATGTGAAGGGGCTCCTAATATCAATACTGGGGGATGCTGCAGATGACATTTGGAAAAGAGCGGGCTTCCCTGGGGTCACAATAACAGACACGTCACATGATGGAGCACCATTTGCCAACTGCAGACATGCACTGTGGCAGGCATTGAGGTTTCAGTTGCCAGACAAGTCAGACATAGGAGCAATAACGTCACGCAAGATGCGTGAGAATGAAGATCCTGTTGATTACATCCAGGAGATTTAGGAGAAGTGGCGCTTGGAAACACGGGAACTGTGGCATGAAACACTAGCAAATTTCTACCATATACTAATATAAGGGCTTCCGGAGCAAGTACATAACATAACCACACGGACACCGGGGGAGGTGAGGGAGTACAATTTAATGCCACTTCTGGAAAGGGGAGGGGCCAGACCACAATATGTCCCATGGAAGCATGCCGATAAAGAAAATATAAAATGCAGGCTTCCATCACTAGTGGAGGAGCTGGGAAGTGGATATATGAGATGGAAAAGCACACTGCGGGCATAAACTAGCGGTGGGGGACGTGAAGGGGCTCCTAATATCAATACTGGGGGATGCTGCAGATGACATTTGGAAAAGAGCGGGCTTCCCTGGGGTCACAATAACAGACACGTCACATGATGGAGCACCATTTGCCAACTGCAGACTTGCACTGTGGCAGGCATTGAGGTTTCAGTTGCCAGACAAGTCAGACATAGGAGCAATAACGTCACGCAAGATGCGTGAGAATGAAGATCCTGTTGATTACATCCAGGAGATTTAGGAGAAGTGGCGCTTGGAAACACGGGAACTGTGGCATAAAACACTAGCAATTTTCTACCATATACTAATATAAGGGCTCCCGGAGCAAGTACAAAGGCAGCTGAAGAAAATAGTGGGGGTGAAAGTTAAGGCCTGGCCATAAATACAACTAACCACAGTACACTACTGCATGTTGTGGCAGGAAAAGATGAAACAAAAAGAGGATGATAGGAAGGCAGAAGAGGCAAAATTGGTACAGAAGAAGCTATCCAAATATGCCATGGAAGGAGCACTAATCACAACACCCACCCCCACACAGGTCACGGTTGTACAAGACACAACACAACAGCAGGAGGCACCATTACAGCAGCCACCACAAATAATAACACAGCAGATGCCTCTGCTCCCACCATACATGGCATACGTAGGAGGCGGATATATGCAGATGGGAAATGGATACTCAAACAACTACAGGGGGAGGGGAGGCCAAATGAGAGGGAGAGGTTATGGCCCACCCGCACAACAAGTGGGAGGATTCCGGGGCTACAACCCAAATGGACAGCAGGGATACCAAGACAACACAGGGGGTTTTCCATGGCAGGCCCGAGAACCACCAGTATGTTGGATATGTGGGATGATGGGACACATGTCACGTACTTGCAGGATGAGGCAACCCCAAGTAGTGTAGGGAGAACAAGGGCAGCAAGGGCCTATGGGGGAACAACCAATTTACCAACAACAGCCAGGAACACAGCAATCCCTACCACAACAACCCCAGCTGCAAACACCAGCCTAAATAAAACAACCACAAATACAACAACAGGTACAGCAGGCACAACCACAGCCACTGGTACAAACGTACTCACCACCACAGCAACAGGCAATCGCAACACAACAACCTCAAGTGCAAATGGTACAGCAGCTCACACAAATACAGGACAATGCAGTATCAACAACTGATGCACCGATACAGCAGACACAGCTAGGGAAGGTGACAATATTGGGTCACAACCCTTACACAGGAAGCGGTCAGTCACTATACCCACAAAAGGACAGTCCACAGATGTCTTTGATGTGTCCCATCCTATCAGTAACACCTAATCCTGCAGAGGAACCATGCATACAGGTGGTGATAGGTGACACAAATTTTTCCTTCCTAGTTGACACAGGGGCCACTAGGTCTTGCGTAAGGGAGGAGAAGTACAAAATGTCAGGCGAAGCTATGAACACTCAAGCATTCTCTGGGGCTTGAGGGTTGGTTCCCTTCACTGATAACATCTCCTTATCTGTAGGTGATCACGACATGTCTCTTCCACTTATGTATTCGAAGCAATCACCAGTAAACATACTTGGGAGAGACATCATGATTCGATTGAATATGACCATCTCATTTACTGAGAAGGGCATCATTTGCTCCACACCAGGCATTAACATGCTGACAACACGACAAATTGTGCAGGCCTATTGTGGCAAAACAGTGGCCCGGTCAGAACCAGTAGATGGAGACATCTTCCAATATGGGACAGACATGGCAATAGCATGGCTACCTGGAATTGAGGGCAAAATTTGGAGGAGACCAGCAGCCTACCTCTTCAGGCCCGAGACACCAGCTAGTGAAACAGATGGGGCGATGATTTCAGTGAGCATTGAAAGTATTATGGCAGCACCAGACTACATTGTAGTACATGCCCAGGACAGGGAGAGGAGGGCATGGAGAGCGGTGATAGCACTAGCAGAAGAGTGCAGGCTTACACAGATATCTGATGAGGAGCTGTTTTCTGATGATAATGGAGAGGGGGAGATGGTGTTGGGAATGAGCGTTAACATTTGGCTGAGAGTTGCATACAAGCAAGTGGCACAAAAAATGGCTATGGCACTAGAAGCTGGTAACTGAAGGGATAGCCCGAATACGACAGAACATTGGGCTAAAGATACTAGGTCAACAATGGGGGTCTGTTCTGACGTGTAGCGTTTACTGGGGACTACTATTGTGCTAAAGTAGACCTGGATTATTTCTATTATGTCAAAATCAGTACATAAACACTTTAAATGTGAAAGATGCACAAGAAGGAATTTCAGACACAGATAGATATTGAGCTGTCAGCTTTTTAAATTTATTTCGCTGATGAATGCATTTATTAATCGTGCATTTTTTGATATTGAGCTGTCAGCTTTTTAAATTTATTTTGCTGCTGGATGCATTTAATAATCATGCATCAGAAAGTAAGAAAAAAAGTATATTGTTAAAAGGAACAGTTGCGAGCTGCAAAGGGTTCAATCACAAAAACAGAGTTTGCAAAACGATTAATTCTCAATATTTCCTCAAACAGCTGTTTTTGACAAAACAAATTTATAACCACCACCTAAAGTGACTAGTGATTAAGATGTAAAACATACATAGCAAACATAACAACCAAAACAAAAGCAATAAATGGAAAAGCTTTGGGTTATGTGTATCCAGGCTGGAGGGTGACCTAACAGGTGGTCGACGTCTAGATATGGATCAGGAAAGATGTTGTGACCAGGCCAAGTATTGAGGTACTGGTCAAAGGGACGTTTCGGCTTGGAGCCTTCATCTAGGGCCTGGGGTAGGTCTCCCTAAAAATAGAAACAGGGGGACTGCATTAGTGTCTGAGTGAAAAGTTTAAAACTATTGTTTTTTTAAAAAACACATGACATAATAATCTCCGTGAATGTGGTACACCACTCTAAAAATCAAGGACAAGGAAGACACGGGACTGACCTTAGGGGGTGCAGATCTGTTAAGATCTGAAGTTAATGTAACTCATGGATGGCAAGAGATGCTAATTGGTTTGGTCTTCTGGCAGTCAGCTATGGATTGCTGCAAAAATCAAAAGAACATGTGGTTCTGGGTGTGATTACTATTAATGGAGGAAAATAACAGTAAGATGTTTAACCAAGTGTGCCACAAAGACAAGTTCTCACCTGACTAGGTTCTAGCTGCGCGACGACTCTCAGGAAGTACGCAGAGTGCCAGTTGGAATTGCATTTGATCATTAAGATGTGGACCAGCACATAATGGTGGCTGGCTGATAGTTTATGGTCTGTAGTCGTCCTACAAGGGAAGCGAAATGTATGCGTCCGTTACGATAATTCGTAAGGAAAGGGTCTGTGCACCTGCCCCTACACCAGTACCATTTTACGATTATGACCTGGCAGCAGTCCCAACGTCTCTGTGGAGCACCAGTCCATATGACGTTGGCTGCATAAAAAGCATTGGAGGAGTGAAAATAAAACTGAAAAAAGGTGCAATGCTACCAACAGTGAAGCAATACCCACTGTCAAAGGAAGCAGATGAGGGCATATATGAGACAATAACAGCACTAATAAAAAATGGTATACTAGTACCATCAGAATCACCATGCAACACTGCTGTGTACCCTGTGCGCAAAGCAAAACGAGGGTCTTGGAGTTTTATCCAGGACCTAAGACCCTTAAACCACATTGTAGAAGCAGAGTACCCCATAGCACCCCATAGCAGCAAACCCAGCCCACCATACTATGTGGTATACCAGCAGAGGCATCACAATTAACTGTGATTGACCTCAAAAACACATTTTTCTCCATACCTCTGCACCCTGACTCACAAGATTTGGCAAGCTTCACATACCGCAACACAAAATGGAAACATACACAGTTGCCCCAGGGTTACTGTGAGTCACCATCAATCTTTAACATAGTTATACAAATGGATTTGGGTAACATTGAGATGGAGAGCACGGTGCTGCAATATGTAGATGACATCATCATCTGCAGCGTCTCAGAAGAAAGGTGCAGGAGGGACTCTGTCAAAATGCTCACAGTGTTAGCTGAGAAAGGGTACAAGGTAGACAAAGAGAAATTGCAGTACTGGCAAGAACAAGTGCTCTACATAGGCCAGCTCATCTCACAACATGGAAGGAACATTGTACCACAAAGGGCACAAGCAATAACAAACACACCACAACCACAGACAGTGAGAGAACTGCAGCAGTTTTTGGGCCTATGCAACTACTGCAGGGCATGGGTTTTTGACTACAGCTCATACATAGGACCCCTGCTCGAGGCCCTCAGAGAAGCACAGAAGGGGGATAAGAAGTTGGGATGGACAAGAGAAATGAAAGAGGCATTTGACGAATTAAAAAACGCCATCTCAACAGCACCAGTACTGGCCATTCCAATGAACACCAATTTTTCATCTTGTCACATTGCGACTCAGTAGTGATGAAGGCAGTACTCACACAGAAACAAAGCATGGGTCACAAGCCTGTAGCATTTTACAGCAGACACTTAGACCCTGTAAAGTTAGGTTACTTCCCTTGCGAACAGAGCCTGGATGCCGCAGCCTTTGCGGTAGAAAAATCATCATCCATAACAATGGGTTGCCCCACCACACTGTTCGTGGAACACACCCTCTTTACAATACTGAACAAGCCCAAATCAACATTGACCACACAGAGTGCATAAGGTTACGAGATCATCTTCTAATCGAGACCATAACTAACGATTGTAAGGTGCAGTAATGTAAACCCAGCAAGGTTCATAGCAGAGGTAGTTGAAGATGGTGACTACGCTCATGATTGCACACAGGCCATTGAAATTTACTCCAGGGCAAGAAAAGTTGAGGAAAACGCCCTAGAGGGGGGAGAGATAATGTACATTGATGGGTCCTCAACTATTGACCAGAGTGATGGGGTTCAAAGGACAGGAGCAGCAGTGGTTCACTTGACAGAGGATTGGATGTATGTACCAGTGAAATGTATTCCATTACCACAACATTACTCAACCCAAGCAGCAGAACTAGTGGCCCTAATTTTGGCCCTAATAGAGAGCAATGACAAAAGAGTGACCATATATTCTGACAGTACATACGTCACATCAACAGTACACTCAGGGTTAATAAAGTGACAACGAAGGGGGTTCATAAGAGCAGATGTTACCCCAGTACAACATGCCCTCCTAATTGCTGAACTGATTGAAGTAATTGATGACCGTAGAAAAATAGCCCTGGTGAAATGTCAGGCCCACACTAAAGGGGATGACCCAATTTCAAAAGGTAACGAAACAGCAGATGCACATGCCAAACATGCTGCGTACTTTGGTGAGATCTGGACCCTCCCCCCCAGAAGAAGGAAAAGATAAGGGGAAGGTGGGGGCAAGACAGTTGTTGATGAGGGACGGGTACACACCCATGCCTGAAACCCAGATAATGGAATTGCAGGCAGCAGCACCTATGGCAGAGAAAGAGCTATGGGTCAAAAGAGGGTGCTCAATGTCCCCCACTGATGCACTATGGCGACGGAATAACACAGGCAAAATAGTGATGCCCCTAGCCCTTTTGAAAACAGCATTGGCCCAACTGCACAATCCCACACACACGGGGAAAGAAGTAATTGCAGCTCGGATTAAGGAGGCATGGTTCTGTCCAGAGCTAAATTCACACGTTTAACAACTTTATCAGCAATTGCCTAACCTGTCAACAGTTTATGGCCGGTCACACGCTGCAAGTGATCAAAGGTACTATACCCCAGCCAGAAGGACCCTTTCTGCACCTGCACATTGACTACGTTGACATGGACCCTGCTCTCATGCAGACGCCTTCAGCTAAATTCCTGGTGAGAGAGGTGTTCTCAAGGTGAGGGTTTTGTGAGGTGCTGCGGCCAGACAATAGCCCACACTTTGCCAATGAAATGTTCCAACACATAACTACCCTCCTTGGCATCAAACACAAATTTGCATGCGCATACCACCTGCAAGTTAATGGTGTCTATGAACGCCTGAACGGCCACCTAAAAGAAGAAATTGCAAAGATTCAGCAGACAACTAAGAAAAGCTGGTTGTACTGCCTCCCCTTGGCCCTGTTTGAATTAAGTAATAGGCCAGGGTCAGGTGGTGACTGGACATCAAATGCACCTTCCACTAACACCACCATCAAGGGCCATGACAGATTACCATACCTCTGCAAATGTTTTTGGTGATGAAATGTACTTATATGTGTCTTCCTTGATTACTAGTGTTGCCTTTATCTCTCAACAGCTCGAGCGCACGCGGGGCGGGTCAAAAAACACACAACAAGAAGAAACAAATGAGGAACAACTATCGCAGTGGACAGTTAAAAAGGGGAACCATGTCCTCCTTCGCAATTTTAACTGCCGTTGGAATAGCCCTAAATTCACCGGGCCCCACCTGGTGGAGAAGACTGCTCCTAGAGCAATAAAGTTGAGAGATAAGCCCGTGTGGAATCATTTGCACGACATCAAGCCCTACAAAGATCAGACCGCCCTTGCGTCGACAACAGGGCCAACGAAGCAGCAACAGAAACCAACGACAACAGCAGCACAGCCCAAACTTCCAACCCTATTAAGGACAAAACAGAACAATCACTCATTGCCCACCCCATGGTCACGAGATCCCAGGTCAAAATAAACACTGCCCACACTAGCCCCACCCAGCCTACCTGAATAAAGGACATTGTCTGGCAAACTGTCATATTGCACCACACTTGTAGACACGTGCATATTCTCCTTCTCTTTTTGTCTCGCACATGCAGGTACCGCGTACAACTGTTTACGTATAAAGAAAAGTGAAGTAACTAACGTCGCGTTTTGCCCAGGGGTAAATGCTGCCCACAGACGACGGCACACCTGAAGCACTGTCACACCAATTTGTATATGTATAAAAAGACCAAAATATTTAAAGAAGCAAAAAATACGTGTGTATTACAACACATTCCTTCTGGCCATAGAGCAATCATTCCCACATCTCCACGAGCACTTACCAGTCCTGAGAGATAGGTCACTAAGATACGCGTGGGAACAGAATTTCGATTGGGCATTAAACTATTACTTGATAGGGAGAGCTTGAATAAACAAAACTAACAAAATTAACGCATATTTTGAGAAATTTTCAGGTGGGCATCTGTATCATCTCAAGTACAAAGGCTGCAGGACTGCAGAAAAGGTAAGAGAAACATGCCAGTGAGATTAGCTATTATAATATAAATTATAGGTGTGTTGTTTATCACTGGTCTACTTTCTGCCACTGTCTGGCAGACACCCTATGCTTCCTATGTTATGGCTGTACCTTAAACTAATTTACCCCCCACCACGGCTGCAAGAGGTACGGTGTCAGGTGGTACAAGTAGTTTAAGAGTAAATGAGAAAAGGGTTAAACGTAGTACCCCTATAGATAACAACAGGGTAGAAGCATATCTCATAGAAAACGCACACGTCTCAAATAACATGTGGCACCATCACATGTCCAAAATTGGTAAGGGGACAACTAAGGACAACTGCTATGTGTGCTCGTTGATCCCATACGCCGTGAGCACGTCAAGAACATTTGTGGCTACTGAGGTACCTACAACGATAGCAGAATGCCTGCTATATTTGGCCCTGTTCCAAATGAAAGGACGATTTCAAGGGAGAGTTGCAATACTGCAATGGAGGACAAGGGACACATACCCATATGAAAATAACTTCATCAAAACACTTATGATGTACAATAGCTACCGCCAACATACACGAGGGTTCAGATATATGACGGATGGACTCGAAACAGGAGAAACGAAGGAAGTAACATTGAATTACCTACCATGTGAATGGCATGCAACCGAAGTTGCTGGTGTACTTGGGTGCTGGGAACGACCACTGATGGCAATATATGGAAAGATATACACAAAAGATGGATGGACAGATGGAGTTGTGGGGAGCAACATAGTAACATCGACAGTAGCAACTGTGGCAACAATGGATGACACCAACAACAAATGTTACCACGACTGGTTGAAGAGCGTAAGACTGGTAACATGGCTGGAGAAGGTCGAGGACCCCGTAACAATACTCCTGCTAATTGCACCTACACTATGTTATCAACACAAGGGGGATGTTGACGTTGGAAGAAACAACAACTGCAAAAGAATAGTAATGTTACCTGAGGGGGTTGCCGGTACAGCAGTTCTAATGGACCACTAATGGGCCTGCGGAGAAAAGGCATATGACAGCCTGCCACCATCTTGGAATGGAGTATGCACCATGGTACACGTCAACGTACCATCACTGGTCGTGCCACAGAAGCATGTCAACTTGGGAAACTTCCCTACGATGGATGAAGGGAATAAGAGGAAGAAAAGATCGGTGACGACAAAAGGGGAGCAGGAAAAGAACGACACAACAGTATTGCCAAGAGTAAAAAGACAAGGAGAACCACTGATGGGAAACTATCTGTGGGGTAAATCAGAAACAGCTCTGAGTGACATCCCGCCAGAGCACATACTCTTCAGCATAGTGGCAATGTTTTCAACTCAATTAAACATCCAGGAATGTAGGCATACGCAAATGCGAAGTAGCTCCAGATCACCAGATGGGAGCTAATGATGACAATCAACTCCACCGTCAATTGATTTAACGCAATAAAAGAAGAACTGAGGGCAGTATGAATGGTGGCACTACAGAACAGATATGTGTTGGATCTCTTGACAGCGATGGAAGGAGGAGTATGTGCGAAAATTGGAAGTTCATGTTGCACATTTTTTCCCTGCAAACGACGAAGAGAATGGCACGCTCTCTGAGGCAGTATCAGAACTTGCAAAGCTGCACGCAAAGATGGAAGAGGAAACAAGGGAGTGAAGAGAGATGGTAGCTGCTTTTCATACTTATGGTCATGGATGCCATCATGGCTGTCAGATGGACTAAAAATAATAGTAGGATGCATAATACTGGGAATGGCTGTGTTGATAGGAATGAGGTTATGGAAAGGAAGAACAGCACGTACAACAGATGAAATGATGGAAATGATCAGCATGCACGCCATACTACCAGCTGAGACGACAAGCACACAGACATTATTATACAGGAACGAGAAAGGTTGCACAAGCAAATACTAGAAACACACTTGGACCCACCATCGGTGAAGGTAGAGAACCCAAGAAACAGGAAGAGTTACGTTGGAAAGTGGGTTTACTGCAAGCCTGGTGGTGGCTGCGTTTATATGTATTGGTCATTTGCAGATCATGTCAACCACTATGGACACCTGGCTGGAATAACGAAAGTATGGAGAGTAGGTGGAGATAAGAGAGCGGATAATTTTGTGGTCGACAAGTCGACCAGAGGGGGGACTGCAGTGGGAGAATGGGATAATACCCTCCCCCCCAGTCTCATCCAGACCATGGCCTAGGGGATCACGGCCCAAGCACCCCCCACAAGAAGAGTTCGACCAATTCCCTTCCTTACAGATGAGAAAGTATCCTGTTTCAAAGGGATACACATACAAGGAGCATGCCCACTAGTACGCCCTGGTCAAGCCGATGCCTGTGCAATAGACCAGCTCGATTAGACAGCAACCACAAAACATTGCCATCATTAGAGATGCCATACATAGCCAACAGACAAGAACACACGTGCTACCATTCACACCTGTCACTCACACACCAACCCACACGAAGAACATACTCAGTGCTATGACGTAGGTGACTGACACACCCACAGACATGCATCGTTGTTATTTTTCACATAGTCCTTCTATAGCACTGCAGAGTGCAAGATGCCTGTAGAGCTCGTGTATATGCTTGCTGATGCTTTCTCGCTATCTATCCCTATAAAGACGGCACCATGTATACCTAATGCTGCTTGTGACATCCTGTTGCCTGCGACCCCCATATTATGGGTTATGTACCGCCACCCAGAAACTAGGCCCAAGTAGGCCGCAAGCAAGAGTCCCCAGGCAAGACCCTCGCAGATGAAAATCCTCCCAAGACGAAAAGCATAGCGCTGACCACGCAGAACGAGCCCCCAACAAGAGCTCACAGCCAAGGCCACGGTTTTGCAACCCACATGCCTCGCTCCCAGCGCCAAGGTTATACCTGTCCGTGCCAAGCCCTCAGAGCCGAAAAACCCAAATCTAATGCTCATAATTCTGCTCCAGCCACGGTCTCTCCACACATGACCAAGCCGACCTGACAGGATGCCAAGCTCACGAGACAAAGAAGTCGCCAGGGTCCCACGGCTGGGACACAATCTGCAACAACGAAGCGGTGAGATGGACACCTAAGGTGATGGGAAAGACATGCACACCGCCCATTAGTCAGACCTGTCCATTGTCCACCACTAACACATAGGTGCACATTGTTGCAAGCACAAGGTACACCGCGAGCTGGGAACGGCGATGGTGATCAGAATACGAGGGGCTCATCACTGACGCCATCTTATTTAGCCAATCACCAAGTGTCCCCTTGTAACTCATTTTTTGTAGCAATTGTTAGGGACAGCCCCAGTGTACCACCTGACCCGTCCTCATTCACTAATATTTCCTCCCATAGGTACCTATACTAACCCTACCACTCGGGGAGCCAACCCGAAGTGGCGTTAGGTTTTGTGACGATTTTCCCAGGTGACGCGAGTAGCGCATCATACTGCTGTAAAAAGGGCCTGCTAGCCCACTGATGCTGAGAGAGCCTCTCCGGATGCATCCGGTCTGAGCGTATCCCTGCCGTTACTCTAATAAACAGCTGTAATTACCTTGCTCTTGGGTGTGTCTCATACGACTTTTGGGATGCGGGAGGGGTTGGGGCCTCCCCAGCCCAAGAGGTCCGCGGAGGGCTCTGCCGTCCCCCAGGAAAATCACCCCGAAAATTAAATGCATTAATTCAAGACAGATCCCAAAAATGGGTGCAGTACCAGCTTTGTCCACAAACCGGCGCTAGCGGTCTAAACTCTGACAGGAGAACTGCTACTTCAGAAGCTAATCAGCCTCCTGAGACAGCTGGAAACTTCAAAGGCCCGTTGTTTAATTAAAACTCTTAACCACCTGCTGTTCCCAGAGACAATCTGATTGCATTAACAGGGCAAGAGGCTAGGAAACCTTCTTACCTCAGAGACCCACACAACAGCCCAGGAGATCACATGGACATGCTAACAAAATGCATAGTGGCCCCCTGGCCTGCTGACCTCAGCCGACACAATAGACTCTCTCCCTTGAATGGGCTATGTTGATTTTCAGTGTGGACTGTAAACAAAGCCCTGCCTGGGAGAAGAGAGACATGTGGTACTCCCATGTTTCTGGGGGCAGACCCAGACACTTTTGTGGAATCATATTGCAGCAAATATATGTTTAAGTTAAATGCTTCTAAAATATTGTATTAAGCTCACAAAAATGTGCAATTTGGAGAACCTTAATCTAAGAAATGTACCCACAATTCAAGACTTGATTCAACTTTGTACCATGTTCTGAGGCAAAACCCCGCTATTTATTGATATTACAGACACTGGGTTTATGCTAGAAACCTAGTAAATTACTGGAATGTGTGTAGAAGGAGGGTGTACATTTGTGTAATTTTTGAAACAGATTTAACATTGGTAAACCAACTAAACACGACAATAAGTTGTCATTTTTGAATGCAAGCCTCCAGGAAGATCAGAGTTGAACAAGCATGGACCTTAAGTAATCTGTAATACGTACATGTAATGTCAAACAACTGTGTATCTGGGAAGGATGGGTAGTTATGAAAAATGATGTTCTAAGCAAAAGTAAAGGGGCGTTCTTCAATAGATCATAAATGGCTGACATCACTCTGACACTCCATTTCCTTCCCCCAATCAAGGAAGAGAGGAGGAACTGGCCAATGATAAGTTGAGAGGGTTGGGCATGCGGAATTAGCTGACCCACCCACTTTCTAAACACATAAAAAGAGCCACTGGAAGCCAGATAGGACTTTTCTTTTTCACTTTCTGCGGAGCATTTTGACAGACAACTCCACATCCTGATTTCAGACTTCACATCCAGAAACTCCAAGAACTCTAGAACCCAACAGCTGAACTCCTATCAGCAGGCCTTCAAAACCTAGCAACCAAACCAAACTATTCAGACAGCCGGGCTGAGCTGTCTGATTCTGGCTAAAACCCTGTGCCAGAAACACCCAGAAAGCAGAGCTGTACCCGGAACCAGAGACCAGACTGCCCTGCAGTGTCAAGAACTTTTTTGTCAACCAGAGATCCAGACCGCTGTGCAGTGCCGCTAGCAGAGCTGTCCCAGATCGCTGTGAGGAGAACCAGGCAGAGATCGTCCATGGCGAGAGAACCGCCAGGAGTCCAGTCCAACCGGTTGACCCGATCCGTGACGAAGTCGCATTCCTGTCCAAAATCTAGTGTGAGTACCCAGCTAGCACTGTGCCAAAACCAATCTCTTAGTTTAAAATAATCTAACCCAAACTATTTTAACCTATTACAACTGCCTCCTAGAATCGTGTCATTCTGTCATCTTTAAAACTGAAAACTGTCATCTGTCATTCTGAAACTGATTTCATTTCTGAAAAACTACCTTCACAAAATCGTCCGTATCTCCGGAACTGTTTGTGCTACGAGCGAGTTTTAACTGTCATCTTAAAGCTGAGATTCTAAGCATTCAAAAAAGCTCATGTCAGACTTGCTACTCCTCATACTCTCTCTGTAATTGCGCTCGACGCACACGACTAAATTTGCCGCGATTTGACATTTTGCTTAATTTCAGCCACGTGTAAAAATATTTGTCCTTGCTTTCCTTTGCTGAAATTCGTTTGCAACCTGACAATCATTCATAGAGAATTGCTAAAGTGATCCTGAACTAATACAAAGTAGCTGTCACCCACCCTGAACCTCTACAGGGAATTAAAATCATTTTAGCACATTTCCCACTTCATTGTCATCACATTCAAAGCATTTTGTGCCTGTGTTTAAAACTTCTACCTGTTTTCCTCTAAGCTTGCTAGGGGGGGAACTGAATTATATTTGATTGCATTCCTGAGAACTGTGTGCTTTCCTTCCATCTCTTTACCTTGCATAAAGGGTGTGGGGGTGGGGGTGAATTGTCAAAGAAAAGTGATTACATTGTCTTTTATTGAAGTCATATCAAGTTTATTTTCTGTACTGCATTTTTATTCATCATTGCATTGTCCTTGAAGCCATAAAAGCATTCTCAGCTACTTTATCCTCTCTATATCACTTCTAAGCCATCAAAATGAGTGTACCACTGTAACATTATCCATTGTTGATCACTATCATCTTCACAAGTGTGCTATCAAATATTAATTTACTATAAAAGTGTGATATATATATATATATATTGTTTAATTTTCAAATAAACCTTTTAATTTGCTAAACAAACCTACTTCTTGGCTCAGTGGGGTCAGGGGGATTCTAAGAGAGGGGTGTTATATAAGGGTTGTCACCCAGAGTAAACGAACTGGACATAAAAATATATCAAAAAGGGTTTCCCTCAGCATCCCAGACTAGGCATTGACTTAGCTGTAGTGTTGAATTGAATCCGCTTACAAGGCAAATTAATTATTAATGAGGTTGGTGATAAATGGTGCAAGTTCCGATGACGTCTTTTACCACAATTGCAGGACACGTGACTCCTTTGCATCTGGAAGGTTTTAAACTTTTGATAATATTTATTGTGTCTAGCGTAGTAAGTGGAGTAAAAGAGAGTTTAGTTACTTTAGGGGTATCTATTAGAGAATCTGTGGGTGGTAAGGTTGGGTTGAGTTTGAGTTTAGATTTTTTTTGTTCAATTTTGGATTGTAAGAGTGAGATTTTGTCAGCCATGGCATTCTGGGTATTAGAGCACCATTGTGCGTCTTTAATGGTATGATCACTTGTGGAAGCTGGGGATTCAAGTTCCCTGAGGATTGTGAAAAGCTCTCTGGTGTTAGATTGGGCATTTAGGATTCTAAGATTATAGACTTCACTTTTGGATTTAATGGTTTCAAGTTTATAGTTCTTGGCTATGGCTTTGAACAAGTTTTATTTTCTTGAGATGGTGTTTTAATCCATTTGTTTTCTTCTGATCTTTTTTGATACCGCAGGGCTTTAAGTTCAGCGGTAAACCATGGGTTGATGTGTGCTGGAGGTTTAGATTTTTTACTTTTTATTGGGGCAATTTTCTACATAGCTGCTGATATCATTTTGTTATAGTGGCTGACTAATGTTGACGGGTTACAGTCGGAGCGCAGTGAATTTAGGATGGGGGTGAGTAGAGGTGGCATATTGTCTTTGTTGATATTTTTCAGATTCCTAGATGGCGCTAACATGGTTGGGTAATTATTTTTCAGATCTTTGGTGGTAATAGTAGTAGTGAATAAGATAATGTTGTGGTATGACCATGGTGAGGGGGTATTAGACTGGATGAAGTTAGAGCAATTAGTCTCAGCTAGCCAGTCCAAGGTACGCCCTTTATCATGGGTAATCATTTTTTGTGTAAATCCTTGGGCTTCTAGAGAGCTCACCAAGAGGCTTGCATTTGGATCTAAAGGGTCGAGCAATCCTAAATTGAAATTGGCCATAATTATCGCTTTAGAGTGTGGTTTTGAGTTGTGGGCCGTAAGTGCCATGATATCATCTTCAAAGGTAGAGATTGTACCAGGAGGTCTATAGATGATATGAAGTGTGAGTGTGCAGGTAGATGTAAGTGATATTTTTACAATCATGGCTTCACCTGATGTGAAAGTTAGTTCAGGGGATATTCTGATGTCCAAGGTTTCTTTAGCTAATAGTGCTATTCCTCTTCCTCTTGCAGTGGCTCTGTCTTTTCTATAGATGGTATAGTCTTCTGGGATAGCTAGAGATAGAAGGGGGACAGAGGCTGTGTGGAGCCAAGTTTCCGAGACTGCTAGGAACTCTAAGTCGTTCACTTTTATGTTATCTGCAATATCTAAGGTGTGAGCTGTTATAGAGCTGGTTTTAGTGAAGGCTCCTTTTAGTGAAATCGTGTGAGGGTTGTTTGGCTTGGTAATAGTAGTTGTGATATCACTAGAATCATTAGTAATATTGGGTTGAGAGGTGGCGGTATTGGCTTGAGGTTGTTGAGCAATGGCAGTATTGTCCAGAGGTTGATGGGCAACTGGCAGATGGGGTTTGTTCACGAATGCCCTATATAAGCGAGAGTAAAGTCTGTTTCTTCTCTGTAGGCCTGTGACAGGTTGTGTTAGATGAGGTGTCGGAAAACCTTGGGCAGTGTTTAAATGCTTAGGGATGGATCTAAGGGGTAGGCAATAGATAATATTAGGGTTCATTTGAGATATGATTTTCATGTGCATCTTGTGCGTATCACAAGAGGATAAACAGTTTCTTCTTGATTGGCCAGTGAAAGGTTCTGATGGCGTTAGTTGTACTGGGTCAGTATGAATTTTAGTTGTGGCTGCGTTAGGCAGGTTAGGTTCAATTCTTGTGGAGAGAGGCCATTAAAGCCATTTTCGGGCCCTAGGGTATCGGCAATGTTAATTTGTACGGGGTCTGCAGTGGTCTGGACCTTATTGATAGGTGTGATGGTGGTTCAGGGTGAGTGGGGAGGGAAGGATGCGGCCTTATTAAGGAATGGCATGGGGCAGGAAATTGGGTGGTGCCGAGCGCATTGGAGGTGGGCTAGTCCATTAGCCAGGTGGATGTACGCACCAGCTGAACAAGGTGGGTCCATGGAAGTAGTGGGGTATTGCGAGATCTCCAGGTAGAGATTAGCTAGTAAAGCTGGAATTGCTAGTCTAAGGAGTGACGTAAGGATCAGCATTTCCACTGTGGTTGTTGGTAGTGCTAGGGAGGGGGCTAACAGGTAAGGCAACAAGTAAGATAATAGAGTGGTATCATTTTCGAATTGGCATAGTGAACATAACACTACATATATTCAACGTATTGTCCTGAATATGCTAGTATAACTCTACGTACACTTGTTCCATTTACATCAAACCCCCTTGTGACAAAAAATAAAGTTGAAATATGGCTAAGGGCAATTATGAGTGGTAGGGTGCATTACTTGCACAGATCTAAACGTGGCACAGGTATAAACTTATTCAGATGTCATTGGCAGTTGCGCGGTAGGGCAGGGTGAAAATGGACCGTTCAAAATTAGAGTTGGGCTATAGACAATGATCAATTTACAATACGCGAAGGATGAATACAATGCATCTCAAGTACTCGGGAAGGGTACAGTTGCCACAGCAGTTACAGGCGAGAGGTAGAAGAGAAACAATGCCATATACTAGAGAAGAGGTGCAGATAAATATACTAGCAATATAGTTATGATTGTGTGCAATGTGTGAATAGTTGGATGAACAGGCATTTGGTTATTCAGAGCAACGTAAAGGGTGCAGCATTCGACACGCGTTTCTGAAAGTGTTTCTAGATGAGTTTTATGTGTTTGTTGTAGTTTGTAGACGATCAGCGGTTAAACGAGGGGCAAAGGCATGGCTAACACATTTAGCTAGCACTGGTCGGCAGGTGAATGCAAGTTAGTTGGTTGATTGAAGAATGTACGAATAGAGATAGGAGGCCTACCTTTCACTGATATATGAGAGGGTGGCAGCTAAGCGCTACAGAGCGCAAACAGGGCCTTAGTCTGGCCTTTGTTGTGTGCCAGTGTTCGCCAGCCGGCGAAGCGGATTGGAGGAAGACAAGGCCTAGTTGCCTAGCAACCAGTAAACAGCCTCTAACTGGAGTTTACAGACTGGCAGCCATTTTAGAATCAGGTGCTTCGTTCCACGCTGAATTCGAGTAAGAAAGCACTCAATGTAAATACACAGATGAATGATTAGCAAGATGCGGGCTCATTGTGCTTCATGGCAGCCTTAGATTCAGAGGGCTCAGCAGGCACGTGGAGGTCAAGACGCAGCAGCATAGCCGATGCAATCTTCGGGTCTAGTTGTGCCTCCTAGGTGAAAAGGAGGGAAGAAGGGAGTAGGGCTCCTGCCCTCTCCTCAGCAAAGTGTAGAATCTCTGACCAGACACAGGACACAAACAGGGCCGTAGTCTGGCCTTTGTCGTGTGCCGGCGTTCGCCAGTCGGGGAAGCGGATTGGAGGAAGACGAGGCCTGGTTGCCTAGCAAACCGTAAACAACCTCAAACTGGAGTTTACCAATGGCGGCCATTTTAGAATCAGGCGCTTCGTTCCATGCTGAATTCGAGTAAAAGGACTCGATGTAAATAGACAGATGAATGATTGGCAAGATGCAAGCTCAGTGTGCTTCATGTCAGCCTTAAATTCAGAGGGCTCACCAGGCACGTGGAGGTCGAGACAGAGCAGCGTAGCAGGTGCGATCATCGGGTCTAGTTGTGCCTCCTAGGTGAAAAGCAGCGAAGGGAGTAGGGCTCCTGCCCTCTCCTCAGCGAAGTGTAGAATCTTTGACCGGACACAGGAAGCAAACAGAGCCTTAGTCTGCCCTTTGTCGTGTGCTGGCGTTCGCCAGCCACAAATCGGATTGGAGGAAGACGAGGCCTGGTTGCCTAGCAACCAGTAAAAAGCCTGAAACTGGAGTTTACAAACCATTTTAGAAGCAGCCGCTTCGTTCCACGCTGAATTTGAGTAAGAAAGCACTAAATGTAAATAGACAGATGAATGATTAGCAAGATGCGGGCTCACTGTGTTTCATGGCAGCCTTAGATTCAGAGGGCTCATCTGGCACGAGACGGAGCAGCGTAGCAGGTACGATCATCGGGTCTAGTTCTGCCTCATAGGTGAATAGGAGCGAAGAAGGGAGCAGGGCTCCTGCCCTCTCTTCAGCGAAGTGGAGACTCTCTGTTATCTGTTCCTTTCACTGAAATCCTGTGGAAAAGAGGCATTGACAAACAGTTTTAGGGCGTCATTACGAGTTTGGAGGTGCTTTCAAACCCGGGTCCGGTCTGACTGAATGGGAATTTACCGGGTCGTTCCGACCTTGGAGGATCCGGAAAGTCCCCATTCAGTAAACCATTCCCATTGAGCCCCCATAGCTCTCAATGGGAATGGGGAACGCACTAATAACCGGCCCGCAAATTGCGGGCCTGTTATTAGCTCCAAGGTCCCTTAATGGGACCCACAGAGAACGGCTGGTCAGACCAACTGTTCCTGCTGGGATCCGCTAAGGGACCTCGGAATAGGGCGGAATGGGTTTACCAGCACCGGCATCCTTACCGGTGCCCGTAAACCCTTACCGCCCAACTCGGAATGACCCCTTAGTCTTGGATCAGCTTCATGGATTAGGCTGTGTCCTAATGCATTAATGCCCATTCTATCTTTTTTTCAGTTATATTTGGAGATTTTTTTTAGCTTCGTTTGCTTTTCAGAATTCATTTTCTTCATTGTCTTATGGAAGGTGGGAGGGGTTGGCATGTGATTGGCTGTGGGTTTTCTTTGTACCTGGCAGCCAAAGTACCATTTGCTAGAGCACTATTACGTACATCCTAATAGTGAGGCTGTTGTCTTTTACTTCTAAATAGGGAAATTGATGTGAAAGAGAATGTCCCATTTTTCTAAAGGGAAAGATGGCACTCAGAAAGACAAAGATAAAAGTTCCAAAGAGCTTGAATTAGCAGGAAAGGACTTCAAGCAAAAGAAACTGCCCTTTACAAGGGTATGTTAAAAGTTAAAGTTCAAAAGTTTCATTAAACGTTTCAATGGTGATAGTTTCTAAATTGTCCTAATCTATAGTTATTCTTACACTATGAATAGAAAATGATAATGAAATACTTAAAAACCTATAAACAGACATGCAATTTGTTGTTTCTTGCATACTTTTACATTTTTTATACCACACATAATTTCTTATAATGAAATTGACATGTGTGTGTCATTCACAGCGATATCTGGAAATGTGCATGTAAAGTAGTGCAGAACATGGATTTGTTCTGCTAGCTGCAATATAGTGTAATCATGTATAGATTGAAAGGTAATATATAAACATAAATTAGAACACTATAATCAATCAGAGAAGCATAGTAGACATCACACATCCTACTCATATAATGTTTAGCTTGATTAAATGCCAGTGCTAATACTGTAGCTTTTGCAACTCTTCCTCCAGGTTTGTCCCATGCATGCAGATCACCAAACACACTTTAATTATCAGTGTATTTCCTTATATCACTGCTGTCAATAATACGTGGATTATTGCTTTCGAAAACATGCATGCATACAAGCATGAATATAAAATGTACATCTGCATGTGCATGATCACGTTTTACAGTTTGGTCCTGAGAGTTCATGGATTTTGCATGCTACCCATGTTTGACTTTCCATGTGTGATGTAATTTCTTCTTCCTATTTTGATATCACACATACTGAAAGAAACCTATTGATATGCTTTAATAAGCATAGTATGCATTGACAATGTTTCCTACCAGAACTGTTTACCTTTCATAGATAATATATAATATATATGTTGTACTTCAGAGCATAATTCCATGCTCCAAGGGTGATGGTTGCCTGCTATAATGGCACATTCTATAAATAAGGTCTTTTTATAGACCTGGATATATTGTTTGGCAGGAGACAGTGTAATGAGAGGCATACCTCTCTGCATGATCTTGGGACTTTTGGGTTGTAAATCTGTGCTTTCACGGACCTCCAGGCTACAACTGTGACTAGCACTAAAACCCAATGAATGTGATTTGCTATATTGAACTCCATTTAACCGTAAGGATACCTGGATATATTACAGTGCAACTGCATGCACATGCTGGGGTTTTCGGTTTCATTACACTGCATGGATCTCTGTAAGTGAGAGTGTTCATTTTCCTTTCATGAATGCTGTGTATTGTTAAGAGACTTCAATTCAGTACTCCAACTAAGTCAGTGCCTAGTCTGGGATGCCCAATGAAAGCCCTTCTTTATATATTTTTATGACACGTTCATAGATCTGGATGATAAACCCTTGTATAACACCCCTCTCTTTGAATCCCCCTGACCTCACTGAGCCAAGAAGTAGGTTTGTTTTGCAAATTAAAAGATTTATTTTACAAATTAGACAAGATATATATATATCACACTTTTATAAATAAATTAATATTTGATAGCACACTTATGAAGATAATGTTGATCAACAATGGATAATATTACACTTGCACACTTATTTAATTACTTAGGAGTTGGTATAGAGAGGATAAGGTAGCTGAGAATGCTTTTATGGGTTCAAGGAAATGCAATGATGGAAAAGAATGCAGCACAGAAATAACTGAGATGGTTTCCACAAGAGATAATATGATCACTTTTTCTTTTGACAATTCACTCCCCCTATGCAATATAAGGAGATGGAAGGAGAGCACACAATTTTCAGGAATACAATCAAATGCAATACCAATTCAGTTCCCCCCTGCAAGCTTAGAGCAACCAGCATGCTTTTAAAACACAGGCAAAAATACTTTAAATGTGATTTTCAAAGGAAGTCAAAATACGGTAAAAATTATTTTAATTCCCTATAGGAGATTCAGGGTAGGTGATAGCTACTTAAGATTAGTTCAGGTCAACACTAGCAATGATTCATGATGGATTATCAGGTTGAAAATGAATTTCAGCAATGGAAGCAAAAGACAGCGATTTTTGACAGGTGGAGATTGAGCTAGTTTTCAATTTGCTGCACTTTTTCCGAGTGTGTAAAGCGCGATTACGGAAAAACTATAAGGAGTAGAAAGTCGGTTTTAGGCTTGTTGGGAAGCCGAGGATTTTAGCTTTAAAATGAAAGTTTAATCTCGGTTCAAAAGATACTGACGATTTTGTGGAGGTAGATTTTCAGAAATAAAGTAATGATTCAGAATGGCAATTGACACTTTCACAGGTTTGAAATCACAGGATGGACACACAATTTCTATGCATTTCTAAATAGGTGGAAATGGTTTGAATTAGATTATTTTTAAGCTAGGAGATTGGTTTGTACAGCTCTGGCTGGATACTCACTCCTAATTTTGGAAGTAATGGGCCTCGTCACAGATCTGGTCAACAGGGTTAGCTGCGGTTCTCTCTGCTCTGCTGGTCTGGACCTCTGGTTCTGGCAAAAGTTCTTGGCACTGCACAGCGGTCTGGTCGGCGGTTCTGGATCTCTGGTTCTGGTCTCGGCACTGCACAGATCTCTGGTTCTGGTCTGGCAACAGTTCTTGTCACAGGGTTCTAGCCAGAATCACACAGCTCGCCTGGCTGTTGAATAGTTTGGTTAGGTTGCTGGATTCTGAGGCCTCTGGAAAGGATGCTTGTGGACTAGGCCTTTCTGCTAAAAAGTTCTGGAATCTGGAGTCTGGTTTTCTAAGTTTTGGTCTCTGAATATTGTCTGGATTTGAAGTCGTCCGTCAAAGTGCTTCGCAAGAAAGTGGAAAGAGCAGTCCCTACCTGGGTTTCAGTGAGTCTTTTTATGTCTTTTGAAAGTGGGTGGGAAGGCTGACTTTCTATGCCCAACCCTCTGAGGATCCTGATAGGCTATAGGATTCTCTGTCGCCTGACTGGGGAACTGAATTGTGAGTCATCCGGCATCCTTTTTATGGCATACAGAAAGAACACTCCCCTTGTCACTTTGCACACAAATCTATTTTTGACTTAAATGCATATTTATCTATGTACAATTTGTCTGATATTATATGTCCAGTTAACATTTTTCTGTAGCACCAAACCATCGATCCCTGACTTTGTAAGATGTTGTGTTCACTTCTGACAGAATTCTGCCCTTGTCATCCAGACACAACCTCCAAACTTTTCCAGAATTTACACAAATGTGCGCAAGGAATATGGGCATCAGATGATGAAGTGTCAGATTTTTAACATACATACATTTGGAGTAATACCCTATTTTCTGCTACTACCCCCCAGAACATACCACAGAGTCCTAACACCTCTTAAAATGTGCACAGAAAAATCACAGGAATGATGATATTATTGATATCATTTTGACAATTATGTACTATGATTTATCCATCTTTCTAAAATTATGCTCTGGTCCAGATGGGTGTGGTTTAGGTCCCAAAGCACATGGGGAATTCCTTGTTCGTCCACTTCCTCCAAGCTCGGCTGGCTCACAGAGGCAGTGCCCCTCCCATTTCCTTCCGGGAGGAAGCCATTTACGACCCCCTGATTTAGCATTTGCCTGAGCCAAGTAAAGTTCATTGTTCTGTTTCTTGCAGTCTCAGGTATCCCTCCCCTAATTCAATCAGAGAGGTGTAATCTACTTTTGGTGGGGGCAGGAGAAGACAGGCCAGGCCTGTGAATGCAGTTGCTGGGCAAGTTTCAACTCCTGTCGGGGGTAGTTGCTGGGCAGAATTCAATCTCTTTAAGCCAGGCTTCAGCCAAATGTCACTTTTTTCCCATTTTTTTAAAAAAAATGTTTTTAATTTCAAACCGTTGTTTTATTAGTTCGATCAACAAACTTTCACAACTTTCATAAAAATTAAGTTTTTCTTGTTATAATACAGTAGGAAGACTCGGTAGACAACACAAAATGGTGGAACTTCATTGTCACACTTGCAATTAAATTCAAAATCACCATATTCATTTCAACCAATAATAAAGGAATTCAATTTCTAGGAGGGGTTATGAATAGAGAAAACCGATTTACCAAGGATTAACATACCATATTCTAGCAGTAGCTCAAATGTGCTTTATAGAAACAGCTACCATTATTTTCTTATTAGCCTCAGCAGGTAGGCTGCTCGTCTTTCTTGTGAAACATCTTCTCAAGTTCATTGTTTATAATTACTAGCAGTCTACACAGTGCTAATATAAAGCTCGTGCGGGTCCCCCACATGCAAGCTAACCAAAGCCATTCCCTAGTTGCCTCAGTTAATATACAGTCAGTTGCAATTGTTAATGCACGTATTGCCTCAAAATATGTACAAAATATAACCAGATGTTTCAAGGTTTCTTGAATCGAACCATCCCTGCAGAACCTACATGTTAACTGCGCTTCTACTTTCCAGTGCAGTTTGCAACCACTGATTCTTTCTAGCGTAAGAGATTGGTTCATTTTAAATCGCAAATAGGTTTCCCTAGCCTTATTACAGGGAAACTGGATTACATAGGGTTTGTGGGGCCGTCTTGAAGAGCAAAAACAAACTACTTCCTTGTAGCCTTCAAGACCCGCCATTCCCGTTAGCGTTTTACACCAGTCATTTTCTATGATACGATGTTTTACATGATTAGGTCTAAATTCGAGGTCAGCTGGTACAAGTGCAATTTCGTCCAATAAATGAAGCATTTGTGTATAATAGATCGTGATGGAAGATCGATCAGACGCGACCATGAGTGGGCCCAAATCTTCATAAAGACAATTTGCAGGTGGATATAACATTCTGGCAAAATTAGCCAGTAAACGCCAGTTACGGCGTGCGGATAAGGCAGTAATACCAAGTTCCTGCTTTCTTACAATATTTGTTGTGGATTTATCCAACCTCAAAACCCCCTTCCGCATGCACCCTTGCAGTTGGTCAAGGTAGGTGTTAATGTTTGCCAGGCACATATCTAAAGCAAAAAGGATAACACTCTACTTTTAGGATGTAAAATTGCATAAGTGGCAGCAATGAAAATTTACAAAACTTCAGATATACCATCTGCATTTGTGTGGCGAGAGGGGCAGCTTTTTTTTTGTAATATCTCCCTCCACATTGCCAGTGATTGGGATTCAGTTATGGTATAACTAAGATAGCGAATTTTTCAGGAACTATGGTTAGGGGAAAATTCTCAATTCTCCAATTGCGGGTGATGTTCTTTCTCTTGCGATTCCTAAGTACTACTATATTGGATTTTTCCACATTACATTTCAGATTATGAGCTAGACAGTAGGATGCGAATAAATCCAATTTGGTCTGCATGCCTTTGGGCGTACGATCAAATATTACAATATCATCCGCAAAAGCTAGCCATTGTATTTTGAGATATCCAAGCCTTGCTGGATAGGAGATCTGGGTATTCCAAATATCATTGATGCCACATAAATAAAGATTGAAAAGGGTGGCTGCTAAATTACATCCTTGCTTCACACCAAGGGCGATCTTTATTGGATGTGTTGTAGCACCTTGGTTATTTACCCTTACCAACTAGGTGGTATTTGTGTGGAGCTTGGATATCAATTGTATGATGTATTGTGGTATGTTCATAGCAGCCATTTTTTTCCATAAAAGTGATCGTACAACTGAGTCAAAGGCGGATGTGAGGTCTATCGATGCTATGTATACTGGGCCAGAATCCTTAAGTTTGTGTTTAGCTAATAAATGCGCCATAATTGTAGCATTTAGAGGGGTCCCCATTCCTGCACGGAAACCAATTTGATATTTAGACAAGATCTTAAGGTCCCTAATCACTGCTTGTAGTTCCCCCAAAAGCAAACTAGAAAACACTTTAGCAGCTGTGTCAATTAGCGCCATTGGACAAAAATTGCATGGCTGAGACCTCACTCCTTTTTTATAAATCGGAACAATGATGGAATTTAGCCATGACGGTGGGGTATACACAGTTGTCAACATGTTATCAAACAGTTTCTTGAAAATCCCTGCCCACAAAGCTGGGTGGCGTTTAAGAACGCAAGGCGGAATCCCATCTGGGCCTGCTGCTTTTGAGTATTTCAGGGCAATTATTGCAGCTTCAATGGTCAAAATATCCCAGAATGGAAAGGAGGGTAATGCTAAGCAGGTCCATTTATAAACGATTTCTACAAATGCAGATGGGAGGGCAAACTTTTTTTCGAAGTAAATTCTCCAAGATTGCGCAGAGATAGATGATGATTGATCAGAGGAAAGTACAGTTGTACCTGCCCTAAGCAAACTCCAAGTGGAGCGCCTGTCCCTGTGGCACGGTGTACTAAACATTTTCTGATTCTCTTGATTATACATAAAATGTCTGTGATCTCTGCATTTATTCCGATAAGTGTTCAGAACACTTTTTTTCTCTGATAAGTAAACCCCCCATGTGGGAGCGGTTTTAAAAATACTCCGCAAGGCCGCCCTCTTTGATCTTTTTGCTTCATGAATAAAATTCAGGGCTATCGGCGACGATCTTACTTCGGGAAGCAATGCATGCACTTGGAGAGATTGAATTACCTCCGTTATTATTCTAGATATCACAGTAATCTCCTCAATAGGATTGTAAGAATAGAAGTCAGAACTGTGATGCAATGTTAAACGTGCAGAAACCATGTCGTTCACCTTATCACAAAGTTTAGTGGCCCAGCGAATTGACAGGCCAGGACGTGTGCAGGTGCATCATGTCACAATGAAGATTTAGATGGATCATGTAATGGTCACTAAAACCGGGATCATATATTGCTATGTTGTCGGAATACGATTGCAAACCTCACGATGGCTCAGAGACTACAGGCTCCATGCGCATACTCAAGAAGCTTTTACGGTCAGGTTTGGGTAAGGGCTTCCTAGGCGGGAATTTGCAATCAGCTGGGGGAGACCCATCTGGTGCTGCTGCGAATGCCTGTGCATGCGCATAAGAGAATACCACCTCATGTTTTATTAGGTCCTGATCGGTAATTGGACCCCAAAGTGCCGCTATAGCAGTGCACGCACTCGTTCCAGGAACATCACTTTTCACAACCTCTTTAGGCAGTGACATTTTTTTTTTATTAATTCGACTTTTTTTTGTTTTTTAGCCGGAGACGATTTCATGGGGCGCCCACTGCGCAAACTTGATACCATTTAAAACAGACGTGCAAAATTGAGATACCAATTTCATAAAAGAAAGTAAGAACTCACTTGTCCCGCGCTCCCAGCCTCACTGCCTAACATCCCAACAGTCCACTTGGAGCCCACTTCAATGCGCACGTGCGATGCGCTAGTGCACGGGCTAAGTAGGGAAGTTGCCAGCTGGCAGGGGGCCGGGCGCTGCGAGCGGGGGGCGGAGCTACCAGACTAGTAACTGCAACAAAATAGAAAAGGGATATTGTTAGGTTTCTGGATACTGTATAAGCACAACCCAAGAGACTCCTTTAAACTGCCGCGGCAAATGCCGCGGCAGTAATTCAGGATTGAGAAGAAAGAAAGGAGAAGCTAGGCCAAGTCTAGTCCATTAAAGTTCATTACTTGGTGTCCTGTCGAGTTCGGCGTTTCGCACACACTGAACTTCCTCTTGCGCACGGCGCACAGCGTTTCAAGAAAAAGAGAAGGCACAGCCGATCCACACAGCAATTCCGGACAGCCCAACAGTCCACTTGGAGCCCACTTCGATGTGCACATGCGATGCGCTAGTGCACGGGCTAAGTAGGGAAGTTGGCAGCTGGCAGGGGGCCGGGTGCTGCGAGCGAGGGGCGGAGCTACCAGACTAGTAATTGGTGTCCTGTCGAGTTCGGCGTTTCGCACACACTGAACTTCCTCTTGCGCACGGCGCACGCCGTTTCAAGAAAAAGAGAAGGCACAGCCGATCCACACAGCAATTCCGGAAAGCCCAACAGTCCACTTGGAGCCCACTTCGATGCGCCCATTTTTCTTCATTCAAATCAAACTTACAATTTTGACACATGCAGCTAGAACGCTGATTCTAAGTTCAAAACTATGACATTTAAACAGTTGCAACCAATGTGACACTCCAAAGTAAATCACTCATTTATGTTAAACATTTCGATTTTAGTGGTTTTAAGTCCAATTTCACTTAAGCTGCTGACATCCACAGCTCATCCAGTTTTGTTATGAACATTATTTTAGGCTCTTCATCTTTCCAGATTTTGTATGCAAACAAGACTTCATTCTGCCAGATGTCTGCTGGTGCTCAGTAAGATTTTTGAATATCTTGCGATGTTTGAAATAGGCATTTTGAGCTTTCATTCAAAGAAACAAAGGTGATTTCAAAGCGCTTTTTGAGCTAACAGGCACTGCTGTTTTTCCTTTGCCACCACGTTTCACTCATGGCGCTTCTGGCCCCTCACGCTCGCACTGCTGGGTGGCAGGTCAGGCAACCATTTTGGTGTGCGCAAAAACTGCACGTTTTTTTGGGATTCTGGCGCAAATGAGGGCTTTTCGGCCATCTTGGATTTTCTAAGCCCACGGCACCGAATGTTGTAGCATAATGATTCAAACGTGGGTCAAGACACCTGACAGTATTGCAGAGCTATATCTATTGGATGAAGCATGAAGGGTTCTTTTCATGACAACGTGTTGTTTTAGGGTGGTGATTCAGCGGTAGTACCCCAGGTATGCCATTCTGTTTAGGATTCTCCTCGTCCACGTGAGCTTTTAGGCATCACAAAAGCATCAAGTGAGGAGGATTTTGGAGAACAAGCAGTGGTCAACATCATGAAAGGAGAGGTGGTCTCTGCATGAAGCTTTCAAATGATCTCTCCACAGCGATCACATGTTAATTCCCAGAACATGATTCAAGTCTTCCTGATGCAGAGTGTTTTATATAAGTAGAGGTGCCTGACTCATCATATGTTCTAACTAAGCCTATGGAGAAACCCTTTGGTCTTCAGGACCTGGAAGCGGCTGCGAGGAAGAACGGGTAAGTTCATGTGTGCATGTGTGTTTGTGTGTTGGGTGTACGCGTTGGTGTGTGCTTTTGTGTGTGTAATAGGGGGAGTCTTGGGAGGGTTGGGAGGTGGCGGGGGTAGAGGGAGAGGGGTTCAGGGGTAAACCCCCTGGTCATTAGCAAATGGGGCAAGAAAGGGTGGGGGGTGAACGGTGGGGGTTGGGAGTGAAGACATTTCCTTTTTTCTATTTTTGTAGGTCGCCTAAAATCGGCCAGAAGAAATCGGTCTTCGGGTTAGGTGACCAACAAAAATCAAAAAATTACATAGAACCGCATTTTCAGATTCTTCACTTTTTACCAGTGATTGTTCTAATTCTAGGCATAGTTGTCAAGCTGCTAATAAGCATGAGCCTTTTGAAAAGTCACTGTGATGCAGCTAACTCCCATTTTACTGCAAAAAAAATGAAGTATCGATACTTCCTCCTCCAACTGTGGCGTCCACCAGGGCTCCATTCTTTCACCCTGGCTTTTTAATATTTACCTTTCTCTGCTGGCACACCACATTTCCTCCTTCTCACCCAACTTCCAGTGCTATGATGACGATGCACAACTCTTCTTTAAACTTCCTACTGACGCCCTTGCACCCTCCTTCATCCATGAATGCCTTGCTGCCATCCAGGCCTGATGCACTGCTAATGACCTCTGCCTCAATGCCAGCAAAATAGAGATTCTCCCTATTGGATACCCTGCAGCACTTCTTCCCTGCACTCTGGCCTCCATGGGCTCACCCCCTGCCCCCTCCTTTGAAGCCAGGAAACTCGGATTCATCTTCGACTCCTCCCTCATCTTCATCCCTCATATTCAGGAAATTGTCAGTAAGTCCCACTTTCAGCTCTTCCTTCTCAAAGGAACTCTTCCCTTCCTCACCTTCCCCCAGAGATTTAATGTTACCCACGCTCTGGTTCTCTCCAGGCTGGACTATTTCAACAGCCTCCTCCTTAATCTTCCTTCATCCACTCTGCGACCCCTCTAGCTAATCCAAAATAGGGCAGCAAGACTTATCCTTGGCCTCAAGCCCAAGGACCACATCTCTCCTGCCCTACAAAGCCTTCACTGGCTCCCGGTCTCAGCACGGATTAAATTCAAATCCCTCTGTATCATCCACAAGACTATCTGGGGCTGAGGTTGACTCTATCTCCAACTCTTTCTGACCAAATACTCCTCTTCTAGAGTATTCCTCTGGAACCAACTCCTTGCATGTGAAGCAGTTTGCTAAACAGAGAGCGAGTAGTTGATCGCTTTCCTCTGCGGGCTCCCTTCTGTGGAATAGCCTCCCTCTCCCCGTGTGTCTTGAGCAGGACTTCATTAAGTTCAGGAAAAGCCTCAAGACCTTACTCTTTACCTCTTCCTTCTCCTCCACTCTTTGCTAACCATACAGTAGCGTGACTGATGTGCATGGCCCACAGGCATCCTCCGGGCCCTCACCCCACCACATCTCTCATCCCAGCCATTGCCTATTTACTGACCTTTGTTAGGCTCACCTTCCTCACTGGAGGTTGCACTTACGTTTTTTCTCCTCTTACCACTTCACCCTGAGCACTTCTCCATGAGCACCACCGCACCTATCCCATACCCCCCTCCCTTCTGCACTTCCAAGTTCTGAACACTCACAAGGCATAGTAGGTTTGTCTCCCCTCCCTAATATTCTTCTGATTTGTTGTACTGTCAGTTCAATTATTTATCTTTGTTGTAATTCATTGTCTCCCTGTCCCCACCCTGTTGCCCTGTGGACGCTTTGAAACAGTTTTTCTTATTGTATAAGCGCCTAAGAAGACACCAATAAATAAACACATAAATAAACTAGGCTCATGCTTCAAAGAAAAGAAGGTACCTCAAAACATTGAAGTTATGGAAGGCATATTTTATTGAGAAACTGATTGGGAAACAAGGGTTGTCATTTTGCGCTCACGGGACTAATGAATCATTGTACAATTTAAATAAGAGTGCAAATAACCATGGAAGTTTTCAAATAATGGTCTTACGTCTTTCACATTATGATGCATCACTTAAAAACCATCTTCAAATGTGTATTCAAGAAACTGAAGAAAGAATAAAAACCTTCCCAAGACAGAAGATTAATGGATGGACAGGCAACTGAGGCAGGGCATGGCTCTCTTGTCACATCTTTGTCATATACAACTGTAAAGAAGGTTTTATGGCAATAGTTCAGTGTCTGAAAAAGAGGGAAAAAGATTCTGTCCAAATTGATTCTGCACAAGATGTAGGAGTTGTCGACCAAGCTAAAATCGTCATTTGATGTTTTAAAGATGAATCAATCATGGAATGGCTCATCTCCGTTCTCCCTGTAAAAGATGCACCAGGAGGAAGATCCAATGAACTGCTTGTGTCCAGTTTTGAAGTCTGTGGCTTGGATTACAAAGACATTTCAGGAGAGTTTTTTGATGGTGCAGCAAATATGAGAAGTGCATATGTGGGTTTACGTGCTGCTTGACAGGCCTCGTATCAAGAGGGACACAGAATCAAAGATAATAATTTCAAAACTTTTATTTTACTAAAGGTCTTGGGTTGGTGTAATGTCTAACTGGCCCTAAAATAAAAGGGATGGTTCCCTTAACTGATGTTTCTAAGGGCCGTCGAAGTCTAGAAGTCCAAGATAAAAATGTGTCTCTGTCTAAACCTATGCTTGCTCTCACTCTTTGACAAACATGTGTTAGGAAGTCTTATAAAAGTAAAAAGTAGTGGTTCAAGAACAATATGAAACCAGGATTGGTTTCAGGAGATCTTCTCACCCATTGTAGGTTGGCCAGCTTCAAAAGATCACGCTTACTCAAAAAAGACTGTTCATAGGACATTTATAGTTCAAACAATTTCAATGTTCTTAATGTCTTGGGGGTCCTTCTCCCAAGCTTCAATTCCTTCAGCAACACCAAATAAAAAAGATTTCCTTTTGACAGGCCTCTTAAGGTTCCCTTAACCAAGCTTAGGCCTCTTCAAAGTTCAAATACCAGTTCAGCTTTTGGGCCTCTCAGAGTTCCCTTTCCCAAGTTTAGGCCCCTCTTACGTTTCAAACCACTGGTTCAATTTGTCAGGATGTAACTTTTACTGTACTTTTACTTTAAAAAATGTGTAATGTGCTAACTATGCACCCGTAGGCTTGAGGGCACTACAACAGAAAACCAACAACGAATCAGAGTCCTAGGACAAGCGAACATGGTAGAGAACAAGCCTAGGATTAAGCAAATAAAAACTTTGCAAATTTCCTTTTAAAAACTTCAGTCGACTTAATACTCCTGAGTTCCGGAGACAGGCTATTCCTTGCTCTAGGGGCTACATTCTGAAAGGCTCCCTTAGTGGCTTTGACCGTACTACATCTGAGGAGAATCAACTGGTCCAGATTGCTGGATCTCAAAGTTCTCGTATAACTTTTTTATTTCAATAGATCCTGAAGATATGCGAGCATTTTACCTAGCCGACATTTCTGAAGACTTACCAGTAGGTGGAACATAAACCTCGATTCCACTGGTACCCAAAGCAAGCCACGTCTAGCCTCTGAGATGTGATCTCTCCAGGCAATTCTCAGCACTGCACACACTGGACAATTCTGTATTAACTGCAGTCGATTAATCTCAGCTTTGTTGATGCCATCCAATAAACTACTGCAATAATCGATTTTTGCACCCAAAATAGCCTGTGCAATGGTCTGTGTTCTTCTAGGTAATAAAAGGATGAAGATGGGTCAAAAGCTTCATATAATAAACCGAGGAAGACACCACGCTACTCACATGAGCCTTCATATTTAGATGTTGGTCAAAACCAACACCCAAAGTCTTAACCTTCTTTTGGACCATTATTCTTGTGTCCTCAATTAGACAGCTCTCATACGCTGGACCCAATTTCTTAATCATGTTAGGAGTGCCAACAACAAGAAGCTCTGTATTTATATTTGTATTTGTATTTATTTATATAGCGCACCAGGCCCAGGGGCATCTGTGCGCATTTCTTACTCTCTTACAAGGTAACATGAGACAACCTCCAAGTAGAGAGCATGGGGTACACGTTACAAATGAAAGTGGTACATTAAGAATAGAAGCAGGCAAAATAGACACATGGAAGAACATAATGATGGATGTCAATATGTAGGAAAGTCTACAAGTAGGGTCTAGAGAGTAAGGAAAGAACAAATTGGCAGAAAGTCACCATCCACACTGCTTCTAAGTATAAATTAGTCAAAGAGGGTCAAGGCTGCAGGTATCTGGGTAGTGTGGATATACTGCCAGTATAATTCCACTGAGGTAAGTAAAATTGCAACACAAACAAGTCCCAGTTTCACTGCGCCAAGTACAGCAAAATAAAAATCGGGAGTCCAAGTGATTTGGATGAAAGAACAGCCTTTAAAGTCCAAGGTTTAGTACAAGCAACAGCCTAACACATGTTTCAAGCCTTCCATGGCTCTTCATCTGAGGCGTTATAGGGATAGAGCCTGAAATTTAAGCTGAAGGGACAATGAGTACTTTTTGGGTATTGTCCCTTCAGCTTAAATTTATTTCCCTATACTTGGCGCAGTGAAACTGGGACTTGTTTGTGTTGCAATAGGGTCTAGAGAGTGCAGACTAGATTTCGTATATCTAGCGTGAAGGGCCTGGCTAAGGGGCATTGGCTCTGTCTTGCTCCGTTAGCCAGAGTTTGGCCGATTTCTTAAAGGTGGTGACCTAAGTGAATTAGGGAGTGAGTTCCAGAGTTTGGAGGCAAGTACAGGGAAGTTAGAACCACCAGCGGTTTGTGCTTTGAATCTGGGTATGGTGAGTGAGTGTGCGTGTGCAGATCTGAGTGGGCGTATGGCTGTGTGGGCAGTAAAGCAGTTGGACAGGTATTCGGGGGCTTGTTTGGCTCTGCACTTGTGTGTGAGTGCAAGTGCTTTGAGCGATAGTCTACTCGCCACAGGGATATTAAGGGCCACTCTGATGGCATTATTTTTTGTTACTTGGAGCTTATTTAAGTTCTTTTGGCTGGTTCTGAGAGAGAGCGCATTGCAATAGCCAATTTTGGCCATTACAAGGCTTCTGGCCAGAATGATGTGGTTGGGAGTGGAGATTAAGGGTCTACAGGCTGTTACAAGTGTACAAGTGTATGCTGAGGCTGAAACTACTGAGTTGATTTGTTTAGTCAGAGATAGGGTAGAGTTTAAATGGAAACCTAAAGTTTTGGTATTGTTGGAGACCTTAATAACATAACTGTCGATGATAAAGGCTTTGAAGGTAGGATCCAGTTTGTTAAGATGTGTGTGGGAACCTAGGAAAAGTAACTCAGTCTTATCATCCTTTAAACACAGGCCGTGACAAGCCATCCAGGCTTGGGTGACTGAATAGACATTGTTAAGAGCCTTGAGGTCAGTGGAGTAGTCCCCCATTATAGGAATGAGTATCTGGTTGTCGTCCGCATAGTTGGTGTAGGTAACACCCAGATAGTCAAGGATATCGAATAATGGTTTGGTAAACACATTATATAATGTTGGAGACACACAGGACCATTGCGGGACCCCACAAGTGACAGGTGAGGGATCAGATGATGTGGTCGGGGAGAAAACGCACATAGATCTGTTAGAGAGGTATGATTTGATCTAGGATGAGGCCTCATCTGAGAAGTGGGCCGCAGTTTTAAGGTGGTGACAGAGAATTTGGTGATCGACCAAGTCGAACCCTGCGGAAAGGTGAAGTAATAGTAAAAGAGCCAACTTGCCTTTGTCTTTGATGTCCTGAATTTGTGTTTTAAGATCTAGGAGGGCTGTCTCAGTGCCATATTTTGGGCGGAAGCCTCATTGTAGAAGGCCAAGTAGTTTATTAATCTCGAGGTAGTCCTGAATTTGTAAATAGGCTGCGCGGTCTAAGATTTTCAGGAGAAAAGGCACTGTGGTGATTGGTCTATAGTTGGATGGGTTGCTAGGGTCTAATGTAGGTTTTTTTTATGAGGGGGATGACCCAGGCATCCTTGAGATTGTCAGGTACTGTGCCGGTTTTAAAGGAAGCGTTGATGAAGGAGGTGATGAAAGGGGCTAAGTCATGGGCAGCTTCCTTGATGATAGGGGCTGGACAAGAGTCTCCTTGACAGTTAGAAGGTTTTAATTTTTTTATGATATTTTCCACTTCCCATGTATTTAAGGGCGAGAAGCTGAAAGGTTTACAAGAATGCATAGGTGCTGGCGGGCTGAGGGTAGGTAAAGGCGAGAGGGGGCCTGTCATCAGATGCCATTTTTTGTTGTTGATTTTAATTTTCAAGGTTGCGATTTTGTCCATAAGTGCTTTTTGTATGCTAGAGCACCAGACAGAGTTGGTATTGCACTTATCTGTGGGGGTAATGGGGGGATTCAAGTTCTTTAAGGATCTTAAAGAGCTCTTTGGTATTGGATTCTGCCTGCAGAATCCGTTTATTGTAGGTTTCTTTTTTTGCTGCGATGATAGCTTCCTTCTAGTTGACTGATGCCAAGATTAGTGAGTTTTTGTTTAAATCTGTAGGATGGCTTTTCCATAGCGATTCTGCCCTTCTTTTGGCTTTGTGAAGATCACTCAGCTGAGGTGTAAACCAAGAGTTGAGATGTGTGTGCTGTTTGGATTTGCGTAATTTTAGTGGAGCTATGTGATTTAACGCTTTTAAAATGGTTTGGTTGTAAGTATCAACAAGGACTGTAGGATCAGAACAGTGGGTTGCCGCTTTGTTAAGAAGGGGGAGGATGAGAGGTAGTAGTTTCTCCTCGGTAATGTCATTGCGGGTTTGAATGGAGGATGCAATGCTAGGTTTGATGTTCGGTGAGGTGGCTTTGATTGAGAAGGTTATCTTGTGATGGTCTGACCAAATGCAGGGGGTAACCGCTGTCAAGTTGATACTACAGTTAGAGTCAGCAAGCCAGTCGAGGGTTCTCCCTTTAGAATGTGTAGGTTCATGTATGTGATGGATAAATCCTAGGTCAGACAGTGAGCTACCCAGTTCGAGGGCTTTGGTATCATTGGGGTCTCGGAACCCGAGGTTAAGGTCCCCTAGAAGTATTAGTTTAGAATTGGGCTTGGTATTGACAGTGAGGAGGGTAGATATATCCTCAATGAAAGATGAGGTGGGACCAGGCGGTCGGTAAATTAGATGCACTATTGCAGTTTGGTTAGAGATAATTCTAGTTTAACTGATAGTGATTCTCCTGAAGGAAGCTGGTTGTTTGGGATTTGTCTGAGCTCAAGGGTGTTTTTGAAAATGAAGGCTACTTCTCCGCCTTTGGACTGGTTGGAATCTCTGTCACTTCTGATAATGGTTGTCCGGTATTGCTAAGGCAAGGGAGGGTCCTGAGGCTGCGTGAAGCCAGGTTTCAGTAACGGCTAGGAAGTTTAGGTCCTCATTAGTGATAAAGTCAGCAATATCAAGGGCATGAGCTGGGTGTGATCTGGCGTTGACCAGGGCCCCTTTAAGAGCAATGGCTTTTCCTGCTAGGAGGCTAGAGGTCTGGGTAGGTGGTGCATTTTTGCAAGGGCTGTTGTTGTCGTCAGTGCAAGTGGTGGTGACAGTCGGTGGTGTGGTTTTTGTTATAGTGACGAAGGAGTGGCAAGTTTTTTTAGTGGTTCTAGAGCCAAGCCTGTAGTTTCTAAGAGTGATTGAGCAGGGCTGGTTAAGTGTAGGTTTGCGTGAAAAATGTTCAAGCCAGAGTGCAGGTGAGTCCAGGTATGGGTTAATGCTGTGCATGATGTGCTTGGAATCGGGGCTATTCGATGCAGGGCTGTGTATGGTACATATGGGGTGATCAAGTGTGGAAGAGGGAAAGTAAACAAAGTAGTTATTACCAGATAGGGTTTCAGTGGGCCTCATTCCGGGTTTGGAGCTAACCATGGAGTAATTAGCTCCATGGTTGCCTCCGAAAGCGTCCCAAATCCGGCATGGTGAATGGAGTAATTACCAGTCCATTCCAGGGTTGGAGGGACCGGTAATTCCCCATTCACCTTTTGCCCTTCCCCATTCCCATTTCTCCCCCATAGGGGTACCGTAATTACATCCGAAGTACCTTTGTGGGTCCCGTACTTTATTCCTGCTAAAAGCAGGAGGTAAGGAAGGACCCGCAAAGGGACCTCGGAATACGGAGGTAAGGGATTACTGGCATCAGCACCCTTACCGGTGCCGGTAATTCCTTACCTCCAACCTCGGAATGACCCAGTGTGTGATAATACATGGAGGAGCACAGTAGCATTGATTCCTGAAGTTACAAAGGACAGAAGAGATCCTAGCATGTGAATGAGCCAACGCATAGTTGGTTAGGTAAAAAACAACAGGTAAGGTTACAGGTAGCAGCAAAATCGGCAGCTGCGACAGATAGCAATAATGGGCCTCATTCAAAGTTGGGTGGTAAGAGTTTACCGGCACTGGTAAGGATACCGGTGCCGGTAAACCCTTACCGCCCTATTCTGAGGTCACTTAGCGGAACCCACAAAGGACGTGTGGTCTGACCACACGTCCTTTCGGGTCCCGTTAAGGGACCAGGGCGCTAATTACGGGCCTGCTGCTTGTGGGCCCATAATTAGCACCTACCCCAATTGGGAATGGTTTACTGAATGGGGACTTACCGAATGGGGACTTGCCGGTTCCACCAAGGTTGGAATTACCCGGTAAATCCCCATTCAGCCACACCGGACCCGGACCTGGGTTTGGAGGCAGCCATGGTGCTAGTAGCACCATGGCTGCCTCCAAACTCGGAATGACCCCCAATGACTCAATGCTAATATGACTCATTTACAATACACAATGAGAGTACATGTCATATGAAAGTCAGGCAACTTAATAAGTTTAAGTGTCTATGACCTGAAGGTCTGAATAGTTTTGTTAGGCTAGTTCAATGAGGGCAAATAATAGACTGGCTTTCCCTAGGGCTAGGCAAACATTATAACTGCTAATACCGTTGCAAGGCTATTGAAAGTCACGGGTAGGTGGCTGGCACTGTTCAGTAGTGGAAGGAGTATAGGACAGCAAGTCTGCTGCTGTTGAGCATAATGCTTAAAGGCTAGAAATATGACAGACAGGGTGAATATGCAGGTGGTACGTAAGCGACATGCGGCTAGTAAAGAGACAAAATCATTCACAATACAGAACGCAGTGCAGTGTAAGCATAAACGATCACTACAGGGTACTATGTTAGGGGTCACAGAATGGTGGGGACGAGATCTGTCTTTTCTCTGTTCAAAGCCAGGGCGTTTTGAACCATCCATATAAGAGAGTACATTTTATTCAACTGCCCTTCATCAACATCATATATACCAGTAATGGGGATGACACACTACGTGCCATCCGCATAATTTGTGAACACCACCCCACTTTGTCTAAAAGAGCAAAGAAGGGTATCGTAAGATTTTGTAGAGACAGGGTAAAATACATGAGCCCTAAGGTATGCCAAATTTCAGGTCTACAGGCAAGGCCTCTGCCTCCTCTTAGTAGACTGTGCAGTCCCGATTACTCAAAAATGAGGAGACCCAATCAGATGATGCACTAGAAAAATTAGCAACTTCCCTCAACCTGGTGACCATAATGGAATGATCCACCAGTTCGAAGGCCGCCGACAAATCCAGCAGCATCAAGTTAGACGCAGCTCCATTATCCTCCCGCTCCAGCAATCTAGCTTTTAGTTCAAGCAGCGCGATTTCTGTCCCGAATCGTGGCCTGCACCAGATTGATGGCTCTTGAGAATAGGGTACTTATTAAGATGTGCCGAAATTTGGATATACGCCACCCAATCCAAGATTTAAAGCATGGACGGGTATTAGTAATAGGTCTGTAATTTAAAGGTATATCTGCTGGTAGACCTAGCTTTTTGAGGATGGGAGTGGTCCATGCCTATTTTAGATTATGAGGCACCGAATTCTCTCTAAAGGAGGACTTGGCAAATTTACAAATGGCATCCAGCAGGATAGGAGAGCAAGCTGATGATAACAGCTAATTTTCTATCATATACAGTTCTTTAACCCCTTAAGTGACAGTCTATTATGCAAGCACTTAATGGGGTAGCATCAGAGACTTTTGAAAACACCCGGTTCTTTGCTCCTCCCAAGCACAACCACTCCACGATTAAACCTCTCTCTGTTTCCTTACCTTCTTGCTCGTGACTACTGACACCTTTCTTGCCTTCTCCTGAACAC
Source organism: Ambystoma mexicanum (assembly GCF_040938575.1). Taxonomy (NCBI): domain Eukaryota; kingdom Metazoa; phylum Chordata; class Amphibia; order Caudata; family Ambystomatidae; genus Ambystoma; species Ambystoma mexicanum. The sequence goes on along the minus strand of NC_090935.1, from coordinate 149,152,652 downwards.
TTGCACTTTCTTCTCCTTCTTGTGTCCACTGGCAACTTCTTCAACTTTATCTGTTCACACTTGCACCTTCTTTGTCCTTTGTGTGCCCCCTGGCACTTTCTCCTGGTTTCTCCTGCACACTTGCATTTTCTTTACCTTTTCTGTGCCCACTGGCACCTTTTCTACCTTTCCTGTGCACACTTGCACTCTCTTTCCACTTTGCCTCGGTCGTTTACACCCTTCTCTCGCTTGGGGTCACTTGCGCCCTCTTTATTTAAATTTCTTTCACTTCACGCCCCCTGTGCACTCTGCTTTTTGCTTGCTTTCTCTTACTTTCTCTTATCATTCCTCTTTCATGGCTCCCTAGACATGCTGACGTCCATCAGAAATACCGGGCCAGCATCTCTGCACGCTGTTCTCCTCTGGGCCATCGATCCTGCTGCTCTCTTCTCCGTGGCTTCTCTGGTCCAAACAACGTCCTCAGTTCACTAAAATACCTGTGTAGAACCACACCTTTAATAGCTGGAAAAGCAGTCAAGTGGAGTCAGGTATGAGTGATAATTTCTAAAGGCCTGACTCTATCAATGGGACAACTTAAGTTCTTTCTATAGCAGGTTTCCCTCATACTTCCCGTGTTATTTCTATGGGAAATCTTTACTACTCCCGGGTACCTCTTCCTTGTCCCAGTATTTGTTGGCAATAGGGAGCGGGTGATTGTATGGGTTTGGAAATACCCCATGAAAGCTGAGGGAAAGGGTTTTGCGGTGGAGTGGGAAAAGGGGGAATACCATGTCTCACCCCTTAGATGTTCTCCTCCCAATCCCCCGTGACCCTCCACTCAAGTGATCCCTGCTCGTTGTCCACCCCCAGGATCGGGATCCAACAGCGATGGCCACCTGACTAGGGGATCCCAGGGGAGTAGGTGGGAGAACATCATCAGGTTTCTCACAGAGCACAGATTGTCAAAGTAGTGCCTGATGCTGTCTACATTTGGTGCTGCAGTCATATCCTTATTCTAGGTGTCTCTGATGCTGTGAAGTATTGGTGGAAAAACATTTCTTTGGTCTCCTAAATCGTTTAGCAGCATTTATTGGGGATGCTCACAAGAGAACAAATATTTGGAAAGATCAACTTGATCAGAGAAAAGGGCAGTAAAAATGTGCTGCGATTACAATATAATTTTAGAAATAAGATGGTGGGCAAAGGAAAAGGCCCTTAGTTCTTTGGAGATAAAGACTCTGGGCCTCATTACGAGGCTGGCGGTAGCCATGCCTGCAATACAGGCATGGCTGCCTCTTGTATTCATTTTTTTCCGGCACCCAGACATGAACAATTCACGGGTCATTACGACCTTGCCGGATGCGGTATTTGCCCATTCCTGGGCGCCAGAAAAAATTCTTCCCCATTCCCATTGAGCCCTCTATGGGAATGGGGAGGTTGGATGCACCGGCACAGTTTAAAACAGTGCCGGTGAATCCGACATGCTGTGCACAGCTCAGATATTGCCGGTCTGGATACAACGGTACCGGCATGCTTACCGGTACCATTGTATCCGGACCGGCAAGCTCGTAATGAAGCCTAGAATGTTTTTGGATACACTTGAAGTTTTATTGTTGATTTCACCAAATAATCAGTTTGATTCAAAGACCCCTTCTGAGGCCACATCTCTTTTGGAAAAACTATATGAGTACAGGACCATTTTATCAGCAAACATATTCCTGCTTCATGGGCCTTAAACAAAGACTTTCTCCTAGATGAAACTGGAAGCTCTGAGGTGGAATTATTTAATAACCCAACGAAAACTGTGAATAGATGTAAGGAAACAGACTGGTGTAACACCTTGGAGCGTGCAGCGAGAAATAGGTTAAGAACCCGCTTACTAATCACTGTGCATAAACTGAACAATCCAATAAACTACCTGGTTCAGTTTCCAAACAAGAGGCTACGTTCGACTTTTATGCGAGCATGCCTCATTGTCTTGAAAACGAACGAAATCGTAGCAACAAGAGACAAAACCAAGGCTAATTCATATCTATTTTGTGACCAGGTTAACACAGTCGAAACACTGAGACACCTGCTGCTTACGTGTCCGAGTTTATCCACAAAAAGAACGACCCACCTTGGACAGCTGTATAAACACCTTTGTAGCCTGGATGAGGAACACTAGTGGACCTACCTAATGAATGGTATAAATAGAAAAACAGTTATTGCAGTACTGAAACCAATGGCTTTGATATACGTTGCTCTGGGGGGCGATGCCTTACAATCCCGGGAGTAAAAAATCGATAATCTATTTCAAAGAGAATGCCATCAATATAGAATCATGTAGAGAAAATACGGATGTCGCAGGTCACTGTATTCAGACGGTAGTAAAGCCTAACCGTCACCGCAAAACAGTGTAAAGCAAAAGTGAATCCAGGACTCAGCGCCATCAAATATAGGCTTGTTTAATTGTGTTGTATTGTCACACATTCAAAAACGGAAAGAGCCCATATAAACGATAACATGTTTCGGCTATGCTAAGCCTTTTTCAAATCTGGCCCATAGTAGTATGAGACATCAAATGTGCTAGGAATTGTGCGCGCAAGTGCTCCTTTGATGAGGGCTCTGTTAACCGTGTGAACAAATATTTTGATTTAAAGGTTTTTTTAAATATTATATAAATATAGTATGCCTCCTTTTATTTTTTAGATGGAAATGTACTGCACCAATGCTGCTCAATTGATACTGACAAGAAGGAAGTATTGCTGTTTATCTGTTGTGTGACTTTTACATTTGATTTTCACATTTGTGTTTGTTTTATGTATTGGATTACAGAGATCTCTATTTGTTGATTTGTTTAAGAGTTCTTATTTTCTATTAAAAAATCAATTGCTAGTTTTAACAGCACTAGATTGCTGTTTTCCATATGTTTTAATTGACAAGTATATTTTAATATCATATCTGCCGTTTTAATGGTGGTTTGGAGACAGTGCTCGGTGTTCGGGGGACGAGGGGCTGCATGCACTGTGGTCCATGGCTGTGGGTGAGGGCTTCTGCTGGTCTGCAAATAGGCCATTGAATTGTCTTTTCCCCAGGGCCAAAAGTTGCCAGCCCTCCCCTGAGGAGGGGTGTGAGGTGACAGCAGTAGCAACCCGTATAATTTAAGTACAGTATACCAAATTTAAAAAAAGGCCAATTTTTTTTTTATTTTTTTAAAAATTTTTTATTGGTTTGTTACAAACCTTTAAAAAATAAGAAAAGAAATACATAGGAGAAGACTAGAAAAAACCACCAAACTAGAGCACCCACAAAAGGACAGAATCAGTCAGTGAGTCACTCATGCGACATAGATTTGTTGGGACAATGTTTTGGGTTGATTTTACATTCGTCAAAACTTCAAAGCTAGGTGTTTACAGGAAAGGGACAGTTCTTTCACTGATGCTGATTAAACATCCGCCTCTGATTACTTCGATGATTGTATTTCCAAATTAGGTTCTGCCTTTAGTAGCTTCTCCATCATTAATTCTAAGAAGAAGGTTAGTTCAATTGTTAGGCTGCGATCTGAATCTTGAGAGGGTCGTGTCCACCATTCTTCAGCGGACAATGAAGGCTTTGCCATTATAAACCTCCCAAAATGCTTTGTGCGTTCCTGTGTCAGGTGACTACATTCCAGCGTCAGATGTTTCAACGTTTCAGTATCTTTCCCACAAAGTCGGCACGTTGTGGAGGTTTGATCCATGCCATTCCGTATGTTTAGATTTTCTTTGGTTGGAAATTGGTTGAGACGATATTTCATGAACAGTGCTCTACGTTTTTTGTCTGGAAATTTGTGTAAGTATGGCTGGGTTATGTTCAATGTTCTCTCTCCGTTTGGTATCAGCTTCATTATTCTGTGTTTTTTGCACGTATCACCCGTGTCAATCCAGTCTTGGATCCACAACAAGGATTTGACCTTGTTCGGATTTTCTTGCAGTAGATTTTTGTCTGCTCCTATGTCGCTGAGGATTTTTTCACAACGTTGGAGCCACATTGAGAGCACAGAATTATCATGCTTTATAACTGAAGTTTTTAGGATGTTATATTGGATGATCGGCTTTTCTGCAGATACTTTGCGGAATTCATTTAGGGTGTTCCACGTTATCCTTCCATTAATAGATGGGAGGCTCAGCTCATATCTTATACAGGCGGTTGGTACGCCAGGGGGTAGACACAAGACTTTCAACCAAAATTAGTGTTCCAAAGAGGCCCATAACTCTGCTGGGCAGCCAAAGGCACATTCAGCTCCATGGATCAAGGCCGGTATGACTTTTGCATTATAGAATGTTAAAACAGGTGTTAATGAGTGTTTCCCGAATTTTGCGTTTACAATGCAAGCCTGCGCTGTCAGTTGTTTACATTTTGACTTGACTTTTCCTACCCATGGGGCTTCATTTATACTTGAGCTGAGCAACATACCCAAGTACAGTGATTGTTTTTTTAGCTCAATTTTGTCATCATCCAGTTTCCACGTGAACTTTTTTTTCCCAATAGGATCTTTATTCTTTTGCAAATCTTGCAGAATTAAAATTTCTGATTTTTGTGTGTTCACATTTAGGCCGTTTAGCTGGATATATTGGGCTAAAATCCCAAGTTTTCGTTGCAGACCTATTGGCGTCAAGTCCAAGAGAACAAGGTCATCCGCGTACAAAAGCCAATGAAGATCTTTTCCATTAACTTTTGGAGGAAAAGTGTTTGCACTTTTGTATGCATCGCCCAAGTCTGAGATAAACAGATTGAAGATGACAGAAGCCAGGGGGCACCCTTGTTTTACTCCTCGATATGTTTTTATTGGAGCCGATAGGGTGCCACTTTTGTCTAGCTTTATTTTTATCTCTGTGTCGGTGTGTAATGCTTTTATTGCTGAAAGTAGACTAATTGGACATTGCCAATCAAACATTTTTTTCCAAAGTAACTCTCTGTCTATACTGTCAAAGGCTTGCGATAAGTCCACAAATGCCAAATAGATTTTTTTGTTTCTTTGTATTGCATCCATCTTAAGTAGGTTTAGCAAAAAAAGGTTTAGGCCACAGCCTACACCTTTGACAAAACCCGCTTGACGGATGTCCAGATGACTTGACTCTTGGATCCACTCTTGGAGTTGTTTCTGTATTTGAGTCACAAATATTTTTCCCACAACGTCCAGCAAGGCAATGGGTCTGTAGTTTTTAGGTTCAGCTCTATTGCCTTTTTTAAAGATTGGAATGACAATTGCGGTTTTCCAACTGGTTGGGACTTTTGCTTCATTAGCAATTGTGGCAAACAGTTTTGATAAGAAGTTTGCCCACTCTTCAGGGTTTTGTTTGAGAATAAAGTTCGTCAGGCCATCTGGTCCCGGTGCCATGGAGTTGGAGCATCTTTGGATACTCTGTAGGATGTCCTCTTTATCGAAGTACAAGTCCCATTTTGAGAGCTCAGGGAGTATCGGGTCGATGGTGGTACTTTTTTTCTCATATACCAAGTTATAGTAGTTAATCCAATCTTTTTCATTCACCATATTTGATTGAATTGCGTCTTGCGTGCAGTTAAGGTTGTTTATTAGTTTCCAAAACTCTGAGGAATTTTTGTTGTTAAGGCTTGCAAGCATTGTTTCGCTGTCGTTTTGGTACATGACTGCTTTATGCGAGATTTGCCAGTTTTTGTATTTCTGTTTGCTGATTTTAACTGCCTTCTTTCGTTGTTCAACATTCAGGTTTCTATGTTGCCTCAATTCCTTTCTCAGTTGTTGTTTTCTTTCCCGAACTTGTTTATCAAAACGATGTATTGGTAGGATGGAGGGTTTTCTCAGCCCCAAGTCTACCGTCATAAATTGTTGTAGAAGGCAACTATATTCAGCTCTCGATTCTGTTGCACTCAGTACATACTTGTCATAGGATTTTGTTAATATCTTGACTTCTTGAGGTTTTATTCTCAGCCAAGATCTGTTAGGTTCGACAGAGATCTGACTGTGCCATTGTTGGGGCTTCTTAATGTTTGACATTTTAATTGTCAATTCTAGTTGGCTGTGGTCACTGTTTGAGTTTGCTGTGATGTTGAGATCAATGACGCATTGTTGCAGATTATCAGATATGAAGAAATAACCTATGGTGGAGGACTGCTTCAGAAATCTCCACGTTTTTTTTGGCGGAATATCCCCCGTGATGTTCCCATTTAAGATGGTGATGTTTCTTTTTCTCTAGATCGTCACACCATTTTTTTGCCAGCTTTTGTAGCAGGGTTTTAGGCCCAGGCGGCTTTGCCTCATTCACGCAGTCCAGATTAAGATCACCACAACACATAATGTTTGGATTATGGTGAGCACTGTTTATTCCATCGATTAGATCACACACCATTGTTATTAATTTATGTTTTCCTGCATTCTTGTGATGCCAATAGATATTAATGATGTGAATTTGGGTTCTGTTGTTGTTCATCTCATTTTTCGCGGCAATCGCAGAATACTGTATGAAGGGTGATACGTTTATTGTTTTCTCTAAGTTCCAACCAGAGTTCTTCTTTATCATTGTTAAGAGACTGGCAGATGGGCGTCCCTTGGCTCTTGTAATAGCCGGGTTTATAGCTATCTCGTATACGTCGGACACAGGACAATTTGCCATCCATGTTTCTTGCAAGCAGATAACGGTTTGATCGTTGCTCCAGTTTTTTGGGTCATTAAATAGGTGAATGAAGCCTCTTGTATTCCAAGAAAGAATGTTAATGCTCGGGCCGACTGGCCCTTGTTGGCATTAGCTCGATTTTCTGCCTAGGGCACCCGCTAACCAGTTCCAGTTTGATCTCTTATTTGGCTTTTCTATGTCTTGTGTTGCATCGTTTTCATCTATTGCCGTGCTTATGTTTCCATTTATTGTAATTTTTATTTGTTCGCCGGGTGTAAAGCGTGCATGATTTTTATCACTAAACTCCTTTTCAATCTGGAGTGTTACTGGTCGCTCTGCTGCCTGCTCGCTTGTAGATCCTATTTGGGCCACACCAGATTTCTCGGCATGTCTATCCTGACTTTTAGAGTCTTCCGGACTTCCACTTTGGGTATCGATGGAAGATACATCTTCCCGGGACGTATTTCTTTCTTCATGAATGTCGAATCCCATGGACAGCAGAAACTGGATTGCGTTCATGAGCAGGTCACTTATTAATCTGGAGTCAATGTGAAGCCGGACTTTGTCATTTCGATAATCACTTACAAATTCGACTGTTTGAATATCATTTGACTCTATGGAGCGAAGGCCGGGCACATGATGTAATAGGCGTAATACGTTGTTTCTATTTAACGTTAGGCTATCTTTTGTATCTAAAATTCGTTCCAGGATCAATACGTGCCTCCCAGGCTTTTTGTGTTTCCCGTTTTGTAGGCTATTTATTTGGATGGCTTGCCTCCAGGTTCCGTCATTCTTTTTGGCGGTTGATCCTATTGTAGGATCCTTTGAGCATGTTTTAAGTAAGGATTTACCTGGTGGAGTGTGGCATCTCGTTGTTCCAGCAGCATCCTTCACCTTTAGACTATTTGTTAAAGTCCCTGCATCATTTCTGTTGTGTGATATTTCAATCAAACCGTTAACAGCTCTTAGCCGTTTTCTTTTCTCATCCATTGTCTCGAATTTGGTTTCTTGTTGTACTGGATCTGGGGCTTTTAAGTCTTCAATGGGCAATATTAGTTGGCAGATTCTTCCACAGTTTGCCATATCTTGTGTGTGTTTTACCAGATGCTTGTTCTCAATTTGTGGAACACTTTGATTGGCAGAGTCCTCAGCAGTTTGCTCTTCAGTTTCCTCATAGCATGAACCATCCTCGTAGGTAGAGAGATCAAGTAGTTCACTCTGTGCAATTTCTACACTTTCATCTACGATAATTGTTTCATCAATAATGGTTTTTTCGTTTGTTTTAGGATTTGGCAGAGCTTTTTTGAGGCTTACACTCAGCTGTTCTGTGTTTACGAAGACATTCACTGCCTTCAGATTCCTGAGAAATTTTCTTGAGCAGAGATTATTTCGTTTTCTCTTGCATTTTTGATTTTTTGTTTTCTTTTCCAGTTCTTGACTAGAAGTGGCCAGGTTCGGTTTCTGAAATATATCGTAAGTTTTAGTCTTACTTAAATTTTGACCAGAAATATTTCCTCCACTTGAACTAGAGACCTCCACTTCATTTGTCGGACATGGGGATGGAAGGTCCGTTTCATTTGGTGTGTTGAGGATGCTTACGATCTTTTTCTTTTCACCTGTAGACTGAGGATTTTGATTAACATGTAGGACTTGCGAATTGAGGTCACCGGATTCTATGATGCCATCGGCATTGGCAGAGGTTGTTGGACACACTTCTGTTTGGGGGGTAGAATCCTGGACGGCTGCAGTCTTCTCTTTTTCCAATTGATTGCGAATGTTTGGATGGCGCGTTACAGGGTGAAGATTATGAGTAACATGCGCCACATTTGACGAAGGGCAGGAAACCTGTATAGTTTGCATCAACGTGGGACATATAGTTCCCACGATAGACGGTTCCATACCTTCCATTTCTCCAGGACAAACTTGTGTTGTTTCTTTGTCTGGGTGTCCAGACAGATATGGTATTGCCGTACCGGTCCGGCTCACCGGTTGTTGATTCAGCCCCTCAAATCCTTTCATTTGGGTAATAACAGACCTCGATGAAGATTGCTGAGATGTCATCGTGTTTGGATCCACTTCATCCCTTCTCAGTTTTTGACTTTGTTTTAATAGCCCCAGTGCCTCTCTGGTCACCTCAGCTAAAACCCTCTTGTCTTCAGTATTATTTCTCTTTTGGTCTGCAAGGTCCTTAATGGACTGATCTATTCTTTGGATGTTTCCCCAAAGTTTGGCAGTTGTCATAGCTCCCTGGGTATCTGCGAGAGGCAGTTTCGAGTTCATTAAAGCAGACAGGGTTGAGAGATCTTTTATATTCTCGTTAATTTGCTCATACATCTTAAGCATAGGGGCTATCGCTATTGTCAGCGAAGACATGACAAAAGGTCTTAATTCATTTAAAGCCTCCTTGATTAATTTCTGAACGTTTGCATCGTTCCTACTTCGATTTGATGGAACTCTATTACTCAAACGTTTTGGTTTTGAATTATGCCTTTGTTCTTCTGGCGAGTATGAGAGAGATTCATCATTGCTAGATGAGGCTGGCCGTTTTTCTGTACTTAGGCTGAGAATAATCTGAGGTGAGGAGCATCTCTCTTGATGATTACTGTTTAAATTTGTCGAAGGAATAGTATCGATTTGCCTGGGTCTATTCTGTGAGCATTCGAACGGAGGTGACAGACTTTCAGCTACCCGTCTTCTTTTTCTTGCACCACCTAGCCAGTGATTCCGCGGGGTAGATTCTTTAACTGGTGTCGGTGCTGTTTGCTGTGTTCGACATGGTTCACTGTGTATTTCTTCTAGATTGCTTTTTGATTCAATGGCTATGGCTGGGTTTGAGGTTAGAGAGCCATTCATTTCAGTCAAATCTAACAGCAGTTTGTTTACAATGGCCAGCGAATTTTGTCTTTTTGCAGGGGATTGCAAGCTTTTTTTCATAATGTTGCTCTTTGAACAAACAGGATTTATATTTTCTTGTGGCGCCTCGTCTTGGCAAGAGGCGTCATTGCATCTTTCCAGTTTTTCAGAAGATGGGTTCTTGATTTTACAATTTACATCTGTTTCTTCCAACAAGTGGGAAACTTCCATGCACTCCTTATTACAATCTGTATATTTTTCTCGAGTCTCAGTGGTGCAAACTGTATCATTTTCACCTAGCTCGGGTATGAGGGCAGGGTGAATAATTGGTATATGAACCTTTTGAGCACTCACGGGGACTCCTGGACAGATCGGCGCGCATTCTAACCAGTCACTTGTGCAGTCTGAAGTTAGGCGCCTGTCTCTTGGCATTATGACTACAGGCACAGGGTCTGCATCCAGTCCAGCCACTTGCACGGCTTGCAAGGCCAACACTCGCAACCGCAGCGGCTCAGATATGAGATTCCCTCCTCCCGTGGCCCCCAGGGGATCAGGGTCACCCCTCTCCCTCCCGCGGTCCATGTTTACCACACACTAGATGGCAGAAGGTGCCTCGTAAGCCTCGTAAGCCTCGTAAGCCTCGTAAGCCTCGCAAGCCTCCAGAGACTCACGAGACTCTGCACCGACTCTGCACCGACTCTGCACCGACTCCGCGCCGCTCCGCGGAAAGAGGAGGTTTTTAAGTCCACACCCCTCTGGTTGATAGTAGCAATAGAAGAAGGACAGCACTTCTCCAGCAGGAACTCCAGGTAAGCAGTGGGTCAGAGACTCACGAGACTCTGCACCGACTCTGCGCCGCTCCGCGGAAAGAGGAGGTTTTTAAGTCCACACCCCTCTGGTTGATAGTAGCAATAGAAGAAGGACAGCACTTCTCCAGCAGGAACTCCAGGTAAGCAGTGGGTCAGAGACTCAAGGCCAATCAAGGGTCTATAAAACTATAACCTTTTCATCAAAGAATAAAACGAAATTAAACTACCTAAAGACAATAGCAAAACAACCCTTGTGTAAGGAAAATACCTAAAATGCATACTATTGTAAAGGCACGGTGGGTGGATGAGCAGAGGTGCGCAGGTACTTTATTAGCACAATGTCTATGTTCACAATTACACTTAGGCAGAAAAATGTAGTAAAGCAGGGTTTAAAATTAACTATGGACCCCAAAGCGTCCAAGGTGGACAGGAATTTGCATATTACCTTTTCCTTGCCTTTGGGGCTCAAAGTCATCAAGACAGGCTTTTTCAGCATCGATGCAGGAATCTGGATGCTTCCTGCACGGGACTGTTGTCAAGTCGAGGAGTGGTTTGCGTTCTGATAAAGCTCGAGGAAGATCATGCAGTGTTGTCGTGTTGGGGATGTTAGACGTCTTGACTGGTCTGGTGGAGTGTTGGCATGAGGCAAACTCACAGGTCTGGAGATGGTACAGCATTGGGTTCGAGGTGGACTCTGCAGGTTACCACAGTGTCAAAGGTGCCCAAACCAGTGTCGATGTGGTTTGGAAATGCAGAAAGAGCCAAGTGTCACTTCCTTGGTTATGCGGTTGCTAGGAAGCCCCAATCCAGGGGCTTCAGGACAATGTGTGCCCTTCTTCACTTCCACTCCAGGGTTCCCGTCCAGCCAGTATAGTGGCCTTGGTCCAATAGCAGTCAACCTCATTATTCCCTTTGGATGGTTAGAGGACATAGCTCTCCTCTAACCTGGATTTCTTCTGTCTTCATCTCCCTGTTGGAGAATTTGGATAGATTATAATCCCAAAAGAGGTCCAGATGAATATTTCCTGTCCCTTTGCAAGGCCAGAGATAATTCTTATAATAAGAGTGTTCCCATCTCCTCTTAAAAGCAAATTGCCCCACCACATTGGGTTAAAGCAAGCTTTCTGTAAGGGTACCCATTCCTGTTGAGGTAACAAATGCTCCTTGGCCTCTGAAATAACTCACAGTGTACCTTGCCTTGCAGGAAATGGAGGGGACAGGAAAAAAGAGAGCCCTAAAAGAAATGCAGATGATGCTACCTTTCTCCAGACCAACATTTCCTCTGTAGCTACTCGAACTCTGCCACCCACCTTGCCATGCATAGTGTATTCATAGACCTCCTTCAGGTTAGGAGCAGTTGGTCTCTGTTATTCATCAATAGTGACCTTTGTTTAAGCTGACCTTATATGGCCATTGTTTCCACTCTTTTTATTGCTTGTTTCACACGTTTATTATGTGTTATAGACTTTGTGTGTGTGTCTTGATATGTGTTGCATTCTGTTTAATTAATGTTTTTCTCTGAAAAAATACTATTAAAATCACATTTTGTAATATTATTGCTTTTTTCTGTCCATTGACCGCTATCTAAAGTCTAAAGAGATATGCATTATATATGTTGTCGACCATCTTGATGATGCAGGGTGAAGAGGGTTGTTTAGCAATATTCTTCATGGGATATAGTACATGTATTTAGAAGAGCATATAAATAATTAGGGTATAGGTAATCATTCCTGGTGGGAATACGTTTCTGTGTTTATTTTGTCTAGCCCAGTTCCTTTTCAGAGTCAGGGATTACACTTTTGTATACTGGAGGGTACCTGTTACACTGGATATGGTTCCCAAGATGCTCACATTTGTGTCTAAGAGGCATATTGATATCAAGAAGGTCCTGAGCAGCTCATTCATTCATTCATTCATTCATTCATCCATTCATTCATTTCTGTGGAAAAGCATGGGAAACATTAATTTAGCCCTTACTATAGACCTCAGACCATCACCTTTGTCTGTTTGTTTAACATAGTCATAGTTAAGACAGCAGAACTTGATGAGGTTGTTGGTCGAAAAGGCACTTGTGGTGGGCAAAATGATAAATTTGAGTCATGATCTCTGTCGAAATACACTAGATTTTTACTAGCTCATGATCTTTGTCACAATACACTAGATTCTCACTAGCTCATGATCACTGTCGCAATACACTAGATTCTCACTAGCTCATGACCTTTATCTCAATACACTAGATTCTCACTCGCTCATGATGACTGTCGCATTACACTAGATTCTCACTAGCTCATGATCTCCGTCGCAAAACACTAGATTCTCACTAGCTCATGACCTTTGTCTCAATACACTAGATTCTCACTAGCTCATGATCTGCGATTTACTCTCCTCCCTTAGGCAGAAATCATGTAAGTTAAAAGCCCCACTTGGGACCATCGTTATTTGAGTCAGGCATATTTGCCAATGGTAAGTTGAGTTTTTTTTGTACTCCTGGAAAATAACACATGTTTTTGTTACTTTATCTGTTCCATCCTCCCAACTAATATGATCTCCACACCCTGACTGTAAACTCATTTTTATCTAACACAGGAATGTCAGAGCTGTCAATACATTATTATTTGGATACAGTTGTGTTCTGAGACGCATCAGAGAGAACAGATTCTTTGGTACTCAGTGGAGGGGTTCGCAAATGAGTTCAAATTTGACATGCCTGGAGATTCACCATAGGTTTGAGGGGTAATTCAGACTTTGACCCGTTGCTTCCTGTGCATAGACAGGCACAGCACCAGTGCTACACCTTCCTGATGATGCCCAACTAGGCAGAAGCACGCGTCTTGGGTTTCTGTTAGTCCTTTGCTTCAGAGGTGAATTGCCTGGCATTTCGGTGCCGCTCTGCCCTTCTGGGTTGGAGCAGACTGAGGTGTAAATGGATATTTCTCATCTGTGAAAGGTAGAGTGAAGTAAAACCTGGTTGTACACCCTTTTGAGTGAGAACCACCCATCCACATTCACATGTTGTTTGGTCATTTCCAGTCTCAGTAGTGGGACTTCCACAATTTTGGCATAGTTTTGTTCCGTTGAATTTCTTTAGATTCCAATGTGATTTTATCTCAGGCTGATGACAGGCTGTTAATTGTATTGCATTTTGGCTACATAATAAAGCCAACATAAATTGTCAACTGCAATGTATTATGGGCACAGACATCATGAGAATGTGTTGTATAGTGCCAGTTATATTGTGGGCTCATGTTTGTGATGCGTGTGCCCTAAATATAAGGTAGCATTGCCAAGTAGAACATACTTTCATAACCCATGAGCTTTACAGTGGCAGTACAGGACTATATTTTAGACACGTGCACCATGAAGACTCAGCACTAGTATATATTGTGGGCAAGGTAATCATAAATTGAATTGTACACTGGCAATGCTGGAAGATATCGGCAATCATGGAAATGCGTTTTACATTGAAATGCTAATTCATATTATGAATAAAGGCATTATGAACATGTGCTTTACAGTAACAGTGTTGGCATATACCGGACACATATCAAGAAAAGCATTTTTCCATGGCAATGCAGCATCACGATGTGCATTTTACAGTTCAATGCTGGCATAAGAAATACGGGAGTGTGTTTTACAGTGGCAACACTGTTTATATTGTGGGTCCAGGCATCATGGCCATGTTCTAACGATGCTCCCGTTTACTGTTTGTAACCAGGAATCTGTTCTTTTGCTCATGGCAGACGCTATGGACCTGATTGTGAATTGTATGGCTTTTTAACCCTTATTCCACAATTGGTGTATTGTAAAATACACTATTTCGTTCCATTAGTCAGGGTGAGCACTACCTCGGTGGGCCAGCCAAATGCATCAGAAATCTTTTCATTCGTACAGTGAAAAGATGTACCAGCTGCCGCCACTGCCAGGCACTGGGAGAATTGAATTCGCCACGATATGGAGCGCCCCTCGCCGGAGTCAGTGCTCTCTGCCTGACAGAGAATCCGTGGCAATCGGCACAGAATGCGAGTTGCTGCGCCCCAGATCCCACTTCCCAGCAGGTGCCACTGGAGACAGTGCTGCACAGTACCCTAGTGGGCCACCCAGCAGACACCTTAGCATAAGCAAAACATCCTGGGGGCGAAAAGAACGGGAAAACAGTCGACAATACGGAGCTGTACTACGTATAATACCCGAGAGAAACGTATGAAATATATCAGGTGCAGTGCTCAGTCTGAGAGGAGACATGGAGTCAGCCTGGCCACTGCACCTATCACACGCATCATCCAATCCTGACATAGGGACTGTGACATTACATTGACATTTATTGATTCCCAACGCTGCTCGACGTGAACACTCAGATATATTTTCGCTTCTTGCATTTTGTACAGCGATTCTTTTTAAAGTAGCATTCTCTTTTGGAAATCAGTGTTACAAAGAATACTGAGAGTCATGGTTTACTTAACACATAATCGCTGCTATTTGGACATTAGAGGCAGGGCAGTGGAATGGGTTTCCAGGAGTCCGAAGTCCACCTTTTGAGATCATTGGGAAAGAAAGGGCACAGGAAGCAGAAGCAGAAAGAAATTGCAAACCCACAAAGAATGCAATAGAGTGGAGGAAAAAAAAAATAATCGCATCTGTGATTGCCCCCCTTGGCTGAAATACAGCAAGCCTGGACCAGTTCCCAGGAAGCTTCCAGGAAAAGCCATGTTATTGTTCAAGCGCCTGCAACTCAAAAATACAAGACTGGGTCTCAGAACTATGTCTTATTTCATCTTTTATTGGGCAATTATGTCACTGCAAAAATGTATAAAAGTGAAGAAAAAAAAGCAATTATGTCTCCCATTCGACTTGCCTTTATTTACCTCCAGGAAATGTCAGGGTAATGCAAAGGTATGAGATGCGTTCGCACCTTTGACTTATTTCTCCCCTCGCTTTTTTTTTAGCTCGAATAGCCAAACTATCACAAATTGCCTTTTGATGTCTGCATTGCAAAGCTAAGTGTAGCAGACACCCAAAGGGCCTGTGACTTATAGCTCCATCCTGTTCTTACTTTGAGCACACATTCGTTCTTACTTTGAGCACACCTTCGTTGTTACTTTGAGCACACCTTCGTTGTTACTTTGAGCACACCTTCGTTGTTACTTTGAGCACACCTTCGTTGTTACCTTGAGCACACCTTTGTTGTTACCTTGTGCACACCTTCGTTGTTACTTTGAGCACACCTCTGTTGTTACTTTGAGCACCCCTTCGTTGTTACTTTGAGCACACCGTCGTTGTTACTTTGAGCACACCGTCGTTGTTACTTTGAGCACACCTTCGTTGTTACCTTGAGCACACCTTCGTTGTTACTTTGAGCACACCTTCGTTGTTACTTTGAGCACACCTTCGTTGTTACTTTGTGCACACCTTCATTGTTACCTTGAGCATACCTTTGTTGTTACTTTGAGCACACCTTCGTTGTTACTTTGAGCACACCTTCGTTGTTACTTTGTGCACACCTTTGTTGTTACCTTGAGCATACCTTTGTTGTTACTTTGAACACACCTTCGTTGTTACTTTGAGCACGCCTTCGTTGTTACCTTGAGCACAACTTTGTTGTTACTTTGAGCACACCTTCGTTGTTACTTTGAGCACACCTTGATTGTTACTTTGAGCACACCTTTGTTGTTACTTTGAGCACACCTTTGTTGTTAACATGAGCACATCTTCGTTGTAACTTTGAGCACACCTTGGTTGTAACTTTGAGCATACCTTCGTTGTTACTTTGAGCACACCTTCGTTGTTACTTTGTGCACACCTTCGTTGTTACCTTGAGCATACCTTTGTTGTTACTTTGAGCACACCGTCGTTGTTACTTTGAGCACACCTTCGTTGTTACTTTGTGCACACCTTCGTTGTTACCTTGAGCATACCTTTGTTGTTACTTTGAGCACACCTTCGTTGTTACTTTGAGCACGCCTTCGTTGTTACCTTGAGCACAACTTTGTTGTTACTTTGAGCACACCTTCGTTGTTACTTTGAGCACACCTTGATTGTTACTTTGAGCACACCTTTGTTGTTACTTTGAGCACACCTTTGTTGTTAACATGAGTACATCTTCGTTGTTACTTTGAGCACACCTTCGTTGTTACCTTGAGCACACCTTTGTTGTTACTTTGAGCACACCTTCGTTGTTACTTTGATCACACCTTCGTTGTTACTTTGATCACACCTTCGTTGTTACTTTGATCACACCTTCGTTGTTACTTTGAGCACACCTGCGTTGTTACCTTGAGTACACCTTCGTTGTTACTTTGAGCACACCTTTGTTGTTAACATGAGCACATTTTTGTTACTTTGAGCACACCTTTGTTGTTACTTTGAGCACACCTTCATTGCTACTTTGAGCACACCTTCGTTGTTACCTTGAGCACACCTTCGTTGTTACCTTGAGCACACCTTCGTTGTTACCTTGAGCACACCTTCGTTGTTACTTTGAGCACACCTTTGTTGTTACTTTGAGCACACCTTTGTTGTTAACATGAACACATCTTCGTTGTTACTTTGAGCACACCTTTGTTGTTACCTTGAGCACACCTTTGTTGTTACTTTGAGCACACCTTCATTGTTACCTTGAGCACCCCTTCGTTGTTACCTTGAGCACACCTTTGTTGTTACTTTGAGCACACCTTTGTTGCTACTTTGAGCACACCTTTGTTGTTAACATGAGTACATCTTCGTTGTTACTTTGAGCACACCTTCGTTGTTACCTTGAGCACACCTTTGTTGTTACTTTGAGCACACCTTCATTGTTACCTTGAGCACAACTTCGCAGTTACTTTGAGCACACCTTCATTGTTACTTTGAGCACACCTTCATTGTTAACATGAGCACATCTTCGTTGTTACTTTGAGCATGCCTTCGTTGTTACTTTTAGCACACCTTCGTTGTTAACATGAGCACATCTTCGTTGTTACTTTGAGCACATCTTTGTTGTTACTTTGAGCACACCTTCGTTGTTACTTTGTGCACACCTTCGTTGTTACTTTGTGCACACCTTCGTTGTTACCTTGAGCATACTTTTGTTGTTACTTTGAGCACACCTTCGTTGTTACTTTGAGCACGCCTTCGTTGTTACCTTAAGCACAACTTTGTTGTTACTTTGAGCACACCTTCGTTGTTACTTTGATCACACCTTCGTTGTTACTTTGATCACACCTTCGTTGTTACTTTGATCACACCTTCGTTGTTACTTTGAGCACACCTGCGTTGTTACCTTGAGTACACCTTCGTTGTTACTTTGAGCACACCTTTGTTGTTAACATGAGCACATCTTTGTTACTTTGAGCACACCTTTGTTGTTACTTTGAGCACACCTTCATTGCTACTTTGAGCACACCTTCGTTGTTACCTTGAGCACACCTTCGTTGTTACCTTGAGCACACCTTCGTTGTTACCTTGAGCACACCTTCGTTGTTACTTTGAGCACACCTTTGTTGTTACTTTGAGCACACCTT
This sequence comes from Ambystoma mexicanum, assembly GCF_040938575.1. Lineage (NCBI taxonomy): Eukaryota > Metazoa > Chordata > Amphibia > Caudata > Ambystomatidae > Ambystoma > Ambystoma mexicanum. Next base: position 149,134,901 of record NC_090935.1, on the reverse strand, counting down.
TGTTGTTAACATGAGCACATCTTCGTTGTTACTTTGAGCACACCTTTGTTGTTACCTTGAGCACACCTTTGTTGTTACTTTGAGCACACCTTCATTGTTACCTTGAGCACCCCTTCGTTGTTACCTTGAGCACACCTTCGTTGTTACTTTGAGCACACCTTTGTTGCTACTTTGAGCACACCTTTGTTGTTAACATGAGTACATCTTCATTGTTACTTTGAGCACACCTTCCTTGTTACCTTGAGCACACCTTTGTTGTTACTTTGAGCACACCTTCATTGTTACCTTGAGCACAACTTCGTAGTTACTTTGAGCACACCTTCATTGTTACTTTGAGCACACCTTCATTGTTAACATGAGCACATCTTCGTTGTTACTTTGAGCATGCCTTCGTTGTTACTTTTAGCACACCTTCGTTGTTAACATGAGCACATCTTCGTTGTTACTTTGAGCACATCTTTGTTGTTACTTTGAGCACACCTTTGTTGTTAACATGAGCACATCTTTGTTGTTACTTTGAGCACACCTTCATTGTTACTTTGAGCACACCTTCATTGTTAACATGAGCACATCTTCGTTGTTACTTTGAGCATGCCTTCGTTGTTACTTTTAGCACACCTTCGTTGTTAACATGAGCACATCTTCGTTGTTACTTTGAGCACATCTTTGTTGTTACTTTGAGCACTCCTTTGTTGTTAACATGAGCACATCTTTGTTGTTACTTTGCGCACACCTTTGTTGTTACTTTGAGCAAACCTTCGTTGTTACTTTGAGCACACCTTCATTGTTAACATGAGCACATCTTCGTTGTTACTTTGAGCACATCTTCGTTGTTACTTTGAGCACATCTTCATTGTTACTTTGAGCACACCTTCGTTGTTACTTTGAGCACACCTTCGTTGTTACTTTGAGCACACCTTCGTTGTTACTTTGAGCACACCTTCGTTGTTACTTTGAGCACACCTTCGTTATTACTTTGAGCACACCTTCGTTATTACTTTGAGCACACCTTCGTTATTACTTTGAGCGCACCTTCGTTGTTTCTTTGAGCGCACCTTCGTTGTTTCTTTGAGCGCACCTTCGTTGTTTCTTTGAGCGCACCTTCGTTGTTACTTTGAGCGCACCTTCGTTGTTACTTTGAGCGCACCTTTGCTGTTAACATGAGCACATCTTCGTTGTTACTTTGAGCACATTTTCGTTGTTACTTTGAGCACACCTTCTTTGTTACTTTGAGCACACCTTCTTTGTTACTTTGAGCACACCTTCATTGTTACTTTGAGCACACCTTCGTTGTTAACATGAGCACACCTTCGTTGTTAACATGAGCACATCTTCGTTGTTACTTTGAGCACATCTTTGTTGTTACTTTGAGCACACCTTCGTTGTTACTTTGAGCACTTCTTCGTTGTTAACATGAGCACATCTTCGTTGTTACTTTGAGCACATTTTCGTTGTTACTTTGAGCACACCATCTTTGTTACTTTGAGCACACCTTCTTTGTTACTTTGAGCACACCTTCTTTGTTACATTGAGCACACCTTCATTGTTACTTTGAGCACACCTTCATTGTTACTTTGAGCACACCTTCGTTGTTACTTTGAGCACACCTTCGTTGTTAACATGAGCACACCTTCGTTGTTAACATGAGCACATCTTCGTTGTTACTTTGAGCACATCTTCGTTGTTACTTGGAGCCAACCTTCGTTGTTACTTTGAGCACTTCTTCGTTGTTAACATGAGCACATATTCGTTGTTACTTTGAGCACACCTTCTTTGTTACTTTGAGCATACCTTCTTTGTTACTTTGAGCACACCTTCTTTGTTACATTGAGCACACCTTCATTGTTACTTTGAGCACACCTTCATTGTTACTTTGAGCACACCTTCGTTGTTACTTTGAGCACACCTTCGTTGTTAACATGAGCACACCTTCGTTGTTAACATGAGCACATCTTCGTTGTTACTTTGAGCACATCTTCGTTGTTACTTGGAGCCAACCTTCGTTGTTACTTTGAGCACTTCTTCGTTGTTAACATGAGCACATATTCGTTGTTACTTTGAGCACACCTTCTTTGTTACTTTGAGCATACCTTCTTTGTTACTTTGAGCACACCTTCTTTGTTACTTTGAGCACACCTTCATTATTACTTTGAGCACACCTCTGTTGTTTCTTTGAGCGCACCTTTGTTGTTTCTTTGAGCGCACCTTCGTTGTTTCTTTGAGCGCACCTTCGTTGTTTCTTTGAGCGCACCTTCGTTGTTACTTTGAGCGCACCTTCGCTGTTACTTTGAGCGCACCTTTGCTGTTAACATGAGCACATCTTCGTTGTTACTTTGAGCACATCTTTGTTGTTACTTTGAGCACACCTTCGTTGTTACTTTGAGCACTTCTTCGTTGTTAACATGAGCACCTCTTCGTTGTTACTTTGAGCACACCTTCGTTGTTACTTTGAGCACACCTTCGTTGTTACTTTGAGCACACCTTCGTTGTTACTTTGAGCACACCTTCGCTGTTACCTTGAGCACATCTATGTTGTTACTTTGAGCACATCTTCGTTGTTACTTTGAGCACACCTTCGTTGTTACTTTGAGCACACTTTCTTTGCACCAGGAGGATCGATCGGGGTCTCGTCATAGCAGACAAAAGGGTCCAATCTACACTATGTTGAAATATGAGGGGTTGTCTACATCACCCCACCCCTATAAGTGGTATTTCTCTAGCTTCCCCATCCTATTACGTCTCGGTACTCCTATTCCATGCAGAATAAGGTCTGGAAATACTGTGCGGGGGGGAGGGGGCTCACAATAAGCCAAACCCCATATTATTCTACGTGCTTTGAGGCCACTATGGTGGGGATTTGGCATTGTATATAAGCCGTGTAACATAACACAGGCCTCACAACCCAGAAAAGAGAGAAATACAATATACCAAGCAAGCGACTTCTCATAGTGTGCCTCTGTGCTTGCACCACTCGACCTGAAGCTCACTGATCATTGGCTATGCCAAGCCCGGCACTCCTCAATCCCCAAGTAGACCTGTGGCGCTCTGCCCAGTTGTGCTCTCTGGAGTTCCGCCCAAGGGCGAACCTTGTGCCACTTGTGCCAATCATACTTTTCCCATTTTATTTCCATAGTTTTCATAAAGTTCAATTCATTGCACACCATCCACTACCAGGGATACCAGCCCACTCCAGGCTGCCTCAAGACATCTGCTCAAAAAGGTATCCAGTGATATTAATGAATTGAAAAGAATGAAATACGTTTAGCCGAAGGGCACCCCACCGAGACACTGGAGGGCAGCTCCAAGTTGCTAACCAGGCCCTTCACTAAACTCCCTTGTGCCTTCCTTCTCCAGCTCTTTGATCACACACAGAACATGCATGCCAACTAAGCCACTCACACACTGTCATTGCTTAACCTTCCCAACAGAATAAAAGAAAAAAAGAACGTTACTCCTCTACAATATCACAGCGCTGAGCTTGCTGACGAAAGCATCCTAGCACCACAGCCACACAAGCCTTCCCTCTCCACACAAATACCTCTATGCTGTTGACACAGGACACCTAGAAACAGGCCCCCACACAGAGATCAGGGTACCTCTCAACTGCATGCATCAGCACAACAGAAAAGCTATCCTTCATTTTCCCAGTCCCCCTCTCTTTATGACTATCAAAATGGCGGCAGTGGTGCACGGTATACACCCAAATAACATAACACATTCATGCAACTCAAATGCAATGTGCGCATGTGCAAGTCTGAGATGAGTACATACTTATAGTGCACATATCACAGTACAGCACCCCTGGCTTCAGATTATGACGTCACAATAGCATGTGCAACACAATATAGATTTAGCACATTTGCTATTTTTCGCACTGGCACTCTTTGCTGTGGAAGAACACAGCTCTTTCAGGTGTGTGTTGATATCCGAGAGTTTTCAAGGGGAAACACAAACGTAGAAAGGATATTATGGGTTGGTAGGGGGCACAGTGTGGTCAGGTATTGGGCCTTCGCGACTCCTCGGCATTCTTGGTGCATGTCTATTGGTTTCAATCACTCTGGGAAATCAGGCTTGGACTTGTGGAACTCCTGGCTGTTACTTTCAGTCGCCCTGATTTGCAGAATGTGCTACTCAGGCAGTTGTGTAGTTGTACGGCAGCTCTGTAGGATTGTGACATAGTTGTGCCAGGAGAATCGCTTGATATGATCTAACTCTCTGGCAGTGCAGCGGGTTGGATGGTTCATTACAGCTCATCAAAACCAAGAACAGTTTAGACAATTTTAAAGAGTCCAGGGCAGCAGCGTGTACTTAGTGATCTTGTTTCCGTTGATGTCTATCCTAATGACCCACTCCTAAGTCTGACCCGCTCTTTTTAGATTGGGCCATTTGCTGCTTGCGACACCTATAAGCCAAAACTATCGCATTAGAATGGCACGTGTGGGAGGACACAAAGCTTGAAGGTGTTTCTTTATTTTCCCACCCATTGACCACTTCCTGCCCCTCCCTGCCCAAAATGCCTCCTCATGGGAACTCTTTGAGCTTGCTTCATTCAAGCCTTACCATCAAACGTATCACTCAAAGTGCCTGTCAGTGTTTTTCAAAAGCTTAATACAGAAGCTGTACACCTGCTATTGGTTGAATAGAAATGTCTAAACCAGGCCTGCCTTCCGTCAATCGATTTATAAGCACCATGGTGTCCTTCACTAAAGTCCTGTTAAAAACAAGCACTGACAAAGCACTGACAAAGCCAACAGTTTTGGTTTATATATATGTATTAGGTGTTTGCTAGGCACTGCTATTAGATGCTCAGGTAATCACACCATTTTGAACATGCTACCATCAATAGCCAGTTAATACCACTACAGCAGTGTCTGTCAAGTTTCTTCACATTGCCAACACAAATGATTGAACTGTTGGCAGTGCCAATGCTTGTTTTACTATCTCACACAGACAATGTTACTTTCTCTCTGTGTCTCTCTTTTTGTCTCTTACGATCTCTCCCTTGACCCCCTATCTGTCTCCTGCCATCTCATTCCCTCTCTCTCTCTCTCTTTCTCTAGCTCTATCTAATAGACTCTATTTTCTCATTATGCAATCAGTTTCTGAGAATTGCAGCTAATCGAAATGGGTCTGCCTGGCAGTGCTTCTCATTACCCTAAGTCAGTGGTGTGCCACTAACCTAGCAGGTTTTCAGGATAATCACGAAATATGCAAATAACTCCCTTTGGATACAGTGAATGCAAACGTGTCTCACGTCTATTCTGTAATCCTCACCTGCTTGCGGCCATCGAGGACCAGAGTTACGCATGCCAACCCTAAATGGTATCCAGTGATATTAACGAAAACCATAACACTGAATCACATCGAAAGTGATTCGATATTTTTTTTAAAGGCACTATCCAACACTGTCCCCAAATATTCTAGGACTGGAGTTTGATTATATCATTGCAGCAGTCCTAAAAGATGTTAGGAAGGTTGTTTCGTGTCTTTAAAAAAAATCATGAATCACTTTCGATGCGGTTCAGTGTTATCGTTTTCACTAATATCACAAAGATCCACCCTACATGCAGTGCTAATAATTCCGGCAGTCACAAACCATTTGGCCCTATTTCCCTTGTGTTAACACGGTGTGGGGGGGGACATTAAGAGCAGTCTCAGGCTTCACCATACCTTGCTTTGTCTCGGGAGGATAGCTCAGGGGCAACATGCTCACCTTGGCAGCAAGACGAAGCAGAGCAACACAGGTTCGATCCCCGGCTCTGCGCTTAGAAACCTCTGGGTATTCATAATCACAGATGCTGTACACAGTGGGGGATGTCCATCAAGTCTACATAGGCTGATCGGAGAGCAGCACTTGTAAGGAGTTCTTCAGGTAATAGGGGCATGGGGGCAAGAATCCCAGGTCACATGCACAAGAAATCTGCCCAGTGTCTCAAGCAGGAGGCAGCTACAAGAAGCAACAATCTTCCATATAATGAGTAGAATATAAAATCACAAGCTGTACCCGGTGTATCATATGCCGCTCTCTCTCTCTTCTCGCTCTCTCGCTCTCGCAGTACACTCTCTTTCTCTCTACATCTCTGTTGCACTCTCTGTGAGGGGGAGTCACATTGTTATGTGAGGTTTAGCTAGATGAACAAATTTAACCAAAGATCAACTCCAAGAAATTCAACAAGTTCATCGGATCCAGACATAAGTGGACCAGAATTGTCGAGCGCTGAACGACACGACGCAGGAGAAGGAACAAGTACGGGCGACAAACGCCCAACAGCAAGAGGCACCAACTTCAGAGGTACTTTTTAAGACAGAGGCCAACGCAGAAGAGGACAAGGAGAGGACGCAGACAGAAATCAACAGCGTCCACATACACGATTGAACCCCAGGAAAACTTAGTAGTTAATTTGTCTAAATATCATTTGTCTATTTGTTTAAATATCATTTGTCTAAGGAAGAAAACGATCTACTACAGAAAGGACTCAATTTTGTCCCAACATATCATTCTACTCTTATTGAAAAGAAAGTGGAACTCTTTACATTTTCAAGAAAGCTCAGATTAAAAGCATTTTTTGCAACAATTGAAGAAGACAATACGGAGCTCACAGCATCAGAAATTGAGTACAAAGAATTCAAACCTAAAAGTACCTTTATACCTCCTATCAACTACCCATAATTGATAAGTGCCCATGTGGCAAATTCTATGTGGGACAAACTGTTCGCAAAGCGAAAATCAGATGAAACGAACATCGTTCGAATATTCGTACAGGCAACCTGAAATCTCCGGTAGCGAGACATTTCAAAGAAGCCCAGCACCAGATAGCGCAAATGAAATTCCAAATTTTGGATGTACTTGAAGTTTCACAAGGACAGAGAGTGGACATTAACAGACTCTTAAACCAGAAAGAAACCTTCTGGATTGAAAAGCTTAACTCCATGCAGCCGGATGGTCTCAATGAGGAATGCAATTTTGCGTGTTTTCTTTAAAGTACATTTAAAAAGATTAAGTTGAAATTATATGTTGCTTGCTGGAACGTGAGTATGCTGTTAACTATTGAATGTCTAACAATATGTGTAGAAGGTTGAACCATATGGCAATAGAGTTGGAACAAGTACGTAATTGGTTTGTATTACCAGGAGTGTATATTGAAGAACGTCAAAAGTATACTGGTGTGCTTTAATGATTTAGAAAACACATGTACAACTTTAAGTAGAGTTATAACAGTCAACATAATTATCAGACCATATTCTTAATTTGAGTTTATTCACATACCGAATTGTTAAATATGATATTTTCAGCGGGTTCTCCAGTTTAATAATGAGAAGTACTTATCTAAGATGTTTAACACATGTGTAAACAATGCATGAGCACAAGTACATATATGAGATCAGGTAATGTTCAATCAACGTTTTTTACCAATCTAAAATGGCGGCCGGCGCGTGATGACGTCATCACGTTGATGACGTCACCACGTTGCGTGCCGGCACCATTTTTTTCAATATAAAAGCAAGCGGGGCAACCAGCAACGCGTTTTCACGCGAGCAAGGTGCCCTGCTGCTACTACACTGGTTTACATATCAGGTAAGACTCCCCCTGTGGGGAGGTGAAACTCTAGCTCACAGAGTAATTTGTAAATAACATTTGTCAGAATTAAAAACCTTATTGGTTAATGTTTTCATTACTAGGAAGTAAAAGAAGCCATATTAAGGACACGCAACAGCTAACATAAACTAGCATGCTTGAGTGAAGAAGAATTGGATAAATATCCAACAAGGAAATACAATAAATAAGGCCAAAGACTTAAAGCAACCTTTTACACAGGTACCTTTCTTGTAATATGTATAGCAGAGCTGATTCTAAGCACAATTTAAAATACAGGATTAGTTTATTTGTGAATGTAAGGTTATACAAATACCTTAGTTAATTTTCATTTTTTATTTCTTTATTATCAACAGTTCCTGATGAAGGTCTAATATTGACCGAAATGCATTGAACAATTTAACGTATGCCAAAGGCCTCAGAAGGATGTACATTGTCAAATAAAAATATCTTTTACTACAAATTCATCGAAATTATCAGTACTTTTTCAAGAATTATTGGAAAATACAAAACACTTTCAAAAGAAATTTAGTGGGTTACCAACGCAAGTCCTTCCAGCAGACTGGTGACAATTAACCAGTCAATAGCATATTAGTATTTCCTACCTCCCTAAGCAACGGGGAGGAATCTGGCGACAGGACTAAATATCTTACCAAGTATAGATTACCTCAACAATTAACAAGTAGTGCCCACTCTTCTCTTTTTGGACAAGTTTAGCTAGAGTCACCACAGTCATTGCAAACATAGAAAAAACACTATTATCTTGAAAGATGTTAGGGGACTGTTCTTTGTAAGGTTGAATGCAGAATGAGAGCAGCAGCAAAAGAGACATCCCTAGAGGTGTGGACCAACTTGGGAGTTTGTGTTTGTCCTGCAGTAATGTTGCCATCATTCATTGCCCACTGTCTCAGTGAAGAGATGAGTGGGAAGTGGATAAGCTTGGCAGGGTGCGTGGTTGGGGTTCTGATAGAACTTGCAAGAGACCAGAGGACCAGCCTGGTGACTCTATGTTATGTTATGTTACATGGTTTTATACCGCACACGTTCACCCGAGGGCATCTTGGTGCTCAAAACCAGAACCGGTAGAACTGAGAGGCCGATATCCAAGGCTAAAACAGAAAGGTTTTCAATTGACGCCCAAACTGATATTGATGTTCATCGCACCTCAGCGATAGTGACAGAATGTTCCAAAGTTTGGTTGCAGTGATTGAAAAGGCTTGTCCACCAACCCTAGACAACTGAAAAACGGGGACAGAGATCAACCGAGCATCCTGAGAGCGGAGAGAGCACACCGCGATGTAAGGACCAAACTTCTCACATAAACATTCAGGCCCCTACCCATAGAAGGCCCAGTGAACAATACATATGGGGCCTCATTACGAGTTGGACACAAAGGGATACCGGGTGCCGGTAAGGACACCGGTGCCGGTAATACCTTTGTGCCCTATTCCGAGTTCCCTTAGCGGGTCCCTTCCTTAACGCCTGGTTTTACCAGGCGTTAAGGACGGGACCCGTTAAGGGACTTTAGAGCTAATAACGGTACCGCAGTTTGCGGTACCGTTATTACCGCCTTTCCCCATCCCATTGAGCCCTATGGGGCTCAAATGGGAATGGGGAATGGCTTTTTCAAGGGGGACTTACCGGTCCCACAAAGGTCGGAATAGACTGGTAAATCCCCATTAAACGAGGGCAGATTCGGTACCGGTATTGGAGGTAGTCATGGCGCTAATAGCGCCATGATTACCTCCAAACTCGGAATGAGGCCCATGGACTTAAACCCGACCCTCTGAACATTTGGGAGCCAGTGGAGAGACCGAAGCAGTGGAGAGATATGGGAGACATAGAGAGAGCGTGTAGCAGCAGTGTTTTGAAGGAGCTGTAACTGACGTACAAAAAAAAGAGCTTGTGCCAAGAAAAGAGTGTTACAGTAGTCAATAGGGCTCAATGCAAGAGAGGCAAGCCTGTAGATGTACTGGGAGGTAGTGAAGCAGTCTTCGGACAACCCTAAGATGGTAATGATCAACTTGACAAATGCCATCGACCTGGACTTCCACGGAAAGTGACATAGAAATCTTACAGCCCAGATTCTTGTTTACTGAAACCGGAGTCAGAGCAATTCCCAAAGCAGATGGCCAAAACAAGGGGATCCACAAGGACGAAACAAATAAACAGATGAGGGGCCGACCACCAGGGCCTCTGTCTTGTCTTCATAAAGTTTAAGCCAATACTCTACAATATAGCCTTATTGGCCGAGGGAGGGGTTTGTTATTGGGGGATAATGACCCGCCACCAAGTTATGGCCCAAGATCGAATGGTCATTATACTGAGCTATAAGGACCCCACCCGAGGTCTGTAAGGCTATTAGCACAAGCTGGTAATAGCAGAAAAGGATTTGGCGATGTGGTGGTTAAATGAAACATGCTAGTGAGTAAAGCACACAAATGTGTTACTAAATTAAATGCAGTGTTGTTTTGTAATGTTTAAAAACTTAAGTTTCCTTGATAAGGTAAGCATTGCAATTACAAACTTGGTGGAACTGGAATAGTGTTAGCGGTAACCAGTCATTGCATCGAATACAAAGCATTGAATGCCAAAAGCATTGAAGAAAATGCATAGAAAAATGCATCGCATTTTTTTCAAAGGTAAACGTTTTATTTTAATTATATTGGGTTTTAAGGGGTACAAAAACAGGGGTGTGGGGGGACCCCCTATTAAAGAAAATGCATTCAATGCTTTTATTTCGTTGCTTTTTTTGAGATGCTAAGGCATTCGATGCAATCACTATAAACCGTTTTAGTAGGAGATTGCTTTAGGCGCAATGTTAAAGTGGAGAGGTTTTCGTTAAAAAAGTGAACGCATTGTTCCATATTTTAGCTTTCACTTTGGTGTGATAAGATAGATTGGAATGTCATATTGAAAGAAATCTCGCTCAGAAAATGCATTTCTTCTTTTAATGCAGACACATGCTTTCTGTCGATTCCATGGCTGGTACTGAAGTTAGCCTGTCTGGAATGCAGTCATTAAAAGTAGTTATTGACTGCATTCCAGACATTCTGATTGACTGAGAGGGGGCCAATAACGATTTCTATGTGCTAATTGCCTTTATGTTCTACCTTTTGGAAATTATTAGTGTTTGTGAGTACTGTAACAAATGTATAGTTTCAGCAGCAGTACCAATCAATCAGTTGCCAGAATGCAAAATTAAAAAACTGAAGAAATAGATACTAGGTTTTAATCTTAACACAACATTTTCCAAGAAGGGAAAACATTTTGAGAGACAAAATGGGGTGTGCGCTCGGCAAAAGAAGCTATAAAAAGCCATCACTTTGTAAAGTCACTAATTTTAAAACATTGAAATGTTCATTTATCATGATCATTTCTGGTATATTTTACAGTCTTGAACAGAAAATTACACTTGCCTAAGTGAGAAAAGCACATTACCAAAGCCTTTTTTGATAAACACTTTTATTTGAAGATGGACTGCCTTTATCTCCCTTTTGTATTTCTTCATTCTAACCCTATGTGAAAGGGGCCGGGGGCAAATATCACAAATGAGGGTTTCTGGATGCTTTTCAGAAAATAAGAGTCGTATGGGTACATAGTAACGATTGAAGATTTTTATGTTTGAGAAATATATCTGTGATAAACGGGTTGAATGCTTTTATCACTAAGTATGTAATGCCCAATCGGGTTTGTGCTCATTATATTGATCACAACTCTCTCCCTAACCTTAAAGTGTGTGTCACCATGAACCATATAATCACCCATTCGAACTTCCTCTGAATTTGGATGTGATGATAACATGGTTGCGACAAAGATCACTCTGTTTTTCTTTGCATTTAACACAGCCAGTAACTGCACCTTTCATCTCCTATAAGAGACTGCCTGGCTGGCTTGGGAAGCCTTGCAGAACTTTAAAAGATAATGGGGGTATGGGACTGTGACATATGGACATTCTTCCAGAACGTTATATGTATGATTTAAATTGCTATAACATTTGTTCAGGGTTCTGCAACCTGCGGCTCGCCAGATGTATTGAACTATGACTCCCATAACCCATCACTAGGACTATTTGGCGAGGGTTGATGTGACTTTTAGTGAAAACATCTGAATAGTCAAATGTTGTAGACACCTGAATGATTGTATTAATTAGTGTGAAAGCCAGTGTAGCTGGGCCAAAGTTTGTGAGGAGAGACAGTTTCAGAGTATTCATATAATCTGGCCTTATATATTTCCTAAGGCAACAGCTCCCTCTAGCAGTGACAACAGGCAAAGCGGGCAGTCTCTCCTGCGCATGACTGCATCAGACAATCATACATCTGGCTTTTTATTATATTGTATGATGTGTTCTTTTGATGGTGCATATATTTTTTACTTATATATTTCCTAAGGCAACAGCTCCCTCTAGCAGTGACAACAGGCAAAGCGGGTAGTCTCTACTGCGCATGACTGCATCAGACAATCATACATCTGACCTTTTATTATATTGTACAATGTGTTCTTTCCTAGATAACGTACAATGAAACTACAGCCTACAATGTGTGCTCCATTCTATTTCACATGCAAGCTTTTAACTGGAATCATATGCAGTCTATATAGTGATTACACGCACAGCCGCTAAGCATCCGCTGAGCAGGCGCAGCTTTCCTACACCCATCTGATGCTCTGTATTCGACAGATTAATCATGGCTACCGAAAGTGGAATAGGCTGGCAAATAAACAAGAAAGGAAGCATCAGGCACCGACGTCAGTGCCCTGGCTCAATGTCTAGGCGCCGGCAATATGGCAGGCGGGATGCTAGGGAAACAGGTATTTGATGTGACAGCAAATTATTGATCAGACAGCTATTTCTGCCCGCGTGTCTGATCCTCAGCAGCTGTCATGGGCGTACATCCTTTGTCTGTGGTGGATGGCGGCTCGGGCGCAGGAAAGGTCATTGAAGACATCATTTCTAACGCACGACGGACTTGTGGAGCTGATGCAGAGGGGGGGGGGGGCAGATTCCTTGGGGATCTCGGCTAAAGAGAAAACATTTACACAGGGGTATGGCAGCTATTAAGGGACAGTTCAGAAAAGTTACTTGAAAAAAGGGGGCAGTGCAGAGACACTGGGGACTGAGTCATCGTCCGAGCCATTCAGGAAGTATGCATGTTCAGAGCGGGTGCTGCTGCATGGCTGCATGCATGTCAGACTAGTGGTCAATAAATATGTTCGGAAATCATGCACAATCTGTTCTTTTTTTATTTTTACTAACTTTATTTTTTATTTTCTTCTCAAGAGCACAGATCACAAGCGTACATTAGAAAACAAAGTGTAGCAATTTAGGCATTCTTTATACAGTCAATTCTCATTTCCTTCTGATGTGGGCTCTTGAGTGTAACAGTGAATAGTTTTATCCCCCTTTACCCACCAAACCGCCTCCCTTTCCACTGTTAGTATTGGCAGTGTTCGGTCGAGATAAAAGCAAAGAAAAAAGGAAAAAACTTAGCATAAACAGTTAGGTGCAGTGCAGGATAGGACTATCTTTACCTGTCTTGATTGGTCACAGAATAGAGACTTTACGAAGGATTTTGGGTTTAAAGTACATTTGCTCCCTATCTTCAGTCAACTCATAGAGGGGCCTCCACGTATTCAAGTATTTGGGATATGAGCCATATGCCAATGGTGTCACCTTCTCCATGGCCATAACTCCCTACAGCCTCACCCCCACATGGCCACCACAGGCCCCTGCTTATTTTTCCACATGTGTGCTAAGTTGATCCTGGCTGCGCTCAGCACGTGGGTTATAAACATGGCTCTGTTCCCAGTATTTGCCTAACTGCCTCTCCCAGCAGTACCACTGCTCGATCCAAGTGCAGCTGCACCCCCACCACTTCTTTGATGTGACTCAGGATTTCCTTCCAGTACGCCTGTGCCAGCGAACAAGCCCACCATATATGGATCAAGTCTCCAGTATGCCCACAGCCCGCCAACAAAGTGAGGGGTAGCTCGCGTTGATGGAGTGTAATCGTTGTTGTGTCATGTACCATCTTAGGCACAATTTATGGGCTGCCTCTTTGATCGAGACACACTTAGAGCTTTCCGCGGCCCATCGCCTTATTTGTCCGCAGGTCTCCAAGGTTATCGCTTTTCCCACATCTTCCTCCCATTTTTCCATGTATGATAAAGTTTCTTCCTGGTCCACCCCACACAATGGTTAGTATATTCTCGATACCCCCTTTTCCGGTAACCCCTCATTTATTGTGAGTTCCAACCCCGCGGGTTCCCGGGATGCTCCCTCTTTCACTTTTGTATTCGTGATCCAGTGCCTAATTTGGGTGTAATGATATTGTTCATTTTACGGTATCTGAAATGTTTCTTTGCACCCTTTCAATGTCAGAGGTACCCCGTCTGAGTAAAAGTCCCCTAGTGCCAAGGTTCACCCTCCCTCCCAGCGGGACCAGAAATAGGATTGTGTGCCTGGTGTGAAGTCTGGGTTGAGGGCCATTGGTGTAAGAGAGCCTCCTCCTATGTTTATCTTCTTACCCCGTAGTGCTTTGTCCCAGTACCACAGGGTGGCTTTAGCCGTTTCCAACAGTGTTCCTTCTCTCCCTATATAGCTCACACACAAGAACCCCAGACATTCTAGGTGGACACCAGTCGCTTCCTTTTCCAGAGTTACCCATCGATTCTGGTTCTCCCTGGGAACCCATTGTAACATTGGTGCCACCTGTGCTGCCGACAAATATCTGCGGAATTCTGGTACCCCCAAGACCCCAATTGCATGTGGCCGGAACTTTCTTCGGGACCCTGGGCTTCTTCCCTTTCCAAATGAAGGTCATGACTCTCTTTTGTAGGTTCATAATAGCTGGGTTTGGGATCCTTAGTGGGAGTGCACCCACTACATATAAATATCTAGGGAGAAGAGACATCTTAACAGCTGCTATACGTGCAGACCAGAAAGCACAATCTGTTCTTAGCCTGAAAGATGCTTATTGCTTTAGGTGAAGGACCAGGTTCTCGTGCATTGCTTGGTGAACAGTTCATGTGTGTTGAGTCATTGAGCAGAACTACTTCAGTGATTTGTATTTAGTTGTAAAGCAGTATTGGGTCTGACGAAGAGCCTCCAGCGCGAAACACGTGCCTCCTGACTCAATAATAGTTGAGTCCCAATGAAGTGCCTTCAGCAGGAGACAGGTGCCATCGAATTCAATTAGTTCTGTAAATGAACATGATTTCCAAGTCAGCACAGCTAAAACTCCAGTTAGACATTTCCTATTACTGGAACGAGGAGGCGTGTAGCCACAATCTAGTGTTATGTAGAGGGGCATTCACATAGGTTTACATCTACTCCAGTTAAATAACCAGTACTTGATTCTCGGTTGTCAAAATTCCTCTCACATAAGAGTGATTTATAAGACCCCTGAAAAGCCTGTTTCCTAAAATGAAACAGAGAAAGTAAACTAGTAGAGTGGAACAAGGCATGATATGATAAGTCATTTATAACGTGCCTGTACACAAGTGTTTCTAGGCGCAACAATTTGCTGATGCAATTAGATACCACGATAAATGAATTTAAGAGCTTTCCCGACAAGGTAAAGATGAGAGTCTGGGGGTCTGATTGGATACGCAGGCAGAGTGACGGGAAGAACTCAAACTGTTTTACCACTGCAACCATGAGACAAAGAGATACGGGTCGCTCTCGTCGTATCTTTCAAAATTCTCCAATAGTTACTAGAGGGACCAATTTCTTAGGGAGAGGTTGAACCTGCTGCCGGCTAGGGAGATACTCGCCACACGATCGAGAACTGGGGACTCGCCGGCAGAGTGTCGATCTAGTAAAAAACCTAAGGAATTGGAAACCTTAGAACATCGATTTAAGAACTGTTAATTTGGGAAAATTCTATTTGCAAAATATTACCCTATCATTTGTTATTGACAATGTTCAGTTGGTTTTTGCTACCATATATTTTTTGAAGATGATATTTTCAGAGAATTATAATGAATGTAACTATCATGAAATGTTATATAACCCCCCTTATATAACATAGCACAACGCACACTAACGGAAGAGACAGAAGGAACAGTCGCCACTAAAAATGTATAAGACCACGAAACACAGACTATCCTTCTAAATTACCTATCCAGCAAACGGCTCCAAGCAATAAAGCTATTCCCCTCCAGAGACTCTTACAGTAGCTACCAAGTAGCCGTACCATTTCCAAAACTATCAACAGTACCATAATCGGCCTATTATGTAACTCACCCAAGGGAACCAGCCCACCTTCCAGCACAAATCTTACACCACTTAAACATCATACCTATACCCTACTTCATCATCCGCCAACAACTAGTTGTGCCAAAACACAAAAAACAGGGTTCTAACCCCACTGACCGCCTAAGGCAACAATAACATCTCCGCTGCATGGTCCAACCAAAGTGTCAGCATCCACACACCACTAAATTTGGCACCAACCAAACTTTCGACATCCACGTACCACCAATAGGCACACAACACCGGGAATCACCATCCCACAACAATTTGTACCATTAATGCAGGCATCTCAATCCCACTCACAATTGGCACCAGACCTGAGCAACCAGATGCTCCACCGGGCCTCCAAACCCGCACCACAATCAGCACCAAACCTGAGCAACCATATGCTCCACACACACTTGCACCATAGCCCACACACATTCCCCCCACCATAAACCAAATGGACAAATTGAGCACAAAACATGGTAAAAGGAAAATTTGAGTTGCCCCACACGAGAGTCCCAAAATTTCGTGCTTGCAAAGTTCATCTTGGAATATATCTGTGGAACAATTGTTAGGTTAATGCAAGGTATTACATGACTGAAACATTTTCTTTAACTCCAGTAGGTCCCAGAACTAAGCAACCATATGCTCCAATGAGCATCCAAACCCATACTACAATTGCTACCACCATCATCCACAAGCTCATGCTTCCCACACCTGTTTCACCAACAACCACACACATTCCCCCACCACAAACCAAATGAACGAATTCAGCATGAAAAAATGGTAAAACGAAATTTGAGTTGCACCACACGAAAGTTCCACAATGTTATGCTTGCAGAGTCCATCTTGGAATGTACCTGTGGAAGAATTGTTAGGTTAACGCAAATAAGTAACCCGGCGAGAGACAATCTGAATGCAACAAGCATTCTGAGTGACTCTCGGCAGGTCCCTACCCGGCCGGGAATCCCTCCGTCGGGATTCCGCGGCCTTTGTTCCTGGCGGGGGGCGTGGCAGCCCCTCAGCCAATGAGGAGGCTCGAAGCGGGCCATCTCCGCTCTGAGCCTCCTCGCGGCTGAGAGGCTGCCTTCGCCCCCCGCCGGGGACATGGGTACGTTTTTTTTTAAAATTCCCTTTCCTCCCTCCCACCCGCCCCCCCAACTTACCTTCTTGGTCCTGCGTCCCCGGCAGGGGACGAGGGAAGCCTCAAGCCGTGTGGGGACTCGCTCTGCGCCTCCACACGGCTGGGGGCTTCCCTCGTCCCCCGCCGAGGATGCAGGCACTTTTTTTTTTTTTTCCTCTTCCCCCGTCCCACTCCCACCCTCCCAACCCAACTTACCTTCTTTTTGATCTTTTTTCGGGAGCGGAAGCGCTGGGAACAGTTGTGTTCCCAGCGCGTCCTCTCCCGATGGCCGCCATGGAAAGGGAAAACGGACTCCGTTTTCCCTTTCCATGGGGGTGGCCATTTATTTATTTATTTTTTTCTCTCGAAACACTGCAGCGTTTCGGGACAAAAAAAAAGCTTTTAGTGCCCCGGTCACGCAATTTTTGCGGGCTGTGGTACTAATAGCAATAGAACCCTCGCGTAGGGGGCATTATCGACTCTGGACAAAAAAAAAGCTTTTAGTGCCCCGGTCACGCAATTTTTGTGGGCCGGGGTACTAATAGAAATAGAACCCTTCACTCGGGTCCTTACCTATGGGCCCCGGGACATTACCTGAGTCGGTAAAGCCCCCGACGCTCGGGTTCTATTGTTGAAGTAGAACATGACAGAAACTGACATTTTCTCTAAATACAGTAGTTCCACAAAATCCTCAGAAGCTTACCAAATGACTCCTTTTGGGACCACGCAACAACCACTCTCTTGGCACCATACAACACCACCCAATATGGCTTCAACAAAATGCCCATACAAGAGCCACCACATGCCATAACTTATGGCACTAGTATTTACAAAAACAGACAAAAGGGTACTCACACTCGAGACAGTCCTAAATTCTGTCCAACATTCAAGTTAAATCTCCATAGTAGTTTAAAGGCTAGTGTTTGCGAGGCAAATCACTAAGGATACAACAAGGAAGAAGTCTGAGAAATGCTAACCATAAATTTATTGTTAAAAGCACAGTTTATTGAGATTTTACACAATTTCTAAAACAAAAGATAAGTAGAATAGAGCAATTGAACAGATAAAGAGAAACAGAACATTCATCACAAATACATCAAGTGCAAAAGAAGGGATAACATATTAATCACATCAAAATAAAACAATTCTTACAGGCTACCCATAGTTCCTGCAACAAAAGGCCTTCCAGGGTGTATAAAAAATTACCCTGGTAGGTATGCAAAAAGAATATTATTTTAGCTGAGTTTATATATTTAATCTGCCTACGTGTAGGAAAGAATCAAAGGTTCGTTCCTAAAGGGAACAACATATATATAAATCACGTTTCGGCATGCCAAACTGGCATCAGTAGTCAGAGCCTTCCTAAGGGCAGGATGGAGGTGAGTTGATAGTGTCACCCTAAAGGGGTCAGAAAAAGGGAATACTTAAATCATATAGACAGGCTACTATACAGACAACTTCAAAGGGATATCCTAATTCAAGTGTATGCTGTCATAAATATACGGACCACTCACCCAGTATAGATTAAAGAACGGAGTGCAGTCCGTAGAGGCTACTTTTCCAGACCTATTGAACTTCATACGCTGTGTAACAATGCAGCCAAGTAGAAAGAAAAAGGCAGAGCGCACCTGGGTCACGCTTCTGAAAATGCTGTGGAGAAAATACAGCCATAGTGAGAGTATAATTCATAGAAAGAGCGAAAAGTCAGTGAAAGAGTTTATTGGAAGCCGTCGGAACATGCTGTGGTATTGCTCCTAATGATTTTATCTAGAAAATTGTGCTCCGGATCATGAATATAACTGAAGAACAAGCACTACAATAAGTAAAAGGAGTGTGAGGTACCCAGAAGGGGTCATAGAGTGAATGGTGAGGGATCCTATAGAGGAGCATATCAAGGAGACGGCATGCAGGTTGGTAAAAGCATGGTATAAGTATACGGGTGCATGCAAGCCCATATGTGGATAGGAGCGTAGCATAATGCTAATATCAAGAGTTGAACATTTTTTTTTATTGTTGGTGTTCAACAGTAACAGGCCCGGTAGGGCAGGAACACACGTAAAAGGTACCTTGGTAGTGAAATACTCCGGGTAAAACTTGTCCGAAGGGCTGGGTGGAGAGGAAAACACGTCAGTCTTAGGTAAATAAGAATGGAGTCAGTAGTCACCAAGGGTGCTATAATAAGCAAGCACACCCATCCTAGAAAGGCAAAAAAACTGTGTGAGCGCTGGTGCTGGGCCGAGGCGGAAACACAGTAACAACTATGTAGAAAAACCATTTGAAAAAAAACATGTAGAAAACCTTCCAGGGGGCGGTTGCTAAAACCCAGGTAGATAGTGGGAGGCAAAAATGTACTGGAAAACTTAAACTTACCAGTATGTGAAAGTAGAAAACAGCAGAGGTTGGATTCGTCTGTTCAAAATCCCCGTGGAAAGGAAGCCACGTTCTGCTAACTCGGTTCACTGAGTTGAAGCCAGAGGACAGAATGCCTCATCATGCTTAGGCGAAATGGCTGGCCATAGGTCCTGTTCGAGACCGGCAGCTGTGATAGATTAGCGCCGGCTTGTTGGACACGAGAGGGTTGTCACGGTAACCCCGGTCCTCATCAAGGGGGTGGGGCAAGCGTCCGGCGTCTGATGCTCGGAGCGCGGGCTAAGGAGCCAATGAAAGAGGAGGCGGGGTTGCGAGCCCCGAAGGTAAACAAACCAGCCCTTGTGTGTGGTGTGGCCAAGTGTGCTGCAGGAGCCCGCTGAGTGAGAGCTGGTTGATGAGGGGGGGTGGAAGCAAAGAAGGGGGAGGGTGAGGGCGAAGAAGGGGGGGAATGGGGGAAGAAGGGGGGAAAAAAAGGAGGGGGGGAGAGGGTGGGGAGGGAAGCAGAAATTGCTGTTATCCAGATATGTCCTGCGCAAAAAAGGCAGGGGTGCCAACATTCTTGCATAATGGCCGCGCACCAACCAGTCAGAGGAGACGTGCCTTCGACTGTCATGGCACTTCAGCATGGTGCAGTAATCATACAGAGTCACCATCAAGGGCACCTATGATGGAAAGTTGCATTAGTCCGCAGGAAGCATAGAAATGCTTTATCAATGTAAACTGTATCATCAGTAGGTTGAAGGTACAGTGTGCATAGATGTGCAAAGGTCATCACCAAAACACATATACTGGCTTCACAACGTATACTCAGACGAATAACTTATGGCACTACCTAAGCCGGGGACTACTTCCCACAACCTAAAGTGAAACTGCAAACACATTGCAACCACCATGTTTTCACGCACACACAGCACATTACTGTGACCGTGCCACACACGAGCTCAGCACTGACTTACAACAATCACTGCCATTAAAATCAATGTTCCAACAATATAGCTTACTGCAGAACTGAGCATCACCATAAGATGACTGCCCATATCAGTGACCACAACAACATTGCGATCGTAATACAAATAGGACCTTATGCACTTCACATTGTGATAATTAGCACATCTAACGGGATTCTCACTGAAAACCGTGCAGCCTTACATTTCAGTCACCCTTGTACTAAAGCAACACAAAAAAAACCTTCCAGTACTTGGAATCACGATGCAGTAAATCATGACTTGATTGTGCATAAACCGTTACCTAATAAAAACATTTCAACAATTGGGATCACATCGCAGTCTCGTACCAACAGGCATTACATTTCAACTTAGTAACACTCCTGTGAAAACAACTTCTTTCCGCTGTCCCTCTCGAAGCTCCGATGCTTGACATCCGTTAACCAGCACTTTATGTGGAACTCCCCGTTGCATACACCCGACCGCTACAGCGGACGCTTAACACACATTGGAAAGTGCTTTACTCGAAACATCACATCAATCCCACTAACCATTGCAGTACATTGGAAGTTCCAGCCCTCGAACATGTTGGGCACGTTGGTATGTTCTTTCCTCAGAACATTGCCTGAGCCCTTGAGAACATTGGTGTAACAAACACTCACTACGAACTTTGACAATTCCCCATAGACTAGGATTACATCATCACTTCTGAACGGTGCAGCGACCTGCCCACATCTCCCAGAACCAACCGTCATCCATGCTCCTAGGGCCGTGGTGTCCCCAAGATGCTGCCAGCTGAACACCAACGCCCTCTAACATTAAAGCTGCACCACCGGTATGGTCTCTGAGATCACCACTTTCCTGTAAGTACTGCGGACGCTCCTCTTGATAGTAAAACCGTCACCTGTAAGTTTTAATTCCATAGCCCCTTCCTTTAACGCTGCACGAAGAAACTGGGTTGCCAAGCACCAAACCCCTTCATAACGCTCTCCCAGTTCTCACCAAACTTCCAGGGCTCGCTATGGGGAAGAGCGTTCACACCAACCCTGCACCCGTTTCAATTAAGGTGTGATGCGTTGCCCCCCAATGGGCTCCAGATGTCCTTCACAGCTCACAGCCACACGGGACAGGGGCACGCTCACCTTAAAGCCAGGGAGAGACCCCTCAGGGCCAGGGGGGATAGGTGGATGCCTCTGTTTCCATTCTGCCTTAGGTGGATGTCACTCCTCTGAACCTCTTCCGGACACCCTCTTGTGCCTTGTGGTTCCAACTTCTTCTTACTATGTAACTCCTTTTCAGTACGTTTGTTGCTTCTTCCTTCCTTCACTCCTTTCTGTACCTCCTTTCTTCAGTATCCAAGATCCTGGTCGCCAGTGTTACATTTAAGGTTTAAGGGTTGTACAGATTACTCTGGAGCCTCAGGTGACACAGGTCGCTTTACTGGGTTCGTAAGTAACAGGTAAGTACATTAGGAGTAGGTAAGGTATATTCAAGACAAGTTCCTAATATAAGAGACATCCACCGGTCCCCCTGTGCTCAAGCTTCAGTTCCCCACTGACTCTCTGGAATGCCAGAGGCTTTACATAATAACATTCCACACATAGCCCACACTCCATTCTCAACACTCTATGCTCAGGCACACACATCAGCAACAACCAGATCAGCTGGAACCTAACAAACTGCACATCACAGGTTCAAATCCCGGCATGGTCAACTCAGTCTTTGATAAATGAGTTCCAATTTCGATTGAGTAATACTAATTGCATGTGAAATGTTCTATGTAAAGCCCTTTTGCTAAAAATGCCCTACAAATGACAGATTATAATTTCTTCATAGAGAGCACTGCAAGATTCACTAGTTTCTCCTGCCATGCATTCTTCTCATCTCATCACCCCACTTTCTCTGACTCATGTGCATAGCAGTACCCTAATACTTCCTTAGGATTGTTGCAAAGCTTGGATTACTGGCCTAGAATAAATTTGATTCACATCAAGGTCTGGGTTGAAAGCTTCCACGAGGATATCCCTTTGTTAACATTCACAAATAAAAATGTCCATACATTTAGAATCATTGTATGCAAATGTATCTCATGAATATTAATGACGGGTATCCAAAAACCCAACATGGATCCGGCGCTCGAGGTATGGAGTTGGACAACCCTGTAATTAGACATTCAACTCTGGCATGGGAGAAGATGGCACATTGCATGTGTGACTCTCAGAAAGGCTGACTCAGCCCTTCATCATTCCAATGTTGATACTTTGAGTACCATTACATTGGGCACTAATGGGAGCATGTCTTGACACCAAAGCAGATGGCCGCCTGTTTATCATGTAATGGTTTAATGGTGTTGCATGTTCTTTTACTTATCCTTATGGTCGGAGTGGCTCCCATGGAGAGGAACATTGAGCCCTCTTCAGTCTGCGTGTGCCTTCTGGGGCCATAGCGGTGCATAAACCAGTCTTGCATGGCGTCATGCAGACCCTAGACTTCTGAGGTGCGCAGGCTAATTGTCTCAGGCAACGTCCCGCAATTGTCATCGCTATCCTGAAGAAACAAAATTCTGGTTACATCTGCCTCTTAATTCTCTTTATATACAACAGACTTTCTCTTCTGCACTGCTGTTTTCTTTGTGGCATATTGTGATCTCGTTCTCTGGGTTTTTCTTGAATTAAATTACATATAATCAGTGGTAGAAGTGTACTGAAAAAAGTAGTCGAAATGTGGTCTCGGCAGGGGAGAGGGTAGGTGGAAGCCTAGTGCAACATCTAACAAAGTGTTGTGGCCGTTGAATTGCAATAGTCTAAGTGACTACTAACTAAGCTTCCTATTACAACTTTAGACTTGCACAAGGACATGAATGGACAAATCCTCTGTACCGAATGGTGAATGTGGTCGTACAAAGTAGAGGAATGGTAAACAGAAAAAAAAAATGAGTGGAACAAAGTTCCTGACTTTTCCTGCTCACTTCGATCACTGCATATAATTCATATGCTGATTGCCTCTTAGGCCCTTTACTGCAGTGGCCAGTTAGACTTTGGAAGGCTTATCTGGCACAGTTTTGTGGACATCTGTTTGTATTCTCTGCAAGGGTAGACCCTATTTTTCATAGATTCTACTTCCTTTCCGCTGCATTAATTTGTAATTTAATAATCTACAATTTATTGCTGCTTCCACATGGCCTCTCAATACCTAGGTTTTCGGTTGTTTGCCCGTAACGGAACAGTTTGCGGCCAAAAAGACTGTAGCTCAAAGTAAATGCCTCCCCAAACCTACCCCACAAATATCCCCCTTACTTACATTTTGC